>NC_044985.1:61954632-62258264 GCF_008728515.1 Papio anubis
ACACAGTGAAACCCCGTCTCTACTAAAAAAATACAAAAAATTAGCCGGGCGTGGTGGCGGCGCCTGTAGTCCCAGCTACTCGGGAGGCTGAGGCAGGAGAATGGCATAAACCCGGGAGGCGGAGCTTGCAGTGAGCCGAGATCGCGCCACTGCACTCCAGCCTGGGCGACAGAGCGAGACTCCGCCTCAAAAAAAAAAAAAAAAAAAGAAAATTGTCTGTTTGTTCCATTTCTGTCTATACAAGTAACATGACTCAATGCTGCCATTTTGAAAAACAAAAAAGGACAAGGAAAAAAAAAATCTGAAATCTCATTGTCCAGAATTAACTATTGTTAATTTTCTGGTATTATTTGTCCTGCTCATGTTTTTCTATTACCTATTGTATTTTTTATTTTTCATTTTATTTATTTATTTATTTATTGAGACAGAGTCTTGCTCTGATGCCCAGGCTGGAGTGCAGAGGTGCCATCTCAGCTCACTGCAACTTCCACCTTCCCGGTTCAAGTGATTCTCCTTCCTCAGCCTCCTGAGTAACTGGGATTATAGGTGTGCACCACCATACCTGGCTAATTTTTGTATTTTTTAGCAGAGACTGGGTTTCACCATGTTGGCCAGGCTGGTCTTGAACTCCTGGCCTCAAGCATTCCGCCCACCTTAGCCTCCCAAAGTGCTGGGATTACAGGTGTGAGTTACCATGCCCAGCTTCTATTGTATTTAATATTTAAGCAAAATATTATGTTGTACCTGCTAGATTGTGGCCTACTTTTTTGCCATACCAAGAAAATTGGAACTTTTTCCAATAGATCATCTATGTATGGCATGGTGTTTAGTAGCTGTAAATTTATTCCTTTATGTGGAGGTACCACACTTTACCTAATCCATCTCCTATTGTTGATTTTCACCATGATATTCACTATGATAGTAGTGCGGTGAGTAGTCTTGCAAATGTGACTTTGTATATATCTCTGATATGTAAGGGAGTTACTGACTCTTAAGGATTGATTGTTATTTTTTTCTGTTTAGAGGGAATAATAGAATAAAATGTGCAGAAACCTTTTTCTGTCTGTTTGCTTTGCTTCAGCTTTGTGTTTAAGATACTCTGTCTATATGTAGGCTCATTTCTTGATGCACTCAGTATTTCTGCTTTAAGGCTCACTTCTGCATCAATCTTTCTACTTTCTACAACCTTGGTTGTTATCGATATGCTGTTGGTACCCAGAGACTGACTTTTGAGCCAATTTATAAGTAAATCTCCAGTTGCTATTATAAAATCCCTAACTAGAAGTGTGTTTTTTTTGGAATCTCATATTACCATACTCAAATCCTGAACATTTTCCATCCTTCCCACTTCCAGCAGGAGAGAGTTCTGAGACAAGTTACCTAATTGCCTACTAGACATCTTTACTAAGGTCACCAGTAGACATTTCAAACTTCAAGTACACAATAACACTAACAACACCTGCTAATATTTTACTGAGATAACTGCATGCCAGGAATCATGCCCAGTGTTTTACATGTATTGCTTTATTTTATCACAGCAACCATATAGGTTCTACCATAGTTCCCACTTCACAGATGATGGAAACAGAGGCGCACGATGCTAACACAGAAGTTAGTAAATCTGACTGTCCTCTTAACAGCTATGCTGATGTCGTTTGGTTTCCAAGACTGAATTCTCGATGCTTCATCCTGTAGCATCTTCCTAAGTATTTCTTATCTTAGTAAATGGTACACTATTTACCTAGGAGCTCCAGATAATTAGGAGATTTTTGGTACCTCCTTCTCTCTCATTTGCCAATGTTTTTGCTGATTCTATCTTTCAAATCTATCTTTAATAATCTCACTGTTCTTTATCCCAGACCAGGCCAGCATCTCCTGCCCCAAAACTCCTGCCCTGAGTTTCTGTTCTTGCTCCTCAGGCCCAGTCCTCACACAATCATCTTTTAAAACTGCAGCTCTAATCTTTCACTCCCCTTTCCTAAGCCTGCCAGTGACTTCCCATTGTATGTAGAAGGAAATAAAAATCAGCACTCTGACAAAGGCGGCTGCTTGCCTTCCCAGCCTTCCTTTTACCTCTCTTGATTGACAGGGCCCCACTTCCCTTCCTCAGGGCTTCTGCACTGGCTGTTCCTCCTGCCTGAAACACTCCTGGGCTCCATTCTCCAACTGAACACCTTCTGTTCCTCCTCCTGGTCTCATTGTAAATGTCACTTCCACAAAGCAGAAGCCGTCTCAGATCGCGCACTGTAAATGAGGACTTCCCTTTATATTCTCGCAGACTCCTGCTCTGTACCTTCACGGCGCTGAACCCAACTTGTAATCTTAGACTCATTGGTGGCATTACTGATCTCATACCTCCCCACCATTAGCCTGTCAGCACCCTCCGAAGGCTGGTGCTGCGTCTTATCTTATGCACCCTTGAACCTCAACTCTAAGCCCATGGTAGACATTCATCAAATATTGGAATTAAAAAAAAGAAAAGAAAAGAAAGTATAAACATATTTTTCTGGTTGCACCTGGATGTGAGATGAGCTGGATGTTTTTTTTTCCTGTCCAGGACAGTGAGTGTGTATTTGATTCTTGTGTTTGTCCAGCAGGAGCCTAAGGCCTTCAGGCATGGGAGCCACCTTTAGCCTAACAAGGGAGTGTGGTCCCAGGGAGCAGAAGGGGATCCATACTGGAGGAGTAAGAATCAAAGGAGGGTAGGAAGCGCCAGATTCCTGCTGGTCAGAGAGCCCACTGTGATCCCTAATCAGGGCTGAAGCCTTGCATTAGACCCAATTCTTAAAGTTTTCATTCGCTAAGCCATCTACTCTGTCAGTATTAAAAAGTCAGACTTAGCAACGGTTACTATGGTTCTTTTTTTTTTTTTTTTTTTCTTCCTTCCTGCTCCTCTCAACTAGAGGAATATCAGTGTTTAATTTTCTGTGGCATAAAATTTCATTAACTGTGAGTGTGCCATTGCTTGCAAGGGCTTTCCGTGGGAGCAGAAAGAAAATGACAAGGGGCCCTTCGTGCTTGATTACTGTAGAGGAGGCGGTATTCACCAAGAGCCTCTCAGAAACTATAATATGTCATTCTGGCAATCTAATCTCTCCCCCAAGGCACCTGTGTTGGGGATCTTTTAGGGCCCACAGAAGTTTTGGTTTTGAAGGCAGTTGTTCTTTCTGATCACGCACTCTTCCTCCCTAAAGCAGTGAAGCCACAGAAGAACTATGTTGATTTAAATTCTAAAGTCCTATAACAGTGACAGTTACCTCATAGGCACTGGCGCCAAATGGAGACAATTTCCTTTTTGCTGCTCTACTGCATTTTCATCAGACTACAAATGATGGTGGCAGCAGCGATCCTGCGCATGTGCTTGTCATTGTGTGATTTTCCCTTTTGAAATGCTGGATTCCCAGCAGAAAGAAGTATGCTTTCTCATATTTTCATGCTTGTATGTTTATTCTTTGGATTCTTAAGGACACCTGACGCCGAAGAGTGATGTCTTTTAAAACTACAGTTGGACGTATGAGCCACTACATCAAAAATGCTCTCTGAGCACTTGAGACGGCATGGGCTGAGTAGTAGATTGCTAGTTCTTGGGTTGGAAACCACCATTCATTTTCTTAAATTGTTGCCAAAAAGGTATAAAACCTTGAGTGTTATCGTTTCATTTCTCCTTCTTAAAAATGGTGTAATTGTTAGTATTGTTACTAACATTAATATTACTAATGTTAATGTTGATACTGTCACTAACATTGTTACTAATGTTTGTAGTTACTAATCTTTGTAGTAACAGCAGGGATTGGCAAATTTTCTCTGTAAAGTGCCAGGTTATAAATGTTTGAGGGTTGATGGGCCATAGCTTCTGTTGCCAACTACTCAATTCTGCCATTATAGTGCAAAAGCAGCTGTAGACAAAATGTAAAGAAATGGGCGTGCTGTATTCCAATAAAACTTTTATTATAAAATAAGCGGAGGGCTGGTTTTGACCCACAGGCCATATTTTGCTGCCATAATTAGCATAATTGCCTAAACCAAAACATTCAAAGCAGGGAAGATGAATTGGGTAAAACCAAAAAAATAGGAGACTTTCTCCTATGGTCAGGGTCCAAACTCAGATTTTGCAGAGGAGCTCAGTGGTCTTTGTTAAACACATGTGATTGTATAAGATGCTGATCTACATCACAGATAACAAGATTAGCTTACTTGAGGCCACTAGGATAAAACCAAATTTAGATAGGCAGAGAGATGTAAATCCTTATAATTAATGCTAATACTTCTAGACTGTCTTTAGTCAGCATGAGTTAGATGTCTGCTGTTCTTTCCTTCCTGGCTTGATGAAATGACTTCACGGTACAACCTCATTTTAGAATTATTTTGGATCTTCCACTAAAATAGTATGATCTTTTGGCAAGCAATACCTTAGGGATCATTACATGGAGTCATGGCCCCTGGTGTGGTTGGTATGAGGGACCACTGTTTTCTCTGCAGCTCTTGGACATTCCCCACAGGGTGAACTAGACAGAATCTATAGAAGGAGAACATTCAAACCACTGTATTTTATTTATTTATTTATTTTTGAGAAGGAGTTTTGCTCTTGTTGCCTAGGCTGGAGTGCAATGGCATAATCTTGGCTCACTGCAACCTCCACCTCCCAAGTTCAAGCGATTCTCCTGTCTCAGCCTCCTGAATAGCTGGGATTACAGGTGCCTGCCACCACACCGGGCTAATTTTTGTATGTTTAGTAGAGACAGGGTTTCCATGTTGGCCAGGCTGGTCTCGAACTCCTGACCTCAGGCAATCACCCACCTCGGCTCCCAAAGTGCTGGGATTACAGGCGTGAGTCACCGTGCCCAGCCTCAAACCACTGTTTATGAGCAGAAGTCATCACTGTTGTGAGAAAATAGGCTTCAGGAATTGCTTTTGAAGGAGAAATAGAAATAGGTAAGTTGAGGGCCGGGCGTGGTGGCTCACGCCTATAATCCCAGCACTTTGGGAGGCTGAGGCAGGCAGATTACCTGAGGTCAGGAGTTTGAGACCAGCCTGACCAACATGGAGAAACCCCATCTCTACTAAAAATACAAAATTAGCCAGGCGTGGTGGCACATGCCTGTAATCGCAGCTACTTGGGAGGCTGACGCAGGAGAATCGCTTGAACCTGGGAGGCGGAGGTTGCGGTGAGCCGAGATCGTGCCACTGTACTCTAGTGTGGGCAACAAGAGTGAAACTCCATCTCAGAGAAAAAAAAAAAAAAAAGAAATGGATAAATTGAGCTGATCTTCTGTGAGGAAACCTCTTCCAGTAGACATGAGAATTTTAAATATTGATTATTAAATTTGATATGGGTAATGGCTTGTTAATAATTCAGTGATTTAATGGAATTTTACATCTGGTCCAACTGGTTCCATTTTACAGTTGGGGAAATGGTTCTTATCCTGGTAATATCATTATGCTCATTCTCATATTTTGCTGTAGTATCCACATGTAATATATTCTTAATGAATAAACTCAGGGCCAGCAAGTCACAAGTGAATATAACAGTATGCTTTTTATGTGCCTGTTGATTTTACCTATCACTGTAGTGGAGTTGGGAGTTTGAGTTGCCCAATTTTGCAAATAAAATACTGGACACTGCTAGGGATTGAATGTTTGACCCCTCTAAAACTCATGTTGAAATTTAATCCCCAATGTGGCAGTATGGAGAGGTGGGGCCTTTAAAAGGTGATTGAGTCATGAGGGCTCTGCCCTCCTGAGTGGGTTAATGGATTAATGGGTTATCATGGGAATAGGACTGGTGGCTTTATAAAGAAGAGAGACCTGAGGAAGCACATGCAGCTCCCTTGCTGTGTGATGTTCTGCGCCACCTCAGGACTCTGCAGAGAGTCCCCACCAGTGAGAAGGCCCTCACCAGATGCAGCCTCTTGACCTGGACTTCTCAGTCTCTGTAACTGTAAGAAATAAATTCCTTTGACCGGGTATGGTGGCTCATGCCTGTAATCCCAACACTGTGGGAGGCTGAGGTGGGCGGATCACGAGGTCAGGAGTTCAAGACCAGCCTGGCCAACATAGTGAAATGCCGTCTCTACTAAAAATACAAAAAATCAGCCAGGCGTGGTGGCAGGCACCTGTAATCCCAGATGCTCGGGAGGCTGAGGCAGGAGAATCACTTGAACCTGAGAGGCAGAGGTTGCAGTGAGCTGAGATCCCGGCATTGCACTCCAGCCTGGGGCACAGTCTGAGATTCTGTCTCAAAAAAAAAAAAAAAAAGAAAAGAAAAGAAAAGAAATAAATTCCTTTTCCTTATAAATTATCCAGTCTCAGATATTCTGTTATAAGCAACAGAAAGCAGACTAAGACAGACACCAGGTTAAATTTGAATGTCAGAAAAGGAATTATTTAGTATTGCAATGTTTGAAATGTATACTAAAAAATGACTCCTTATTTATTTGACATCCAAATTTAACTAGATGTCCTGTATTTTGTTTGGCACCCCTTCTGGGGGCACACAAGATGAAAATTGAGAAAGACAGGCTAGTGGTGGCTAGTAGAATGTACTAGTTTCCGAATCCTAGCACCCAGCTGGAGAACTTACTTAAAATGCCAGAGAGTAGGTAGTGGTATTTTTAAACAGTGCCCCGAAGTGACTGTGAGAAGCTTTGGAGCCTGTTGTTTTATACTGCTCACTCACTGGTGCTTTCTGAAACAGAAATTCTCAAGGACGTAGTGTATTACTCTGTTCTCATGATGCTAATAAATACATACCCAAGACTGAGTAATTTATAAAGGACAGAGGTTTAATGGACTCACAGTTTCACATGGCTGGGAGGCCTAACAATCATGGCGGAAGGTGAACGAGCAGCAAAGTCACATCTTACATGGTGGCAGGCAAGAGAGGATGTGCAGTCTAGGCACAGTGGCTCATGCCTGTAATCCTAGTGCTTTGGGAGGCCAAGGTGGGCAGATCACCTGAAGTCAGGAGTTGAAGACCAGCCAGGCCAACATGGCAAAACCCCATCTCTACTAAAAATACAAAAATTAGCTGGGCGTGGTAGCGCGTGCCTGTAGTTCCAGCTACTCAGGAGGCTGAGGCAGGAGAATCGCTTGAACCTGGGAGGCGGAAGTTGCATCAAGCTGAGATCATGCCAATGCACTCCAGCCTGACCATGCAACAGGGCGAGACTCCATCTCAAAAACAAAAAACAGAAAACAAAAGACAAAAAACAAAAAACAAACAAAAACAAAAACAGAGCATATGCAGTGGAACTGCCTTTTATAAAACCATCAGTTCTCATGAGACTCATTCACTATCACGAGAACAGCATGGGGAAAACGCTCCCCAGTGATTCAGTTACCTCCCACTGGGTCTCTCCCATGACACATGGGGATTATGGGAGTTACAATTCAAGATGAGATTTGGGTGGGGACACAGTCAAACCGTATCAGGTAGTTCTCTGGTATCAATACCATTGTCTTCCACTGGCTGAGACTCTCTAAGGGTTTTGCTCCATTGATTCAGCGGTTGGGTACTGCAGAGCTGGTCTTCAATTCTTACAGACCAATCCCTAATCTCTCACCTTGACTTCCTTCATATCGCTGTGGGGTATCGGAACCTGGGTTTAGAGGAATGTTGGGAACAAACTAGGTAAAATAAACTGATTTAGGGGAGGAGAATGACAGAATGATTCAATTCCAAATCCTGGAGAGCTTCCTTTCCAGCTCACTGTTCTCATTCAGTTTCTCTGCTTTCCCAGCTTTCGCTGTTTTTTTCCGAATGTTAGGACTTTGGAGTTTAAAATGGCCTTGGAAGAAAACATTTGGTCCAGAATCTTTGGAATCCATTCAAGCTTTAGTATTCACAGAATCTGTGGTTTGACCTTGAAGACTGATTTCTGTGCTGGGGCCAGGGCAGGGGCGGGGGATGGGGGTGGAAAATCGAAGTCAGGGGCAAACAGCTGAGAAGCTCAGCTCCTCTTGGGTATCTCCTCTCTTGACCTGCTGGACCACATGGATGATCAAGCATGTGGTTTCCTGGGCTGATAGAGAAGCTTTCTTCTTTGATGGCAGAAAAGCTGTGCAGTTCTGTGATGAATTAGAAAAAAAAACAAGTTGGTGTTTAGAGAAAGCAGCACAGTCCCTTAGCAAAAAGACCCTTTCCGTGGACAGGACATGTTAGACTGTAAGGAGGAATATAACTTAGGACATAGCTTTGGTATTTTGTGGAATTAGATGTGAAGATTTCGCTAACAGGGTGATATTGCTGGAGTGGGAGTTTTAGCTTAAAGCCTTGATTTATCTCGAAGGGGCCAGCCCTTTTGCTGTGGCGTTGTGTAGTATCCTCTACCATAATAAAGGCACAACAAGTAGTCAGTTTCAAGCATGCTTTTGTTTAGTAATTTCATAAATAGCAGCTCAGATGGTCTTCCTCAGGCAGCTCCTAAAACCCAGCAGTTGGTAGGTTTAGCCAGTGCTTCTCAAGGAAGTCATGTGGAAAAGAATGAATGCCGCGTCTGAGGCAGGCTGAGGAGTTTACCAGGTCATTTCATGGCAGAGCTGAAATGAATGACATGTGTTCCCAAAAGCCAGATCTTAAGAAGTTCTGGAGCACAGCAAGTAGGCACTTACACACATTTATTTTTTGAAGATAAAATTAATGCAAAATACTTTATCTAAGTGATTTTCTCATAAGTATGTTTTTGAACCAGAATATGCTTATTTAAAACAGCATTCTGGCATGCCCAACTCACTTTGAAATTTGAGCCAGCTACAGCACACCAGGCCAACCTAGTTTGTCTTTTCCCCTGACTCCTGGGGATTAGACCAGAACATTACAGCAGAATTACACCTGCAACTCTCTCTCAATATGACTTGTATTTTGTGGATAGTGTCACCTGACTAAGCCTAACAGACAAGCTAAAAAAAAAAAAAAAAATTAAAAAATGGTCCACATATCTACTTGCAGCTGGACTTTCTTGAGTTGAATATATGTGTGTCTTAGCATTGGAAGGCCAGGTATCTAGCTTTCCAATTTCTAAGTACTATCGAGTCCCATTAAGAATTTAATGTCTATTGCCCCCAGTGTAATTCTGTATAAACTCATGAACATTATTTTGGATGGTCAAGCTTCAGTGAGTTTTATAATCATTGATTCTCAATTATAAACATGTGAATTATCTAGATCATTTAAAATATTAAACTTCCTTCTAGAATATGCTTTTAGGCATCCTCTCTTGACCATCAAGTTTGTGTATGTTCAAGGATACAGATTTTCTAAAGGCCTCAATTTTTGCATTTTTGGGAAATCATGCAAAATGAATCATATAGTATACTTTGTAACCAAATATAAATAACATTTTTATTATACATACACCTGTCATATTATTTCTATTACTTTTTTTAGGTAGGAAATATTAAAAAGTGAATAAACTTTTTCTATCGTAAGGAAATATATTAATGATTTCTTCAACAAGTAATGTGGCCTATAAGTAATTACAAATCCTCGTTACTATGAATTTCCTGTATTTATATATTGCTTCACAGTTTAGAAATTACTTTTATGTCAATTTCCTTATTTGTTACTTAGCAACAACCTAAGGTTATTTTGAATGAGGTGTGCAGGAATCATTATCTCTAGTTCGTAGATGAATAAACTGAGGTTCAGAAAGGTTGTGACTTTCCCAGGGAATCAGTAGCGATTAAACGGTGGAGAGGGAACTAAAGTTCTAGTTGTACTTTTTTTTTTAATTCCTTTTTTTTTTTTTTTTTGAGACTGGATCTTGCTCTGTTGCCCAAACTGGAGTGCAGTGGTACAATCACTGCAGGCTTGACCTCCTGGGCTCAAGTGATCCTCCTGCCTCAGCCTCATGAGTAGCTGGGATCACAGGTGTGTGCCACTATGCCCAGATGATTTTCAAAAATTATTTGTAGAAACAGGGTCTACCTATGTTGCCCAGGCTGGTCTGAAACTCCTGGGTTCAAGCGATCCTCCCACCGAAGCCTTCTAAAGTGCTGGGATTACAGGTGTGAACCACTGCACCGGCTTAAAGCTCTAATTTTAAAAAAATCTATTGGTTTTTTTTTTTTTTTTGAGATGGAGTCTCACTCTGTCACCCAGGCTGGAGTGCAATGGCGTGATCTTGGCTCACCATAGCCTCCGCCTCCCCAGTTCAAGCACTTCTCCTGCCTCAGCCACCCTCAGAAAAGTCCTCAGCTGGGAGTACAGGTGCGTGCCACCATGCCTAGCTAATTTTTCTGTGTTTAGTAGAGAAGGAGTTTTGCCGTGTTGGCTGGTCTCAAACTCCTGGTCTCAAGTGATCGGCCCACCTCGGCCTCCCAAAGTGCTGAGATTACAGACATGAGCCACTGCGCTTGGCCAAGCTCTAGTTTTTAAAAAGACTTTTTATCATGGAAAATTTCAAACATGTATAGATTAAACAGAATACTGTACACCCATGACTCAGCCACAATAATTATTGATATCCAGCCATTCTTATATCATCTATACATCCACCAACTCTCAGCCTCACGTGATGGTAATGATGGTGATTTTTTAAAGTTTACCTATACTGAAAGCACTAATCTTAGCTATACAGTCTTGACAAATGGATATACTTATGTAACTCATACACCTGTCATGATAGTTCTGTCTCTCCAAAAAATTCCTGTATGTCCTTTTGCTGTCAACTCCCCACCCTGCCCAGACCAGGGCTGTTTTGATTTTTTTTTTTTTTTTCGCTGGAGACTGCTTTTGCTTGTTCTTGAACTTCTTATGAATCAAATCTCTCTATATGTGTTCTTTTGTGTGTGGCTTCTTTTATTCAGGTTCAAGTCTGTAAAGCTCTGTTTTTTTGTTTTTTTGTTTTTTTGTTTTTTGTTTTAATCCAGAATATAATGCTATTTGTTGAGTCTGGAGCTATAGCCTGAACTCATAGTTACAGAAAGATAATTCTCTGAATGATACTCTGAGAAAACGCAAGCTCTGGCTTCCTCTCTTTATTGCTTGAGCTCACATAGAGAGATGAACAGTTTTCTTGATCAGGGATCCATCATTCTCTCCAGTGACAGAGCTGATTCTCTTCTGAAGGTTGTTGATGGAGGAGATGCCACACCATGAAGTAATTTGCCTGTAGCTAGCTGAGTCATTTGCTAATATAACAGATGCTTCTCCACCCTTCCTGCCCCCTATTTTCCCCAAGTGTACTTGCGTATATGTTTTTGTTATTTTACTTTTCTGGAAAATGAGTGACAGAAAGCATATATGTCTTTGGAGGTCTTTTGATCAAAATCTGTTTGAGATTGTGGTGACTTTTTAAGGTCAAGTGCTGATAATCATAAAATCCAGAAAGCCATTTACCTGTCTCTTCATTTTTAATGAGATTACTTAATAGTTCAGTTTTGCTAATTAAGTGGAAGAGAAATGATCAAAATAGTGGTTAAATTACTGTACCCAGAGCTTGCGTTTCATTTCATTTAAAAGAAATCAGGACTTAACAGTCGAATTGGATCCAAATGTGTTTTTCTTCTTTAGGGAATTTTCTTTGAATTCTTTAACTTAATTATCTCTTTTAGGTTGGAGGAAGAGCACACAGAACCCCCACCCCACCAAAAGAGTCAGAATTACCCTTACTTTTAGCTTTTAGGGAAGAAATATGAAGAATTTATATAGGAAATACTCCTAAGTAGAGCAGTGAACCCAGGGATGAACTAATTTATAACTGCCTGTGGCTTGACAGGCAGCAGTTTCTATTCCAAAGAAAGTTTGCAGGCTGACATTGCTGAGTTACTCATAATTTCTGTAACTCATTGGAGAGAAGAGAGTCCAAATGGTAAAATTAACTTTGGCTTTACTCCCTTTGCCACTTAAGTTTGAGTCTATACTGGGTGATCTCTTTCCCTATATGAAACTTGGAGAGGATGTGACTGGCTTTGGCAATTACCATAGCAGTGATGGATGATATTTGCCGAGACTCCTTTCATTCATTAGGGGATGCAAAATGGTAATCTTCTAATTCTAATATTCTTCTTCATTAATTGGAATGATTCTGTGAAAAATAACTGCTCCACATTAAGGCCTCAGCTACCTGCTGCTAATGATGTGTCACAGAAAAGCAGGATAAATTCTTTATTATTTTCTTTTATTCACCAGTTTCACGATGGGTTGGTTAGCTGACCTCCAAAGGTGAACAATGAATTGTTTTTCTAGAAGATCATCATAACCATATGGACTTAAACACATTTGATATGTTTCAATTCAATTGTAGTCATTATTCTTTTTGATTATCTAATTATCCCATTTTTGGCTAGGAGAGCCCTTCCAGTTTGCCTCCAAGCTGTGTATGTATGTGTCTATCTTCTCTGTCTTTCTACTAATTTATAATGTGGTCCTAGTAGACAAGATGTTCCAGGCTCATTCTATTTTTTTTGTCTCCAGACCTGGGATTGGTTATCTCTCTAAGGAGCTCTAAGATGGAAATGGGCCGGGCGCGGTGGCTCAAGCCTGTAATCCCAGCACTTTGGGAGGCCGAGACGGGTGGATCACGAGGTCAGGAGATCGAGACCATCCTGGCTAACACGGTGAAACCCCGTCTCTACTAAAAAAATACAAAAAAATAGCCGGGCGCGGTGGCGGGCGCCTGTAGTCCCAGCTACTCAGGAGGCTGAGGCAGGAGAATGGCGTGAACCCGGGAGGCGGAGCTTGCAGTGAGCTGAGATCGGGCCACTGCACTCCAGCCTGGGCGGCAGAGCGAGACTCCGTCTCAAAAAAAAAAAAATAAAAATAAAAAAATAAATAAATAAATAAATAAAAAAATAGATTAAAAAAAAAAAAAAAGATGGAAATGGTATTTCTAGATACAATATGGGCACAAGGGGTGGTGATTACTACTTTCTTAGTCATTATTTCTATGCCTTTTCAGAGGATAAAGTTAGGAAATTTTACCTTTAAGTAAACTATTTCTTGAGCTCATGCTGGTATTTCTAATTCAGATTGGAAATAACAAGGGATTTTTAAAAAACTTAAACTCACTAATATGTATCGTTACTTCTTTTCTGGCATGCCAAAAATCCTAGTTCTCAATGAAACCACTATACTTCTTCATCCTGCTATAGATGGATGTTAGGAAATTTCAGGTTAAAAACTGATGCTTAGGCCGGATGCGGTGGCTCACACCTGTAATCCTAGCACCTTGGGAGGTTGAGGCGGGCAGATCACCTGAGTTCAGGAGTTCGAGACCAGCCTGGCCAACATGGCGAAACTCCATCTCTATTAAAAATACAAAAAGTATCCGGGTGTGATGGCGGGTGCCTGTAATCCCAGCTACTTGGGAGGCTGAGGCAGAAGAATCGCTTGAACCCGGGAGGTGGAGGTTGCAGTGAGCCAAGATGGCACCACTGCACTCCAGCCTGGGCGACAGAGTGAAACTCCATCTGAAAACAAAACAAAACAACAACACAAAAAAAACCCTGATGCTTATCTATATGAAGTTTAAAACTGGAAGAAAGGAATCATTGGTGTTAGAAATCAAAATGGTGGTTCTTTGAGGAATTCTTGATTTGGAGGTTAATTTCTATACTTTGGATTTGGATGGTAGTCATGTAGTTGTATACATTTGTAAAACATCACCGTGTATGCCTAAGAATTACTCATGTTACTCTTCAGAAACATTATAATTGAAAAGAAAAAAAAGCAAGAAACACATAAGAGAACTAACTAAAAAATGATGATTAGTTAGAAAAGTATGGGGTAACTGATCAAAGACTGTAAAAGATAATATAGAAGGAACTAAGGATCTAATTTTCAAATTATAGAAAAAAGAACTGCAAAAGGATCTTAAAATATTATATAGTCTGTTTTTCTGTCTACTCCTTTTCCGTTTCAGAAAAGCTACATTTGAATCTGTCTGAGTAAAGAAGGGACTCAGAAAGGTGAAACACAAATATTGTTAGTTACTGGCTTCTGCAGTAAAGAAATGGCTGGAGGCCTTGATGCAAAGTGTCTTATGTGAAGTGAAGAGATCAGAAAACAGACTGTAGAAGTTCAAATGGATAATTTTGTATTGAACGAATTTCAACTTTGGTTGACCTTTCTTCAACTGTTTTCTCACTTTGAACATTTTCTTGGAAAAGGGATTTTATCTCTAGATGTGAGATATTCAGTGTATGAATACAAAACAAGATTAGCTGGGTACCAACCCCTCATGCCCACGGTGGTTCTGGTTTTCCTTTATAGTCAAGTAAGAGCTATATCACCATGTTTGTCAGATTTCTCCTACTGATCCTAAACTTTAATGTTGCTGTTATTATTATTTAATGAGAGGCAATGTGTAAGGCATTTTGGCTAGAATTTTGTCTTAAGAAGGGTAGGGATATGTGTGTTCATGCACAGAGTCGATATCTAAGGCAAAACATTTTAAGTAAGTATGTTGTAATTTGAGATGAAGACCTGAATTATTTTACTTACTTTATAGGAAAATTTAGGATAAAGTGTAGAGGTAGATTTTTTTGCTTTGCTAAAAAAATTCTGCCCATACAGGTTTAAAATGCCAGTCTCAAAAGTATGTCAGTTTTCAAATTGAATGTCTACAATAATGAAGTAACTCTGTTAAATATTTAACAGATTAACATGTTAAATAATTGTTTGAGTATTAAATTTTCCGTAATGTATATTGCAAAAGAGAATTGTTTTTGATGGGTGAAAATGCAAATTTACCGGTATTTTAGGGTAGTAACAAAATGTTAGCCAAGCTCCACTTCGTTCTTATTATTCAGAATCTGTCTCCAAGGCAAGGATTTTATGATCAAAATAAATGACACCAGAAGTGTCATTGTGTTTAAGCTTAATATTCATTTTTAAAAAGAAAAATATTAATATTTTGAAATAGATATCACTGAAATGCAGTGTGGCAAGAGCAGAGTCCCTTTTGATATTTCAACAGGAAGTAGCTAATAGTCTCCCTCTTTAGGGATGTGGGATCCAGTGGCTTAATGGTGGAAGAAAGAAATCTGAATGCTTGAGTTTCTAAATCACTGTTTAAAGGTACAATGTTAGGGCACAGGCAACTATGTTTATCATCCTTGTGACCAGTGTTCAATGAAAAAATTAGGAGACATTTATATATATAGATCTTCACTTTAAACTGTTTCTAAGAATTAATAATTTGGGGAAATATGGGATGGAGATGAGGAATCAAATACAATTGAAATTTAGAGTTGGAAAAAGTGCATCCAAATTCCGTATAATACTCAACAGACTCTTCTGATACTTCATTAATTCTTGTCTTGTTAGAAATTCTAGACTCAAGTCTTTCTATAGTATAGTTTCAAATTTATCATGGAAATGGGTGGAAAAATTAGATTTTTTAAAAAAAGCTTTTTAAAAATATACTGGATCTTATCTGTTCTGAAATGAGAATTAGTTCCATAATAATTTTCTCCAGAAACAGGATGTTAGCATGATCTTGGACAAAAGCACATACAGAATAGTCTGTCAAGGCCAGGCGCAGTGGCTCACGTCTGTAATCCTAGCTCTTTGGGAGGCCGAGGTGGGCAGATCACCTGAGGTCAGGAGTTCAAGACTAGCCTGATCGACATGGTGAAACCCCATCTCTGCTAAAAATACAAAATTAGCCAGGCATGGTGGCACATGCCTGTAATCCCAGCTACTTGGGGGACTGAGATGGGAGCATCGCTTGAACCCGGAAGGCAGAGGTTGCAGTGAGCTGAGATTGCGCAATTGCACCTAAGCCTGGGCAACAAAAGCGAAACTCAGTCTCACAAAAATGAATAGACTGTCAGAGCTGGAAGAAGCTTTGCAATCCTCTAGCAGCCTAGCATCCCTGGTTTATAAAGAGTTCAAGCCCCAGAGATGGTAAATTACTTGTACAAAGTGACACACATCAAGGCAGCAGAACCACGACTAGAAACCCAGACATCTAACTCCTGGTAAATGTGGTTTTCTGCTGTATTGGGATGCTTGGTAATCACTCTCCTCTCTCTGTGACTGTGAACATGTGCTCGGGGACATGGCAGGCTCCTGCCTGCAAAACGTCATCTCTCATACCTCGTGTCTGAGGACCGGCAGAGACACTCAACCGTGTACACATGTTTGTGTGTGTGTGTGTGTGTGTGTACACACGTGAAACAGAAAATTCTCAGTATTTTCTAAAATGATGATGATGAATTTAAAACTGCTTCAGGATCCCTGAAGCTTCTTCTTTCTGCAGTTTGGCCAGTGCTTTTAGTCACTTATAGCCCACATTTACAACAGAGGGGACTGGCATGTTAACATAAAGCTCAGGGAGCTGTCTGGTGGCAGAGCCTCCCTTCCTTGTCACCCACAACAGGGCTGTGATATGGGACACTACCTTACCTTCCTTGGTGAATGTCAATTGCTTTGTCCAGTAATATCTTTCAGTTATATCACTCAGTTCTGAAAATTATCTAACCAGGAAAAAGTAAAACCCATAAAACATGAAAAAAAGTAAATTAAGTCCCTTGAAATTACTTGATTTGAAGCATCATTCTCTCATATAAATGTCTAAACTGATCATTATCACACTAACACTATGGGTTTTTATGGCATCATTTCCTTTAAAGACCCTATAGCAATTCAGAAATGTTAACTCCTGAAAATTGACTATATTCCTCTAAGCACTAGATTAGGCACTGCAGCACCTTGCATGTCTCGTGAGTTCCCTAATGAGGTTGAAAACAATTTTGACTCAGACAGAGTGATAAGGGCCCATTTCACAAGAGGACCTCTAACATTTGTGCTGGGAAACAGGACCAATTATAACTGATTTCTAAATTGCGTAGCTTTGAACTATTTGGAGAATGAGGACCTTTTTCAACATACAAAATTTCCTGGTCTTCAACATGGTAATAATTGGGTCTTAATGTATTCAGTCTGCAGGCAATACTTCTCTGTGTGTGTATTTTCAGGCCTCTTACAATTGCATATTCTCCAGTGGGTCCCTAGCCCTTACATTGGGAATCGTTTGTGTAGACCTCAAAGGGAATGTGAAAACTCAAGAGTATTGTCAGTAGGGCACAGTGACTTTTTAAATATTTTACTTTTTTAGGGTTTTGTACTAATTGTTCTTATTAAAAATTCATGTGTGTTTCCATAAAATGACTAAACACCACCCAAAAAGTTTGCATAGGATACCAGGATACTTTTTTTTTTTTTTTCTCTTTAGAGACAGAGTCTTGCACTTTTGCCCAGGCTAGAGTGCAATGGTGTGATCATAGCCCTCTGCAGCCTCCAACTCCTGGGCTCAAGCAATCCTCCCGCCTCAGCCTCCTGAGTAGCTAGTACTGGCTGATTTTCTTTAACTTTTTTTAGAGATGAGGTCTTGCTATGTTGCTATTTTGTGCAGGCTGGTCTTTAACTCCTGGTCTCAAGCAGTCCTCCTGCCTTGGCCTCCCAGTGTGCTAGGATTATAGGCATAAGTTACTTCCCCTGGCCCAGATGAGATTTTTTTTTTTTTTTTTTTGAGATAGCATCTTGCTCTGTCACCCAGGCTGGGGTATAGTGGTGCAGTCATGGCTCACTGCAGCCTCAACTTTCTGGGCTCAAGTGATCCTCCCACCTTAAGTTCCTAAGTAGCTGGAACCACAGGTGCATGCTACCAGGCCTGGCTAATTTATTTTTATTTTTTGGAGAGACAGGATCTCCCTATATTGCCCAGGCTGGTCTCAAACTCCTGAGCCCCAAGTGATCCTCCTGCCTTAGCCTCCCAAAGTGTTAGGATCACAGGTGCGGGCCAACGTGCCGGCTGGATACTTTAATTTATTCATGCTGTTTTCCAAGTTCCAGTTCCAGGATTGAGTAATTGTCCCTCAGCATATTGGAGGTTACTGGTTCTTTTTTGTGGTGGCTTTCAGTGGGAAGATTTGTCCCAGCTCTTGGAAGCATGGCAGGCCTTTGGTGGGGAGTCTCATGTGGGTGGGATTTAGGCCCTGTCACTAGCCTAAATCTGACAAGACTGAAGCAGGCACTACCTTTGTAAACTTCGTTTTTTATTTTCTTTCTCTCTCCTTCCCCTTTCCTCCTCTACCTTTTTTCTTTCCTTCCTTTTTTCCTTCCTCCCCCACTTTGTTCTACACATATTTACTGAGCATCATGTAGCTTTGAGAAACTTGCAGACTAGTGGGTAAACCATATGCCTGAAAAAAATCACAGAAATCTCTAATTGCAAACTGTGATAAATGCTAAAACAAAAATGCAGGTGCTATGAGACTGCAGAGCAGAGAGATCCGGCCCAGCCTGCAGGATCAGAGAATACTTCCCCAGGGAACTGACGGTTAGGCTGAATTGGGATTAACTAGATGGAAAGGAAAGGGAAAGAAGTGTTTTTCGGGCAAAGGAAACAGAATGTGCTTTAGGAATTAAGAGGACGAGTAACATGGTGTGAGATGAGGCAAGGAAGGAAGCAGGGGCAGATCACAACGAGATTCACAGGGCCTGTTGGGGATTCTGGTCTCAATCCCAAGAAGACCACAGTGAGCCCCGTGAACTATTGGAGCCCTATATATGTATGTTTCTGAATTTTGTGGGATAACACTAACCGTTCAGCTGTTTATTGACCTATTACAACTTAGAGTATGACTTACAGTGATTGCACCCAGGATGATACCTTAAAATTTACAGTGAGCTGGTGTCTTAGAAGAGGACGGAAAGTGAAATCCTGTGGCATTTGGGATTCTCCCTTTGAACAGTGAGAAAACCAAACAGAAGCCAATTCTGTTATGTCAGCATGCTCTACCGCGGAAGCCACGGGGCTTGTGGTTGATCAGCTTGCTCCGTCTGTAAGGTGGGCATGGGTCTTGTGAGGGAGCAGATGGTACTCAGTTGCTCAGATCCCGCAGGTCAGCAGGAACGTGAACACAAAGCCTTAACACACGGAGCGAAATTGAGACCTCAGAGCACCGCCCCTCACAGTCTCTTCACTCCAGTGATAACAGGTGGCTTCAAGAATCACTAGGTGCAACAAGACCACAGAAAAGAAAATTATGAAACTAAAGCAATTCAAAGTTCTTTCAACTTGCCCCCATTTGTGAGCTCAATTATTACTATTGTTAACTACATTTGATTGTGGGGTCCAAGCTTTTTGCTGGAACTTTTAAATCTTTTCCTCATTAGTGACCCTTAGAAAAGTTGCACTTAAAAAAAAGTACTAGGAGATAGATAAGACTGGCAGTCTCTGTGTCATTCATAAGGGTGTTTTCTGGACATGTTGATACAGATGGCGTCAGTGGGGTCTTGAGCAGCATGGGTAGGAGAGCCAGAGATACATGGCTGTTTTTGTTTTTGTCAATGCACTGCAAACTGTTAAAACAAGGTTTAGGCCAGACGTGGTAGCTCATGCCTATAATCCCAGCACTTTGGAAGGCCGAGGCAGGTGGGTCACCTGGGGTCAGGAGTTCGAGATCAGCCTAGCCAACATGGTGAAACCCTGTCTCTACTAAAAATATAAAAATTAGCCAGGCATGGTGGCGTGCATGTGTAGTCCCAGCTACTCAGGAGGCTGAAGCAGAAGAATCACTTAAACCTGGGAGGCCGAGGTTGCAATGAGCCGAGATCGTGCCACTGCACTCCAGCCTGGGTGGCAGAGTGAAACTCCTTCTCAAAAAAACAAAAAAACAAGGTTTATCATTTTCTTCAATGACATGAGTCTATCTATTATCTCTTCACTTTCCCCATTTCACCTCTCCCATACTCTTAAGCTCTATTATAGGATGAAAAAAAAAACTGAAAATAGCAAAAGCCACATCTAATACTCTCATTGTAGGATATATGTAAGTATAAGCTATATATTATTCTAGTAAGTAATTTTCAGGTTTCATCAGGCGCAGAGAAAAGTGAAAACCCAGAGAAAAGAACACTGGCCAGAAAACTTGAGGCCAAGAAAAGTACTGTGATGTGACAGGTTAAATGTGAAATTGTCACATGCCTGCTGTGTATAAGACACTGCACTAGGCATTTAACAGCATGGAAAAGTTTGGAACAGCCAAGGAATTTACATTTTAAATTGAGACCAGCTGTAAATATAAGCAACATATAAAATGTCAAGTAATTGAAAAAAAAAAAAAAAAGAACAGATGAGGTGTCAGAAAGTAGTTTGTGATTTATTGCCAAATGAATGATGCTATCAGTGAAGTGATTTTCTCCACTAATATCCATACTTCCTAATGATGAAAGCCATGCATGGTGGGCTTGCAGTGCTTACCATAGTGGTAGGTGTTGAGTAAATACTGGCATGAATGAATGAGTGAGTGAATGACTGATTGAAGGCTGGAGAACGCTAAAGGTTTTAAAGTAAATATGGTGCTTTTAGATTATTTAAATTTTTCTTTCGTTTTTTTTGAGATGGAGTTTCGCTTTTGTTGCCCAGGCTGGAGTACAATGACGTGATATTGGCTCACTGCAACCTCCGCCTCCCAGGTTCAAGCAATTCTTCTGCCTCAGTCTCCCGAGTAGCTGGGATTACAGACATTCACCACCATACTCGGCTAATTTTTGTATTTTTAGTAAAGACGGGATTTCTCCATGTTGGCCAGGCTGGTCTCGAACTCCTGACCTCAGGTGATCCGCCTGCCTCGGCCTCCCAAAGTGCTGGGATTATAGGTGTGAACCACTGCACCTGGCCCTTATTTAAATTTTCTAAAAGGTATAATTATAGTAAAGTACACACATCTTAAATGTAACTGCGATTATTTTTTATATCTATATGGATACACAAAACCACCTCCAGAGGAAGATATCGAGCATTTCTAGTATATTGGACGGTTCTCTCATGACTTCTTCAGTCCATACTCCCCTTGGAATGCCATTCTGATTGCTCTCACCACACATTAGTGCAACCTGTCTTTGAACTTCATATAAATGGAATTATACAGTGGTCCTCTTTCGTGTTGAAATTCATCCATGTTGTTGCATGCTGTTGCATGAATCAGTCATTCATTCTTTTTCATTTCTGTTTATTATTTCATCGTATGGCTATTCCACAATATTCTATATTTTCTCTCTCTCTTTTTTTTTTTTTTTTTTTTTTTAGAAAATGGAGACATTAATTCTTCCTTGTAGCCAGAACATTGAAGCAGGTTCACATCTGGGTTGGTAGCACTCAGAGATGGCAGCAAGTGACACCCCTGCCCATTTTTTCCTCCATCCTGAGCATGTTGGCACCCATCTTCAGACTGTTTGCCCCATTGTCCTAAGATGGTCTCCAGTGCTTCCTGCATGATTGTATGTGCACTGAGCTTCAATCTGCAACGTTGTGTTTGTGCTGAGGGTATGCTTTTTGGATTGGTTCATATTGCTTTGCATAGCTCTTGTTCTCTTGTGTGTCAGTATTGGCAGGCCAGGGTATAGCTCTCTGCTCATTTAATTTTTCTTTAATACCATTTAGCAGTTTATTGTAAAGGATACAATTGAGGAACAGCCAGACGGAAGAGAGGTATAGGGCAATACATGAGGGGCCGGGCCGGGAGGGCATGTAGAGCTTCCGTGCCCCCCTTGGGTGTGTCACTCTTCCAAGACCTCATTGTGTTTGCCAACCTGGAAGCTCCCACAATATTCTGTTGTTAATGGACATTTGGGTTAGTTTAAATTTGGGACTACTGTGAACATTTGTAAAGCTACTGTGAACAATTTGTCTTTTAGTGGGCATAAACACTCACTTCTCTTGGGTATATAAAGTGGAATTGCTGGATCATAAAGGATTTGTACCTTTAGAAGATGTTGCCAAACATTTTTCTAAAGTAGTCATACCAATGCATGTTCCCAACAGCAATGTGAGGGAATTCAATTATAGATTCTTAACTGTTTTGTAGATGTCAGCAGAGTTCATTTAAAATGTATGAAGACTCTGGTCATTGCAACCCAAGGGAGGGAGGGAGGGAATGAATTTTTCCCAGTGTTAGCATTACTCATATTTCCAGACTCCAAACCCTGCCTCTCCCTTCCAGGGGGCCTTGTTATATTACAGAGTAAGCTCCAGAGAGCAGGAATAGTATCTGATTTCCCACTGCCACACGCTCGGGGCCAGGCACAATATAGGCATTCGGTCGGAATTCAAGTGGATCCTGAGGTAGGGCCATCATTTAGGAAGGCAAATATAGGAAAAGCATAGTGGCAGCCAGTTACTGAATTCTGACCTTTATGGAGATCAAAGCTCCCAGCTTTATCACTTGCCAGGTTCATGTCATTCATCCCAACTTAATAGAGAGTCTGCTCTGTGCCGATAACGCTTGCTTTACTACTGCTGCGGAATGTTGGGCAGGGCAGATGATAGCACCCTGGCTGGTCCAGGTATGGGTTAGTGGCCACAGCCTTTCTTTACTCCCTGAGTAGGCCAGGCTTGTCGACTGCCTGGTAGTAAAGAGGGAGCCTGTGATAGGACCCCTGCAGCAGGGTTAGGGGTAGGCTCAGGACAGGTCTGCACCATGGAGAATAGCAATCAGGCAGTTAATGCTTTCTAAGAAATTCTTCAATTTGGCTCCCTTATCAAAGATGACCACTTATTTTCTTTTAGTGTAGAGAGGGATGAACAGGGAGAATCATAAAGCATGACTATGAAAGATTTGAATCTGGAAATATGTGCAATGTGACTTTTGGGCAAAGCTGCTTTAATAATAATAAAAGGTAACATTGAGCACTTCCTACGTAATAGGCAATGTTGTTTAATTCTCATTACAACTCTGTGAGGTGGACACTCTCTTAGTAGCCACATTTCACAGATAGGGAAACCAAGGAACAGAAAGGAGGCATACCTTTCCCAGCATCACACAGATAGAGGGTGGCAGTGTAGGAACGTGAAGCGACGTGGTTCCAGACACTGGGCTCTTAGCCACTCACCTCATGACAGCTGCCTATTCTTTGTGGTGCTTTGAATTTCTAAATTCATGGTCTTTATTTCTATGAGCCTCACAAAAGTTGCATGTTTGATATGAATGTTTTAATCATTTGGGGATGTAATTTCTCCCAGAGATGGCAATTTTTTAGTGTGAAGAAAGTATGATGTATATAGAGTTGTGAAAATGATCCATTGGTCTTGGTTTTGAAAAAGAAAAATGTTAACCTAGTATTAGTTGATCTGTGTTAGAAAGTTTACAGTACTCGGCCCTGAACACCTTACCTGTGATCTCAAAAGCAACTTGAACTAGGTTTTATCAGGCCAAATCCCTGTTTTGCAGATAAGGAAATAGAGGGTCAGATAGGCTGAGTAACCTGCCCAGGGTTTCAAAGTTAGAAAATATCAACACTGGGATTGGAATTAAGCCTGTTTAACTCTGAAGCCTATGCTATCTTTACACAGTACCACAGACTCCCACAGACTCCCACTTGTGCCCAAAGGAAGCTCTCAATTTCAAGGAAATTGCGGTTATGTGATAACATAGTCTACCTTGTTTGCCCTATCCAGTTTTTTAAAATCAGCCTATGACATCAAATTATATTTCCGGAAGAACAGCTTTGAACTGTAATGGATGGCATTGTTCACGGTCTCGGCATTTTAAAATTTATTTCAATTTTACTGATAATACCATCTATTTAAATACAGGAAGCTTTAGTCATAAGAATGCTAATATGCCTGATTTAGTTGTTAAATTTTGTTGTGCTCTAATGAGCAAACAAGTCACTGTGGAAACCAAATGGAAATCCAGATGAAGGGAGATACAGCAAGAGGCCTAAGAAATGGGGCAGCTCGAAATAATTCCCTCAAAGCGGACTGGGAGGCTGAAGAACTGACTCAAAGAGAAATTTGGCTGCTTAACAATGTTTTGGTTTTGCTTAAAAACAAAACAAAACAAAAAAAGAGAAATTCAGCCAGGGTTATTCAGTAAAGCTATATATGAAAAATGATACAGATTATACAAACCTGAGACTTATTGAGGGTCTATTTTATCATTTCAAAATCATTGTTTAATTTATGGCAGTGCCACTAACAGTGTTTACCTAATTTATAAATAATTTTAAACATTATTTTGACCTCAGTTTTCATGTGGCAAACATGTTTATATTTTAAAGAATATACATAATAATTATTTTAAAGACTGACTCCGTTAAAACACTTAGAATCTCCTGCTCCCTGCCCAAGGATTCAGTTGCCATTCCAGTAATCCAATAGATACTAGACACACGATATTCTAGACCGAATGTTCCAGATGTCATTGATATGAAAGCCCTACCAGATAGAGGACCCAACAGAAAATTTCCCATTAGCACAACTTAATGAAGACAGTTCTGTAAAAGTCTGTTCTTTCATCTGGTTTAGGACTTAGATTGGTCTTTCAGGATTTGAGGCTTAGGAACATTACTTTTGTCCAAGAGTGAATATCAAAACTCATTTATGTAACAGTTTTTCAACTGAGTAGCCAGAGAAATGTCATCTGTGAACACAGGACTGCAGACAGTGGGCACCTGTCCAATGGTCTGGCAAGAACTTGCTGTTCAGCACAGCCCTGGAGCTTCATGTAAGAGTGAAATCAGCCTCCACTTGGCGATCCAAAAAGCATTTCAGTTACTGCCAAGTGCCATGTTAGGACTTGTCAACTTCTGCCCAAGTAGTATCAGACTGCTGATGTTTAGATATACTTTTGTTCATCTTTCCCTGTCTTGGCACTTGTGGGTTCTGTTATGTATCAGATTCCGTAATTTTGGCATTTTGGCACTTGGATATTTAGTGTTAAAGGCATATTAGAGATGATGATTGAAATGATCACTGTATACGCAGGTCTTGAGAGCTCTTGATCCAAAGCCCCAGAGGCAAACAGTATTTTAAGTTTGCAGCAGGGGAAGACAGGATCAGCTGTCTTATGATTTATCTAACTTGGAGCTATATTATCAGCTACTTCAATGGGAAGGAAGCTTTTAATGCACCACTGTTAGTAGCTGTTGGCAGATCACTAGTTGGTAAATGCCCTGGGAGTAGCATTACAATTCTTTTCTCTCAGCTTGCTTCACAAGAAAACAAGTCTCATTGCATATCTTTTTAACTGAAGTCTTTCTTCAGCAAAACTTGTTTGAGTGTATGTACTTGTCCATTTGATTTAAATGATCAGTCACTTGAGCTTTAGCACACTTTAGCATCTTTCTCACATACTGTAGCAAAAAAGCACGAGCACGTGCCATGAGCATATGTGCACATGGTGCAGGTGGGCTTACAAAGATGGAGCAGTTGTAGACATTGCCGTCAGAAAGCATCCAGTCTTGAAAATAAAAGACACGTGTCAATAACTTTGATCAAGATGGGCTGAGGAAATTTCCATAGGTGCTGAGTGAAAGTTATGAAACTTAAGATCCTAGATAATTCCACTAGGCCACAGAGAATGGCTTCTTGTCATCCAGACAGGGCCTGAAAAGGATGGGATTTAGATTTTGGAGATGTAATGGGGAGACTGTTCTAGGTAGAGGAAATGCACAGAGTGGGTAAAGAATGAGTATGATTAGGGGAATTGCAAGATGTTTCATTTGCTTGAAGATTTCAAGAAGTATATCCTGGAAGAGAAAGGTGGAAAGTTAGTTGAGGTAAGATCATGGAGGATCTTTAATAGCAGGCTAAGGAATTTCGGCTTTATTCTCTCTTTCTCTAATTTCAATATTAACCAAGTATTTTAATACGGCCGGGTGCTGTGGCACATGCCTGTAGTCCCAACACTGTGGGAGGCCAAGGCGGGTGAATCACTTGAGCTTCACAGTTTGAGACCAGCCTGGACAACATGGTGAAACCCCATCTCTACAAAAAATAGCCAGGCATGGTGGTGCATGCCTGTATTCCCAGCTACTCGGGAGACTGAGGTGGGAGGATTGCTTGAGCCTGGGAGGTGAAGGTTGCAGTGAGCTCAGATTGTGCCACTGCACTCCAGCCTGGGTGACAAAGTGAGACCCCGTTTCAAAAAAAACAAAAGTAAACAGGTAAATAAAAAGTGTTTTAACCTAAGGTCTGATTATTATGCCATTAGTAAACAGTAAAGTGATCCTTTTGTCTGTTTGTTGGGGAACAAATACTACTGTGTATACAACTGCAATATTTATAATATGGGTGACAATAGCATTTTTTGGCTGAAAACTTTAAACAGAGGCAGTCCCAAATACATCTCATAACCATATAACTCGGAGAAAGTCAACTCAGGCATCCAGCATACACTTATTTTGATTCGTCCGTAGATTTGCTGATGTCGGGATCTACATTTCACAGCTTTTTTCTTGGCTGGGTGGGTGTTGCTAATGCCTAATAGTCCATATCTCTGGCAAACAAGACACCAGCTTGTTTGAAAGCTGAGTCATTGAGCTCCTTTATTTTTCTTCCCAATTTCCTACTTAGCATTTTCCCTTTACATTGGGCACGGGGTAAGCAATGAGATGCCCATTGATTTGCTGCCCAGGAAAGAGCAGCTCTGGCTTTTTTCTGTTCAAAGTAATTATTTTAGTGTACCTATAGTGTGCCTTGGAAATATTCTGAGCTGATGTTTTTAGTTATTGCAACCTAGTAAAAGAATTTTATCAGATAGGCTTGAAACACTTTTCAATTGATAAAAACATTAGTGAAAATGCCCATCTTTGTTAGTATTCTTTGGCTAATTAACTCAGTTGATTAAAGCTTGAGGCTTATGTGGGCAAGGTCAATTTTTTTTGCTCTGTGATTATCTCTTGCAAACTTGAGTCTTGGCTTTCAATAAATAAGTATAATAATAGCAAGCACTAATGTAGTCCTAAGTGGTATACATAAATAACAAACTGTACATAATAAACTAATTTAATCCTCAAAATAATCCCAAAAGGCAGGTACTGTTACTCTCTCCATCTTCACGGATAGATCATGGAGCAGAAGCTATGTAACTTGCCCAAGGTCACATTACTGGTAATTGACTGAGCTAGGGTTTGAAGCTAGGCTGTGAGGCCTCCGGCCTTTACCACTGATCTCATTCAAATCCAGGGACACCGTAAGGGAGCCGCTAGATTTAATTAAGTAAACATGGTGTATGTCTACATATTTATAACTATGTATTCTCTCTAAGGTGAAACTTGGAATTTAAGAAATTTCAAACCAATATTACAATATCCAGACACCAAAAATATATTTACATCTCTTTTGTTGTCCACTCCACAGTATGTTTCAGATATAGGAGTGTGACTAGGATGCAACTTAAACTTCAGATTGTACCCTGCTGAGCAGTTTAAAAATTGTCCTCTAGGACAGATTCCATGATTTTTTTTTTTTTTAAATCAAAGACACAAATTTTTGTATCCAATTTCAGACACTTTCCAGAGCTTGAGCTTAGCACACTTTAGCATTCTTCTTGCATACTGTAGCAAAAAGCATGAGCACCTGCCATGGGCATATGTGCACATGGTGCAGGTGGGCTTACAAAGATGGAGCAGTTGTAGACATTACATCTGCATCTCTGAAGCGCACTCCTAGGTCCATAGATCTTTCCCCCAAGCAATAGAGAATAATTGAGCAAGAGGACAACATGATCAAATCTATGTTTTAAGAAAGATAACTCCGATGACAGTGAAAGCTGGCCTGGAGGAGATAACGATTGGGAGTAGAGAAATGAAATGGTAATGGAAAAATAACTATTTTCTATCATGATTTAAGGATATATAGTGATGTCACTAACTAAGGAAATATATGGAAAGGAAAAGGGGCAAGGGTAGAAAGATAATGGGGCTGGGCACAGTGGCTCACGCCTGTAATCCTAGCATTTTGGGAGGCTGAGGCGGATGGATCACTTGAGATCAGGGGTTTGAGGTTAGCCTGGCCAAAATTGTGAAACCCTGTCTCTACTATAACTACAAAAATTAGCTGGGCACGGTGGCTCACGCCTGTAATCCCAGCATTTTGGGAGGCTGAGGCAGATGGATCACTTGAGATCAGGAGTTTGAGGTTAGCCTGGTCAAAATAGTGAAACCCTGTCTCTACTAAAACTACAAAAATTAGCTGGGCATGGTGGTGGACGCCTGTAATCCCAGCTACTCACGAGGCAGAGGCAGGAGAATCTCTTGAACCCAGAAGCCGGAGGTTGCAGTGAACCAAGATTGCACCACTGTACTCCAGCCTGAGAGTGAGTGAGATTCTGTCTCAATAATAATAATAATAATAATAATAATAATAATAATGGATTTGATTTTTGAACACATTGAGTTTCAGGTGCCCTTGATATATTGCAATGGAATGGACAGTAGGAAATTGGAAATGCAATCTGGAAAAGAGGTCAGCATTGAGGAGACTGAGTAGTCTCCAGCAAATGGTAGGTTGAAGGCTTTAAAGCGAGACAAGGTCACCCAGGAGAAGCCAAACGGAGAAAAAACAGGGCAAAAAAAAAGAAACAAACAAACAAACGGAGGAACCAGTAAAGCTGACTTGGGGGAGAAGAGACTTGGGGGAGCAGCAGCAGCAGCATAGCATTTGAGCACTTCCATATGCCTGGACTGTTCTGAACACTTTACATGCATTAATTTGCTTAATCCTCAGGCAATTCAGTGAAAGAGCTACTTTTTCCAGATGAGGAACCTGAGGCACAGAAAAGTAAAGTAATTTTCACAAGGTCACAGAGCTAGTAAGTCACTTTCAATGGTAAATGGGTAGTAGCATTGTTAAGCAAATGTAATTGAGTTAAGATAGTTTTTTAACTCTTTTAAAGATTTAAATATAGGTTAGTAAGCTTTGATGATAGGATTTTCTACTTTCCCCCTGCTGTATCAAGTAAATATAGTATGATCATCATCATTCATGAGGGAAATATGATCTGAGACTTTCATAAATTTACCAATTCCCTAGGTCTCTTTCATGCATATATTCTGTTAAGATTCATGCATTTCTTAAATATTTTTTTTTTTTTTTTTTTTTTTTTTTGAGACGGAGTCTCACTGTGTCTCCCAGGCTGGAGTGCAGTGGCACGATCTCGGCTCACTGCAAGCTCCGCCCCCCGGGTTCACGCCATTCTCCCACCTCAGCCTCCCAAGTAGCTGGGACTACAGGCGCCCGCTACCGCGCCCGGCTAGGTTTTTTTTGTATTTTTAGTAGAGACGGGGTTTCACCATGTTAGCCAGGATAGTCTCGATCTCCTGACCTTGTGATCCACCCGCCTCGGCCTCCCAAAGTGCTGGGATTACAGGCTTGAGCCACCGCGCCCGGCCTCATTTCTTAAATATTTTTATGTGATAGTTTAAGCTTTCCCTGAAGTTTTCTCTCAATTAATGAGCATTTGGGCATTGATTGGAGTATCCCCTGAAATGGTTTCATAAGTCACATTTTAAAATATTTCTACTTAGAATAAATGTTGAATTGTTTTAGCAGTAATCTGAGAGATCATCAAATTTTACATTCTTTTTTTTTTTTTTAAGATGGAGGCTCACTCTGTTGCCCAGGCTAGCGTGCAGTGGCATAATCTTGGCTCACTGCAACCTCTGCCTCCTAGGTTCAAGTGATTCTCCTGCCTCAGCCTCCCAAGTAGCTGGGATTACAGGTGTGCACCACCATGCCCAGCTAATTTTTGTATTTTTAGTAGAGACAAGGTTTCACCATGTTGTCCAGGCTGGTCTCGAACTCCTGACCTCAAGTGATCCACCTGCCTCTGCCTCCCAAAGTGCTGGGATTACAGGCGTAAGCCACCATGCCTGGCCTTTACATTCTCTTTATAAGTTTCCCTAAACTTCTCTTTGTCTCTGTGAATCCATTGCTTCCTCAGAATCTCTTCATTTTGTTTTCCCTTTTATTACTCCACTAGAAGTGAGTTTTTTTTTTTTTTTTGGAGCCCATTTTCTCACAATAATTTTTTAAATCACTTCATCAGAGTTATGTGCATTGAGGAGCAAGAACAATTAAACCATATCAAGCCACCACAGCTGGATCCTCTGCTAGGCAGGAGTCAGCAAACTACAGTAGGTGCCCACCACTTTTTTTATAAGTAAGTTTTGCTGGAACGCAGCCATGCTTATTTGTTTATATATTGTCTGTAGCTCCTTTCCTGGCATAGTAGCAGAGTTGAGTAGTTTCATCAAGGGATCGCACAAAATCTAAAGTATTTACTGATCTGGACCTTTACAGAAAGTTTGCTAACTCTTTCTTTAGAGCATACTCCTTTCAGAAGATTAGGATGTGTCCTAAGCATGTTTATAGTGCTTTAGAATGAATGGAGTTACTAATTTTTATAAAATTTTATTCAACTGAATAATAGAACTGTTGAGTAGTTTCTGTAATATTTATTCTTTGGATTTCACACAGGTGTTGTCAAGGGAATAATAAAATTGCAGATTCCTTTAAATAGCCTCTACTGGGAATTCTTTTTTTTTTTTTTTTTTTTTGAGACAGAGTCTCACTAGGTCGCCCAGGCTGGAGTGCAGTGGCGCGATCTCGGCTCACTGCAAGCTCCGACTACCGGGGTCACGCCATTCTCCTGCCTCAGCCTCCGAGTAGCTGGGACTACAGGCGCCCGCCACCACGCCCGGCTAGTTTTTTGTATTTTTAGTAGAGACGGGGTTTCACGTGTTAGCCAGGATGGTCTCGATCTCCTGACCTCGTGATCCACCCGCCTCGGCCTCCCAAAGTGCTGGGATTACAGGCTTGAGCCACCGCGCCCGGCCTCTACTGGGAATTCTTAGCTGTATGATCAGTCATCTGAATTTCTGTTGGCATTAACAATACTGTTTAATTTGGGGGGAAAAAAATCTTTGAATGGTTAATAAATGCCAAGTCCTTCCTGTGCTTGGCTTTTGAATTTTGAAGAAAGAAAACACTTTCCCTACCCTCAGAAAAATAATATCAGTTAGATCTAAGTTATATGCAAACAAAAACACCTGAAAAAATTGGCTAAATGGTATAACTGTGATAGACTGAGAAAATTATGTTTGTCTTGAGCAAATTAGTTTATTAGGGTATATGGTTTATCAGCATTTATAAATAAAATATCTTGTTATACTTTGATCATGTTTCTGAAAAATAATGAATGTTTTATTTCTCACTGATTGTTTTGCTAAGGCAAGAAACACGTGAGGCTGTCTAGGTTCACCTTCCGTCCTGTCCACTGTTAGTTCTTGGTTTGTCCCCTCCTGTTTCCACTCTCCCAGGTTGCTTCATCCTCCCGTCTGATCTTCTGAGGTTCTCTCTTTTCTTTTTCCTCCCATTTGTTCCGTGGCTGGATCTCCCTCCCTGAAGTATGATCACGTGACTCTCCTGTTCTGATCTTCACTCCTGTTCTTTACAGCCCACACGGCGAAATTCAGTCTCTCACCAGCATTTAAGACCTTCCACGCTGTTCCAAACCTTTTCTCTGGCTTCCCCTCCTCTACTGTCGTCCTTTGTCCCCTAAGCTCTGAGCTCTGAACTACAGACTACACTTTCCTATCTCTTGATTTTCATGTACTTTTATCACTGTTTGAAATGTCCTTTATTCATCCCTGCATGTCCATTTTCTGCCTGATCTACTCATCTTTCAAATGCCTCCTCTTTTGAGGAACTTCTTCTGATCTGATTCCCACCCAGCCGACAAACGCCAAGCCAGAATTATTATTATTTTCATGCCATCAATATTCATAGCACATATTTTGCTTTTGTAACTTAAAAAGATTATTCACATACCTTTTCCTGTTATCTAGGGCTTTGAGCCCTCTAAATTTCTTAAGGGCAAGAGCCTGGTTTTTGCTGATTGTTACATTTCTAGATCCTCTTTAGTGTCTGGTTTTGATGTTTATATATAATAACTACATAATTGACTTACTGTTGTGGATTAATCAATCAATACTTAGTGGTGGATATGAAAACTCTGATATGTTATTTCAGCTTGTGAATTTTAACTTCTTTGATATGTAGTAGCATTAATGAAATAAGATACTTTTCTGAGACTAAATGTCTTTTGCTGTTTACTCATTAACAAGAAAGCCACAGTGGTTACTATGTAAGAATGACTGAAATTTCTATGTATCATCTTCAGGAAGTTACCCCAGCACAACCTGTTTCCATTAAACCTATTGGGTTGTGGCACTTAAACTATGTTCTCCAGAGACTTAGATACCCTCAGTGAACTTGAAACTTTCACAGGTAGGAAAAGAAAAATCAATTTGTCTGAACATTGCTGCCAGTGGAAAAAAGCAAAACGATTATCTTTTACTAACTAATGAAGTTAGTGGTGACAATAGGCAAAGTAAGCAAGATAATAAAAAGAAGGTGTTGTACTGTGTATTGGGCTACAGTTTTCTAGAAAAGCAATTTAGGATGTTGAACCCTAAATTGAGACCAATCCTTCTTTGTAGAAATGGTGTGAGCATTGAAATAAAACCATGGCCCATTTATGTGAGAAAATGATCAAAAGTGTCTCGTTTCTTGTTTTTGGTATGAAATCGACTTTGCTCTCTAGATGACATAGATAACTCTTCTGGTTGTCTTTACTATTTTAACAATTGTTTATTATTGAACAGAGTGCTTGGGCTTGCTTAATCTTGTCTCCATTTTGCATTATATGCATTTACTTATTAGCTACATGGGACAATCTAATCTTTGGTAGACTACATCATGATTTCTGATGGGCTTGAATAAGAAAGGAGAGGAATGTGCAGGGAATGCACTAGACAAGAACATGTAGGCAAAACCCCGGCTGTGGGAGGATTAGTCACATAACTTAAAGGAAAAATTCCGTTGCAAAGATAATGGATCATTTGCTTCCTGAATGAGCCATTCAGAAGGAACCATTGCCAAGTCACTAAACTCCCCTGAATGAGATTTTCCAGAGACGCCCACTGGCTAGTACTGGTTAGTGTGGGAAATTTTGTTTAAATCAACCTTTTCAACTCTTACAACTTTTACTTATTAATGACTTAGAAAGATAATGTTAGGATCCTTTTTGATCTACAGAGGGTATGTTTAAATAGAACATGATTCCTATTGTGAATGTGTTTCAGTTAAAACCAGGTGTGCTGTACGAAAAGAAAACGCGTGTGTGTGCATGCGCGTGTGCACACACACACACGCACATCAATTTTAGTTATACTTTTTGAAAGAACCAATCTTCCTATCTCTTGAGTATATTTCTTAACTAGGGTATTTCTTAGTGTGGCTTTAAGAATTATTCTTCAATGTACTTTGTCACAAACAGTAATCAGGCTTGAACTTTATATACTTATCATCTTTGGACTTCTGCCCTGCATGCAGTTTATGTGCAAGGTAAAACAAGACCCAGTGTAATTTCTTAATTAAAATGATGTTGGAACAGGTGCGGTGGCTCACGCCTTTGGGAGGCCGGGGCGGGCAGATCACAAAGTCAAGAGATCGAGACAATCCTGGTCAACATGGTGAAACTCTGTCTCTACTAAAAATACAAATATTAGCTGGGTGTGGTGGTGCACACCTGTAGCCCCAGCTACTCGGGAGGCTGAGGCAGGAGAACTGCTTGAACCTGGGAGGTGAAGGTTGCAGTGAGCCGAGATTGCACCACTGTACTCCAACCTGGCAACAGAGTGAGACTCTGTCTCGGAAAAAAAAAAAAAAATTAAAAAATATAAAATTAAATAAAATAAAATGAGGTTGAGTTGCCACTTAGTGAACTCTGGCTTTCTAAAATTAGTTAATATATGTCACCTAGAAATTTGGAATGTGAATGTGACTATAATACCCTGTATGTCCTAATCAGGCTTTTGAAGCTGAATTAAGACAAATGTTTCTAATGTTTTTGGCTTGAGTAACGATCAGAGATGATTGGTTATAACTGAACCATGTGTTAATAATGTGGTGGTAATTTTTAACTCAGAGTACTCGGTCCCCCTGGAGGTTATAGCGGGTACTACACTTCATCTCAGTTGTCTTTTTGAAAGTACAGAATATTCACAGGAACATTAATTATGGTTGCAGAACAAGCCAAAACCTCTGTTCTTTGACATTTCATATGCATTGTGTGAAAATATACACTTTCATGCACTTAATAGCAAAATGGGCAATAATAGATTAGTTTCTCACAGAATACATGTAAGTCAAAACCTTGTAAATTTCAGTTTTAAACTCTAACATACAGTAAGTGTGAGAGTTAAAAATTGTGTGCAGGGCTGCATAAATGTCTTCTTTTGAGAAGTGTCTATTCATATCCTTTGCCCAATTTTTAATGGGGTTGTTTGTTTGTTTCTTGTAAATTTGTTTAAGTTCCCTGTAGACTCTGGTTATTAGACCTTTGTCAGAGATGGATGGATTGCAAAAATTTTCTCCCAGTCTGTAGGTTGTCTCTTTGCTCTGATGATAGTTTCTTTTTCTGTGCAGAAACTCTTTAGTTTAATTAGATCTCATTTGTCAATTTTTGCTTTTGTTGCAATTGCTTTTGACTTTTTTTTTTTTTTTTTTTTGAGATGGAGTCTCACTCTGTTGCCCAGGTTGTAGTGCAATGGTGTGATCTAGGCTCACTGCAACCTCCGCCTCCCAGGTTCAAGCAGGATAGCACAGGGGACTCTTTAGCATGCCTTTTCTTTTTTCTCTTCATTTATCAGTGTCTTCTCTGTTTCCAAAGCTTGGCAGAGTTCATCATAGGAAGGAGCAAGGAAGAGGTGGCTAAGGGATTTTCTGTTTTTGTTTGTTTGTTTGTTTGTTTTTAGACAGGGTTTCGCTTTTGTTGCCCAGACTGGACTGCAATGGCATGATCTCAGCTCACTGCAACTTATGCCTCCCAGGTTCAAGCGATTCTCCTGCCTCAGCCTCCCGAGTAGCTGGGATTACAGGTGCCTGCCACCATGCCCAGCTAATTTTTTGTATTTTTAGTAGAGATGGAGTTTCATCATGTTGGCCAAACTGGTCTCGATCTCCTTACCTCAGGTGATCCACCCACCTCAGCCTCCCAAAGTGCTGGGATTACAGGTGTGAGCCATTGCGCCTGGCCTCCCAGGGGAGTTTCTATAGCTGACAATTCAAATTCTACCTGCCTATAATTAAATGAGATTAAAGAGCATAGATTGAGTAGTGCATGCAGAAAATAAAAAGATGCAATGCTGAGCATACAAAAGGAATCCTGATGGACCTTAGCCTTTGTATTCAAGGTCATCATCATAATCAACAATTAAATTTTATTCAGAACTTACAAGGTACACAGAATTGTCTTACATAGAATTTTTTTTTTTTAATTTAAGGAAGTGGAAGGGGAGTTAGAACAAAAACTTTTTCAGAAAGATGGTACTTAAGGGGGCAGTCATGGCATTGGATGCTGGCAGAACATAAATCTTTTGCAGTTTCAATAAGTTGTATTCTTAGAATATGTGTGTATGTATACATGTGCTTGTGTGTGCATTTTTCCCCTTCTCAATAAGTTAAAAAAAAAAAAAAAGGGAAAACTAAAACAGAGTGAAAGAATAGGCTTGAAAAAGAAGTCAAACCTGTGGAGTGATTTTTAAAGCTGGCTTGTGAATAAAGGAGCCTGCTGGAGAGGTTTATGGCTGGAAGGAAAAAATATCTGTCATATTTCAGGATCAGAGAGTAACTTCTACTTTGGATTACTTGTCAGATTTTTCTCTTATGATGAATTTATTTATTCTCTTGTAAAAATATTGTGTTTTAGTCCATTTGTGTTGTCGTAAAGGAATACCTGAGGGTGGGTAATTTATAAAGGAAAGAAGTTTATTTGGCTCATGGTTCTGCAGGCTGTACAAGAAGCACAGTGCTAGCATCAGCTTCTGGTGAGGGCCTCAGGCTGCTTCCATTCATGGCAGAAGATGAAGGGGAGCTATTATGCAGAGATCACATGGTGACAGAGGAAGCAAGAGAGAGAGAGAAAAGAGGAGGTCCCAGGTTCTTTTTCAACAACCAGTTCTTCTGGGATGTAAGAGTGAGAACTCACCCCTCAGAGTGGCACCAAGCTATTCATGCGGGATCTGCTCCTGTGACACAGACACCTCCCACCAGGCCTCACCTTCACCATTGGGGATCACATTTCAACATGAGACTTGGTGGGGCCAAACAAACTATAATCCAGACCATAGCATACTCTTTCTTTGCTTTGTGAGAAATTATGTCAAGTTAAAAACTATATTCTTTTATAGTATGTATAGAGTCCGTTCTTCTTGCTAGAGGATTGTTCTAGGAGTTTGGCTACAGTTCTCCTCTTCTATAGCAAATTAGAGACTGTTCATGGGTTTTTGTCCAGGCACACCACTTCATACTTACTATTTTTAAAAACTCTATTGGGTCAGGCGTGGTGGCTCAGCCTGTAATCCCAGCACTTTGGGAGGCTGAGGCAGGCAGATCGTCCAAGGTCAAGAGTTCGAGACCAGCCTGGCCAACATGGTGAAACTCCATCTCTACTAAAAATACAAAAATTAGCTGGGCATGATGGTGTGTGCCTGTAATCCCAGCTATTCAGGAGGCTGAGGCAGGAAAATCACTTGAACCCAGGAGACGGAGGTTGCAGTGAGCCGAGATCACGCCATTGCACTCCAGCCTGGGCGTCGCAGCGAGACTCTGTCTCAAAACAAAACAAAACAAAAAACAAACAAACAAAAAACCCTGTTGAGGTTTGTATTTAATTGGAGAGCTAAATGTGGTTCTGGAAAATATATTTTGTCCCCTTTTAGGAAATATTTGCTATATCACTTGAGAGTTTTCATACTCCAAGCTCTGGGTAAGATGTAAATTATGAATGTTACTGATTACTGAGAAGGTCAGTGGTACGTCTTTGAGGTTACATAAAACTGAACAAAGGAGATAAAAAGCTGAGGCACGTACCCATATGAACTTCCTCTTCGAAAGATAAATTAGGAAGAATTTTCTGATTGTCCATAGGCAGTCCCCGTGAGAGGCTCACCAAAGTTCCGTAAAGATGTGCTATATGACTGTAATCTCTCTTTTTCAGGTTCTGCCACTTGCTGGGAAAACAGCAACAAAAGGATATTAAGGAGCCACCCCTGTAATTTACCCAGAGAGCCTCAGCAAGGTCAAAGACACATCGTGTCCCAAGGAGAAAAGCTGCAGGCATCTGAGGATAAACCACTGTGAAACAGCTTTGACGATAAAGCTGACTTGGAAGACTTTGACTCCAAGGTGCAAGGTGAGTTAGAAGAACACAAGCTTAAAACCAAAAGCAGGGTTAGGTTAGGCAGTGTTTAATAATAGCAAAAGATTAGTGAGACACCACAGTCACAGGAAGGTGTTTATTTATATCTCTTATTTGTATGTCAGATCTTAAAATAATATGTCATAATCCTCATAATAAAAAGTTCTGTTTTTTTTTTTTTTTTTTTAAGGATAGGAAGTAGAAAAATGTGAAAATATTTGGTAACCATTTTCTGTTTTCTGTATGTAGTCTGGCATCATGTGGAAATATGATACTGCTTTTCCTTTCTTGAGCAATGAACATGCAGACCTAAACCTTAAAATAGACAAAATGTTATCCTTGCTTTCTTTATACACATATCCACAAACCCACATTTGACTACAGGTACACATTCTTAAAATGCATCCAGCTTTTATAATCTTCCACAATAAACAACGAGACAGTCAACTTTTCTTTTTGCCCATGAGACTGAAATGGCTAATGTGGTACTAGCAATACTTTCTGTGGTCTCCTTGTCATCTTTCATATTTGCAGTTATTATTTTAACTGCAATATAAGAGCCCCTTGATATATATTATTTGATATTTTAGGCCTACTGAGTTTGTGGTCTTCACCACTTAGCTGCACACTTCCCAGTTATCTGAAGCTTTCTACTTCTTCAAAGTCAGTCATCCCCAGGGTAGAAGTTTGTGGCATTAATCGTCTTTGGGAGCTTTTTACAAGCTGCACATCCTCTGCTCAAACCTTCTTTGCCATGGGCACAGGGGTGGTGGTGGTAGTGGTGATGATAATTCAGACATATATGATTTGGGGAAAGTTTCTTTTGTATCCTGATGCCACTCCCGCCCTTTCCTAGCATGGACTGGTCCCTCTTGGTAGAGCAGAAACCAAGGCTCAGTAATTTAGTGTAATCATTGTTATATGAGAAGCTTCCTGTTTATTACTGTATTGTTTAAAAGTGCATTTTACATTAGAGCTTGCAAAGTAGTAGCCCACAGGTCAAATTTTTTACTAAAATTTTTTAACCTGTAAAAATTTTCTTTTTGTAAGAAAATTAATTGCCAACATTTGAAAATCTGGAAACTTCACATAAAAATCAGATAGATCAGATATCTGGTTTCCCTTGGAAGATTAAAAATCTGGTCTTGTTACTATCCCAGTGACTGCACTTTGCTAGTATTTTGCATTCCCTAAATATTTAACTGAATCAATCTTACAGATTATGGCAGCTGCCTGGGACATGTAGGCTTTTGAGTTGAAGAGTCCTGCTTTAAGCGTCAATTTCTTCTTCTCTCTGTATATGAAGTCACTTCTATGTACTTTAACATAACATTCCATTAGTATTTATCCTCTGCCATTATTTCAGCATTTATTATTTTATATAAAATATATGAGCTTTGAGAAGCTGACACTTGCCAGCCAGGCTTACCTATGAAGTAAGAAGACTTTTCAAAGGTAAGATGTTTCAGGCCGTGGGATTAGTTAGGAGATCTGATTTTCATAGTGATGTGCTCTGCATCATTTTTTCCAGATGTTGAGGATGTCATCTCAGAGTCTGATATTTCACGACCTAAGAGTTCAGTTGCCTGATCTGACTGTTTTGGTTCCAGGGAGGTAAACTGATTCACCAAGTAGACTTCTTTTTTAATGATCCCTGTAGGGCTTTAGAGTCCATTTTCTAGCCCCTCACTCATTCTGGACACCAGGGCGACTCAGAGAGCAGTAATGCTGTGCCCTCCATATGTACAGAACTTTTAGCATTGAGAAATCTTGCCATAAGAATTAGACATACCTCCATCACAGTGAGTTGTAGTTGATCACAAACTTGTCTTTCCTCATCTTTGATTGCTATATATTGTTGCTAAATGAAATTCATTCAGTCATGTTTCTGTCAATTAGATATTGAACCAAATGTTTATATGGTAATAAAATACTTTAACCATGGAAGCATTTCAAATCGTAGGGTCCTTATGGGCATAGCATTTCTGTGCCTGCATTAGCTAAACTCAGTGTGGGGAAACTGATATACTCCCAGAACAATGGTTCTTCTTCTTCTTCTTCTTCTTTTTAAACCAATTATTTTACTAAAACATAAGATTTACAGATATTTTCCCATAATACATTTAGAGTTCAACTGGTAATGCCTATTACTTAAGCAGATTTTAGACCACAGGGTGTCTATTTTTTTCCCCCTAGATACATCAGACACATTGTAAATCTCTTCTTGATTGGTATCCATTTTTAAATGTTGAGGCACACAGGAAAGAAGACCAATGGATGGGATTTTTATTTTGAGTATCTTAGTGTCCTTCTGCCTGCATTACTTTGCTCCGTCTCATGGATTCTCTTAGATCAGCATTGCCTAGGATCTCTCAATACTTGACCACATGCAGGCGTGAAATTGTGCATGAGTCCCTTTGACTATCAAGTTTAAGTTCATGGAAATAAAGTACCTGGAAATTTGTTTCCACACATTTGCTGAGTTGTGACTTGACTATAGGAGAGGGAAACTAAACTCTTTTTTGAAGGGGAAATTCAGGGAATTGATATCTCATTTTCTACATGAATTTTGTTTGCTAGATTCACAGAGCCTATCTCCCCCAATTCCCCCCGACAAAAAAAAGAAAGAAAGAAAGAAAGAAAGAAAGAAAGAAAGAAAGAAAGAAAGAAAGAAAGAGGAAAAGAAAGAAATTTGTTTGCTTAGTCACAGGAATTAAAGAGTGTGTGTGCATATACACTCAGAAATGCTTTCAGAAACCCCCCTTATCTCATTTTCTTGGAGTTCCTGTTATCAGCTCCACATTCCATTTCCTTTAACTCCCTGAGGAAGTGACAACCAAGACTGAAAAAATGGGGGAAAAAATGTAGGGAGGGCTTAAGAGCTGTTGTTGACATATAAAACAGGTTGAAATGTGTTTAAAAAGAAAAGAAAAGAAAAGAAAAAAGTAAAACTAACAAGTGAGCAAAAATAACATGGTTAAGTAAAAACTGGAAGAGGAGAAAGAGTATTCAACCCTGACATGGTGAGGAAGCTGCCATTGGCTCCCTTTTATCATTTGTGGATCATGAGAATTCCCCCTGGAGTAGTGGAAATGGAGAGAATAGCAAGCAGGAATTGGCCGTGCAGACACCATTGCACCTGCCCTGTTTCTTCCTGTCCTGGACTTTCCCTCAGGTTGAAGGGAGTCTCTTCTGCTTAAGGAGTGCCTAATCTGAAGAGCTGAGGGACCCAGGGGAGGTAGCAGGCCAGTAGCCACCTCCTGTCTCCAGGGAAAAGGAGTGAGACCCCAGAACTTCTTTCCTGCCTGTTGAAAAGAATGGGAACAAACGAGGGACAAGAGAAGATTCTTTGTCCGGAGAGAAGGGCTGTGCCCCAGGCCGGCTCTGGCCTGTGTGTTTGTCCTTCTCAATCTGGTTGGTGAGGTTTTAGAAAAATGAGTCACCCAAACACCTTAAAGATTTAGACCAGTTCTGAAAAATAAATTGTACCTTGAATACATATCCAGTAAAAGTATAACTGTGTAAGTAACTAACTGGGGGGAAAAAAAGGAGTATACTGTTCATATCAAGGTTTTCGTATATAAATAGTAGGGAAAAGGGAGATTTTTTTTTTTTAATTTTTTTAATTTTTTGATACAGAGTTTTGCTCTTGTTGTCTAGGCTGGAATGCAATGGCGCAATCTCAGCTCACTGCAACCTCTGCCTCCCGAGTTCCTGTGATTCTCCTGCCTCGGCCTCCCAAGTAGCTGGGATTGCAGGTGCCCCCCACCACGCTCAGCTAATTTTTTATATTTTTAGTAGACATGGAGTTTCACAATGTTGGCCAGGCTGGTCTTGAACTCCTGACCTCAAGTGATCCACCTGCCTCAGCCTCCTGAAGTGCTGGGATTACAGGAGTGAGCCACCGCTTCTGGCTAGGGACATTTTTTTTTTATTAAGACTTTTTTCTTCTCTTGATTTTTGTTTTTGCTTTTTCTTTCTTTCTTTTTTTTTTTTTTTTTTTTTTTTTGAGATGGAGTCTCACTCTGTTACCCAGGCTGGAGTGCAGTGGTGCGATCTCGGCTCACTGCAACCTCCGCCTCCCGGATTCAAGCAGTTCTCCTGCCTCAGCCTCCTGAGTAGCTGGGATTACAGGCATGTGGTACCACACCTGGCTAAATTTTTTGTATTTTTAGTAGAGACAGGGTTTCACCATATTGGCCAGGCTGGTCTCAAACTCCTGACCTTCTGATCCACCCTCCTCGACCTCCCAAAGTGCTGGGATTACAGGTGTGAGCCACTGCACCTGGCCTTTTTTCTTTTCTTTTCTTTTTTTTTTTTTTGAGATGGAGTCTTGCTCTGTCACCCAGGCTGGAGTACAGTGGTACGATATTGACTCACTGCAACCTCTCCCTCCCGGGTTCAAGCGATTCTCCTGCCTCAGCCTCCCGAGTAGCTGGGACTACAGATGCATGCCACCACACCCAGCTAATTTTTGTGTTTTTAAAGGAGACAGGGTCTCACCATATTGGCCAGGCAGGTCTCAAACTCGTGACTTCGTGATCCGCCCGCCTCGGCCTCCCAGAGTGCTGGGATTACAGGCATGAGCCACTGCACCCGGCCAGTTTTTGTTTTCTATATTTTAAAAATACATTTCATTTGAAAAAAATTCAAACTTATACTTTCGTATAAGAATAGCACAATGAACAACCATACGCACACACTGAGATTCATCTATCTCCTTCTCTATTTATCAGAAGTCATTAGAAGTAGACATCGTGTCATATCCACCCCTGCATTCTCCAGTAGGCATATTTTAACATGCACATTTTCCTACAGAACCATATTGCCATGTCACACCTAACAATATGAATGATACTTCTTCGGTATCATCTACTACTCATTCCGTATTCAAATTTCCCTGATTGTCTCAAAATTCTCTTTTAATAGGTGGTTTGTTTGAACCAGATCTGAAGAAGTGCATACACTTCACTTGGCTATTGAGTCTCATAAAGGTGTTATCTAGAATATTCCCTTTCTTTTCTCAAGTCATTCACTTGTTGAAATTAAGCTACTTTGGGAATAGAACTTTCCACATACTGGGTTTGGCTGATTGTTGTTACTTAACTTTTTTCTCTATTACTCAAATTTACCAGAACTTGGAAGTTAGATCAAGAGGCTTGATTGGATTCAGATTTAACTACTCTGGCAAGAATTCTGCTTCCTTTTGCTGTATACTTTATGTAGTGTCACCTCAGGAGGCACTTGTGGTCTGGTTACCCCACTTTTAGTGATGCTGTCATCGGACTGTGTTTCGGAGAACATCCTGATCCCTCCATTGTAAAGTTCCCCCATCTGTTTTTTTTTTTACTTCATGATTTTGTCAGCCAGTAATTATTGCCTGAATATATTATGTCATTAGGGGTTATAAAAATGGCGACCACCCACCACCACCCCCCATCCTATTATGCCTTCTACATTTGTTAGCTGTCATTCTTTTATAAAGAACTTCCATCATCAACTAGTATTTGGTGGCCCTGAAATACAGTTCATATAGGAAGGGCAGGGTGAGTGCTTAATATTTCCCTAGTAATTGACAATATCAGAGTTGGTGCTATAGTTTCTTCAAAAGGTGATATTTATGCTTTTTAGCGAGAAACTTCCCTTTTTTCTTGAGAATCATTGTAAATTGATGGATTAAAAAAATATTTGTTATGTTTCACACACTTAATTATAGTGGTTTATTGTTTTGTTTTGTTTTTCATTTTGATGTTCAAACAAAACCTTCTTTATTCATTGTGAGCCCTTTCAACCTGGCTCCTGTGTGTATGTATAGAAAAGAGAACCTATCATATATGAATCACAGTGAATTTGCACATACTGGACACACCTATATGATCAGCACCCAGACCAAGATGCAGAACATCCCCAAAGCATCCCTGTGCTATTAATTTCTTTGACTCTACTTTTTGATACAACAGGTTGCCTCAAACTCTTCTTGTGCATTCCATACCCCAGTCTAAGAATCAGCCATTCCAAGCAGCCTGGTTCTTTTTAATAGGAAACAGAATTTAGAAACTATAGTCAGGCACTAGGGGCGCTCGTTCCCATGGGTTGTCAGTGTTTCCATGCCTTTTCAGAAAGCAAGGTAGGAAATACATATGTCCAAAAAGAAAAAGAAAATGATGAGTTCATGCTGATTTTCCTGAGTTAACTTTATGGAGTCTTAATTTTTAAATTTTATATTTGTATCTTTTTTCTTTTACATTGAAACCATTGGTTCAAACAGCATTATAAATGTATTTTATCCTTTGAGCACACAAAATAGTTTCAAATTAATAATTTCAGCATGACAACTACTAATTATTGTTATATTTTTATACAGAGAAGACCTTACAGAATAAAGAGTTAACTATGAGGGTTTTCTTTTTTTAACCTGTTATTATCACTATTATTTTTAGTCATTCAAAATTTCTGTATGAAGACAGAAGAAGAATTTTTCTTCCCAACTCCATTTTTAGTATTAATGTTGATATGTTTCTTGGCAGCGATATTCAGTCTGTTAAATCTTTAGTTCACCAGATTATCTGAGTTATTTGCAACTCACTGCATCATATGCAGGTGTTCCAGGAGTGACAGTGGGATTATTGTACTCTTTGGATGGTAGATCAGTGTGTACCTTATTGAATGCCTTTGTCAGTGTCCACTTCATCATCATGCAGGTCCAGAAACAAAGGAAAGATGAACACTCTAAATAAAGCAGAGAGACTGAAGGTGTTCCAGTGTTTTTATTTTATTGCTGCTTCTTTGTATTGCTTCCTTTTATTTGATAAATGGATACTTATGGTGCTTGTTTTGGAATGGTTTTCTTTTCTTTGGTTTGTCAAGTGACCAAGTGCTTTGTTTTCTGGACACACTTTGTTATATTTGACCCTGGGAGAATGTTAGTGTTCATAGAAAATATAGGAACAGGTAGTCTCTTCCTTCCTTCCTTAAAGTCCTTCCTTCCTTCCTTCCTTCCTGCCTTCCTTCCTCCCTTTCTCTCTCCCTCCCTCCCTCTTTCCCTTCTTTGCTTCCTTCCTCCCTTTTTCCTTTCCTCCTTCCCTGTTTTCCTTCCTGCCTGCCATCTATCCATCCATCCATCCATCCATCCATCCATCCATCCATCCTTCCTTCCTTGCTGTTTTTTCCCTACAACCAGTTAATTCCTTGAACCTGAATGGCAGAGGTAGGCAATGGAAGGGAAGATGGAGATCTAGACCATTCCCCCTTTTGTCTTTTAAACTTTCATTTTTGACTTTTATTTTAAGTTCAGGGATACATATACAGGTTTTTTATATAGGTAAATGCATGTCATGAGGGTTTGTTGTACAGATTATTTCATCACCCAGGTTAAGCCTAGCACCCCTTAGTTATTTTTCCTGATCCTCTCCCTCTTCCTCCCATCCCCCACCCTCCAGCAAACTTTTTTTTTCCCGAAACTCAATGATTGGTACAAGACCTTCCAGTAAACTTTTAACCCGTCTTCTCAAAATATCTTGTTCCCGAACGACCATAAAATTGAAATCCAACATTTGTGAATTATTTTTCAAATATGTCTTACATACAGAAGAATGATTAATATTTTAATAAGTCTAACTTTGATGGTAATTTAAAATTTTACTTTATTCACTTTGCATATCAAATGATTAATGCCGGGAACTACTGTTGCAGTGAACCAACAACACAAATCTCCTTTGAAAGGCTTGTCTTTCCAAACAACAATTCTAAACTTTGCTCTTGTAAGAAATGACTACGAAGATGAAGGAAAAACACACACGCTCCCTAAAACTTCAACTGTGTATGGCTGGTACTAGTTATTTAAAGGGTTAACACTTTAGAACTAAGAGTCATCTAAATGGATGTCTTTTATCATGTGTCTTACATCATCCCCGCTATGTCTCAAGTGTTTGGTCATTCAGATAGGCTTTCATCCATCCATCCATCCATCCATCCATCCAGTCATTCATCCAGCAAAGTCTATTGAGTGTCAGTCCTCCAGGCACTGTTATGGGTTATAACGCAGAGCAGGAAACAAGAGGCCTCCGGAGATAGACAGTAAGCCAGTACACAGATAATATAAATACTGAGTGAGATAAGAGCTATGAAGGAAATGAAAAGAGTATTGTTCTAGGAAGTGACAAGGTGTGTGTGCCTATTCTGAGGTAACACTTGATCTGAGAAGTGCAGGATGATTTGCTGACTTTTTCATGTTTAGAATACTAAATTTGAAAGTACTGTAGAGTTTATTTAAACAATAACTGCAGTTTTGGCATTTGAATTTATTTCCAAATGCTTATTTTTTTTTTCAACTGGCACTATAAGTAGTTAAAGTTTCAGATGAAAATGTCTTGTTTTGTCAGCTTCTGAGAAACTGGTGAAAACTGGAGGAAGTCTTGGGTAAAGGGTGTATGGGAACTTCCCATAGTATTTTTGTATCTTTCCTGCAAATCTAAAATTATTCCAAAATAAAACATTTAAAAGAAAGATACTGGTGAAGAAATGCCAAAATGTGTACTGAATCAAGTACAGTGTTGCTTAGACTTACAAAGATGAAGAAGCCACACTTCCACAGAAAGGGGTTTTGGGGAGAGTGGTGGGTAAGAGAACCCGTGACCTGAATTCTCTTCCATTTTGGACTTTTGTCCCATTGCTCATTTTTGAACTAGACATATTCTGCCTTTTAAAAATACTTCATTTTAGGCAGGGGATGGGGAAAAATAAAATAAGCTACAATGCTTCGTTTTAATTTCTTAAACTTCAGCAATCCAATACAAGCTACAGATAGAGTTCGTTTACCTTTTTGCTTTTCTTTGTGCCCAACTAATTTTCAAAACATTTTTTATGTTTAATTTTTGTGGGTATGTAGTAGGTGTATATATTTATGGGACACATGAGATGTTTTGATCTAGGCATGCAATGTGTAATAATCACATCATGCAAGATGTGGTATGTATCCCTCAATCATTTATCCTTTGTGTTACAATCCAATTATGCTCTTTTAGTTATTTTTAAATGTACAATTAAATTATTATTGCCCATAGTCATCCTGTTGTGCAATTAAATACTAGGTCCTATTCATTCATTCTAACTATTTTTTGTACCCATTAATCATCCTCACCTCCCCCAACCCTCCACTACCCCTCCCAGCCTCTGCCAACTAATTTTTGACAAAGGCACAAAAGCTATTTAATGAAAGGAGGATAGCCTTTTCAACAAATAGTGCTCGAGCAATTGGACATCTGTATACAAAACAGCGAACCTCTAAATTTTATACCTTATATAAAATTAACTCAAAATAGATCACAGATTTAAACATAAAAAGTAAAATTATAAAACTTTTAGGAAAAAATAGGAGAAAATCTTTAGGATCTAAGACTTGACAGTGAGTTCTTAGTCTTTTAAAAAAAATCCCTTTGAGTACTTTATTCAAATAATAATGAAGTATTCAGAAAAACAAAGAATTATCAGCAGTCACCGTGTGCACATTGACTGCGTGTCCTGGATTTTCTGATTCAGTTTCTCTTTCAATTATTTTATTCTACTTTCCCACTAGGTGTCTTATACCTAGAATAAATGCACTGCGTTGTTCCATATAATCATGGGTTATACCAATTTTGAACCTAATTGAAAAAGGAGGTAAAACCTAAATAGCTAGATATTTTTAGAATCTAAAAAATGTTTTGAATAGAAATAATTCTCCAGATTTGGTTTCAAAGGCAGAAAGAGAGAGAGACAGTCATCATCATTACCAAATAATACATGATACCAGATGTCTTAAAACTATCCAATATTGATTGGAAAACGTTTTTTGAAAGGTACAATTAAGCTATCAAATTAAGATTTTCATGAGCTAAATTTGAATGCTAAGAACAGGTTGTTGCATTTAATGTCTTCTGGAATGTAGGATGACAATTAAGGGATAACATTAGCTTTAGGAAAAGAGATTTTAGTATAGCTGTTCCTCAATTTATGATGAGATTAACCTTTCATAAAGTCGGAAAATTCTAAGTCAAGCTATTGTAATTCAGAGACCATCTGTGTTATCAAATTCTGTTTCTCTAGTCAAATCAGTTTCGGCCACTACAACTAATTTTTTTTTTTTTGGAACATTTCTGGATTTTTAAAAATTAACAAATTAAAATTGTATATTTTGATCATGAACAACATGTTTTGAAATATATAGACTTGAGGGCACGGCTGAATTGAGCTTATTAACATGTACATTACCTCACCCTTAGCTTTTTTTTTGTTTGTTTTTTTTGTAGTGAGAACACTTAAAGTCTACTCGTATCTTAGCAATTTTCAAGGTCTCTTTTTCTTTTTAGTTCATGCATTTTCCTAAAATACTCTTGGTCTACTTAGGGTTATATCCTTCAGGTGGAACTTAGCAATTCTTTTTCTCAAGGGGTTTTTAATAGAACTAACATTATAAATAAAACTTTGATGAAAACAGGTTTCTATTTTATCTTATTAATATTTTTCAATTTTTATATTTGCAAGCATAAAGTATCTTCTTTCTCATGTTAGGGGAGATAGGGAAATCTGGAGTTGGCAAGAAGCAATTAAATTCAGAATGTCCTGTGTAAATTGTTTACCAACTGTAGTGCAGATTAACAGACCTGTCTGCCATGGGAAACTGTTTAGTAATCTACAGTCTTTGAAGGTACTTGCCAACATCTGGTTCCAAGAATGCATCTTGATGTTTCATAGTCTAGCGGTTACTCCAAGGTTCAGCACTATAGCCCACAAGCCAAATATGCAGCCTGTTATTATAAATAAAGTTTTATTGGAACGTAATCATGTTTATTCATTTGCATATTGTCTAAGGCTTCTTCTCCACTACAGTGGCAATTTGAGTAGCCATAGCAGAGATTGTATGGTTCACAACGCCTGAAATACTTTCTGTCTGATCCTTTGCATAAAACCTTTGCAGAGCACCACCTACCCTCCATCCCCCATCTAGTCAAAGACAGTGACTGGGTTATCTCTTTGGGTTACTGAATCTGGAATCTGAGACACTTTGCAATTGCAAGGGTTAGTGGACAACAGAAGTCCTGTGGGCTCATGATAGAGCTTTTTGATTTATTTTCTTTAATGGAAGGCACTGTGTTTATATAATAAAAATTATAATAAAACACAATTATAATAAAATTATTTAAAATTTACTTATAATAAAAAATTAATGGAGGTACTGTGTTTATAAGAAAGTCATTTTTTGTAAGCTGTCTAAAGTTGTTAAAACTAATCTGCAGTATAAAAACCATTTAGGAATATATAAAGGTTCAATGCTACGTGCTTTAATTATCCCTAAAATTCTTGTTCCAAAACGTTTTTAATTTCAGAGGAAAAATCTTAGCAATTCCTTTATTTTTGAGGCTTTAGGTCTGTGACTTGGCGGTGATTCTGTGTCTGATACTGTGTTACTATTCCCTAGTTTTGTTGGTGTTAGGCCAGTGAAGAATGGGGCCCAACTGGCAACTCGGCATACCTGCTGCCTGCTGGCAGGCTTATTAAAGCACAGATTGCTGGGCACCACCCTCAGAGGTTTTGATTCACAAGCATAGATGAGCTCAAGAATTTGGATTTCCAGGAAGTTCCCAAGTGATATGTTGATCCCAATGCTACCCTTGAGAACCTATGTAGTAGATGATTAGCTCTGACATTTCCCAAGCTTGGGGTTTGTGAAGAAGAGTTATTACTATCCCTGTTTTATAGATGAGGAAACTGAAGCAAAGAGAGACTTCAGTAAATTGCCTGAGGTTTCATAACTAGGAAGTGGCAGAGTTGGGATTGGCTTCAAACTCAGGCAATCCATGGGATATTTTAGTGTAAAAATAAAAATGAAAACCACTACAAGAGAAACCACTACAATGAAAACCACCACACACGGTGGTGTACTGGCAAATGTTTAACAATCAACTCTTAAAAACAAAACAAAACAAAAAGCCCAGATTTGAAGCATTTGCATGGCATAGATACTCCCACCACAGTCTATTTCAAGGTCTCAGGGGAACGTCTTTGAAGCCCTGAACTGGGGGGAGATGCACAGAGCTCCTGAGCCAGTGCACGCCAGCTCCAGCTCACCAGTAGATACGTGCCAAGGTTACCACACTCCAATTAAATGAGTTTACAAGGCTGCAGAACCTGGGACCTGGCAGTGGATTCTCAGTTATGTCAGCTGTTCCTTCCCTCATGTAACAATGAATGAGCAGTAATTGAAACCAACACTCATGCTTGAATGCCCAACACAAGTAGAATTTTAGACATCCCGATATGTGGGTAATGGCCTGCATAAACACTGCTATTCTGGAGGATGACAGTTTTTCCAAATTCTGCTTAAGATTCCTGACCACGAGATGTTGTAATTAGTAGATGGTATCTAGTAAATCAGGTGCCAGGTACCATAATTCTGTGTGGCCAGGCTAACCCATCAGTGGTGTTATGAAAGAATTAATGCTACTGCATCCATTTCCTATTCCTAATGTCCCTCAGGCCCCTATAGGTACCGTTAGCAGTCTGGCAGGCCTTTTTTTAAGAACAACTGAGAGATTTTATCTTGGGAATGTTGAACCTTGTACAGTCTCTCTCTCCAGCTCACTATTGAACAGCTAGGAAACTCCAGTCTACAAATCATGTGGGTTATTTTGGGTTATCTTTAAGCAAATACAGTAAAATTAAAGCACTAGGCTGGGTACAGTGGCTCACACCTCTAATCCCAGCACTTTGGGAGGCCGAAGTGAGAGGACTGCTTGAGTCCAGGAGTTCAAGAGCAGCTTGGGCAACATAGTGAGACGGCCATCTCAAAAAAAAGAAAAGAAAAAGAACTAATATGAGGGTGGATCTCTACAGTCTGCAGGCACAATCAATGTTATTTAATGGATATAATGGAAGATTTAAATCTTAACTAAAGTGATGAGCCCAGTAAACAACCTGAATGACTTTTGTGGCTCATGACATTGGACTATAATGAGAAAAGTGACATACTCCCAGCCCTCATGAATCTTACAGAATCAAGTCAAATAAATGCAGTGCAGGGTATGTTAAAAAATATATGTATGTGTATGTATAGAAGTAATACAGATTGGAGTGATAATTCTGTCTAATAGGTTAGGAAAGACTTCATAAAGAAGCTGAAACTTGACCACAAAATACTATAAAATTAATGTCTGCATGTTGTAGAAGTCATAATAGCTGGTGATTCAGGAACTTTTTATTGTAGTAAAAAAATACATATATATATATAGAGAGAGAGAGAGCATAAAATTTATCATTTTAACCGCTTTGAAGTGTCCACTTCTGTGTCATTAAGTGCATTCACATTGTTTGGTATCCATCACCACCATGCATTTCCAGAACCTTTCCGTCTTTCAAAGTGAAACTCTGTATCTACTAAACACAAACTCTTCCCATTTCCCCCTCCTCACAGATGCTGATAACCACCATTCTACCTTCTGTCTTTATACATTTGACTATTCTGTGTACCTCATGTCTCATATAAGTGAAATCATACAGTATTTGTGTTTTGTTCCTTTGTGCCTAACTTATTTCCCTTTAAAATGATGCCTTCAGGGTCCATCTATGTCATTACATGTGTCAGAATTTCCTTCCTTTGTAAGGCTGAATAATATTCCATTGTATGGATGCAACCCTTTTTTAATGTATTCATTCTTTCATTGATGGACTGGGTTGCTTCTGCATTTTGGCTACATGCTGCTATGGACATGGTTGTACAGTATCTTAGCCTATGATTTGAGCTCTTTCAGTGCATATACCTGAAAGTGGAATTGCTGGATCATATGGCAGTTTATTTTTAGTTTTTTATTTGTTTGAGATGGAGTTTTGCTCCTGTTGCCCAGGCTGGAGTACAGTGGCACAAGCTCAGCTCACTGCAACCTTCACCTCCCAGGTTCAAGCAATTCTCCTGCTTCACCCTCCTGAGTAGCTGGGATTACAGGCGAGTACCACAACATTCAGCTAATGTTTTGTATTTTTATTACAGACCTCAGGTGATCCACCCACCTCTGCCTCCCAAAGTGCTGGGATTACAGGTGTGAGCCACTGTGCCCGGCCTATTTTTAGTTTTTTTTGCCATACTGTTCTCCACCGCACCTACATCATTTTCTGTTCCCACCAGCAACACACAAGGGTTGGTTCAAGGACATTTTTAACCCAAGTCATTTTGTCTGCTTTAGCTAACTCCTCAGGATGCCTCGACTCGGTGCAGAAATGGTTGTTTTGACAGCAAATTCCTCCAGAGAACAGGACATGTACTGTTGAAATCATATAGTGCCTTAGTAAGAATTTGTACACACCTGGGGATTTATGAGTCATCATTTAAGGTCACAAAGTAGGGCAAAATATTTTGTTATGTCTTATTGTTGCCAAAAAGTCTTTGCACTGTGCTGACAATTGGTATCTGTTAGCAGTCATCAGAACCATATTTCCCAGTATTATTTTTCTGTTAGAATATGAGCTATGACATTATCTAATCTTTCTTTCAAAACATGATGGCAAAGGCCAGAAACCAAGTGATGAATCAAAAAGTGACTGACAAGTCTTGGAAAATTAGTACTGGTGAAATGATCACTTAATATGCATTTGAGGTTTTTCCATGTCTTTTCATGGCCTTGATAGCGCGTATCTTTTTTGCACTGAATAATATTCTTACTGATATTTTTAAGACCCTTTTGTCATTGCATAGACTAGTTTCTAGAATTCTTGTCTGTTCTATCTGCTTTTCCTGGCCCTGTACTACTACTATTAACCAGGGAAGCTGTTAAATAGCTTTAGTGTGTGATAGGGTAAAGTATCTTTCATTATTTTTTAAAATATTTTTTGCAATTCTCACACGTTTACTCTTCCAGATGAACTTACCTTTTTTCTTTCTTTCCTTCCTTCCTTTCTTTGTTTTCTTTCTTTCTTTTCTTTCTTTCGCTCCGTGTGGAGCAAAGTTAACTCATAGGCAGTGCATCCAGAGTAGCCCAGATGAACTTTAAAATAATATTGCCAAGTCATTAAAAATCCTGTTATGATTTTGGTAACAATTACATTAAATTGTGTCAATGTGAGAGTAATACGTGTTTTACAATATTTAGTTTGCTGTAAAACTTACTTCAGATACAAAATTCAGATGTAGAGCTAAACAAAGTAAAAGATATGATTCCTTTTGCATTCTTTCTTTTCCCTTTTCCCACCCATCAGGTTTGATGGTGGCTCACATCAGGGATGACCGTTTGTCTTATTCATTTACTTAGTAAGGGACCTGAGAAGAGTGGAGAGAGAGTAGAGCCTTGGTCAGTTGAAATCAGGAAACTTGCCTCTAGGATTTTCTAATGAGGTTCCTCCAAATTCTCTGTAAATAGTCATGCAAATATTTAAAAAGACAAACTGTCAATAACCCAAACACTAGCTTCAAACAGAATAATACAATGTCAAACTATAGAGGACTAAACCCTAATTTTATGAAAGCTATATATCGCAAATTGAGGAAAATCTAGCCAAGTTTTCATTATGACAAACCTTATCTTCCCTTGCAGAAAAGGGGGTGGCTTTTCTTACAATTTGTCCTCACACTTTGAGATCCCTGTAGGTCCCAACTAGGAAAAATGGCAGCGTTCCAAGTGATGGGCAGGGGATTCAGATGTTCCTCATAGACAAGGAGTGACACTCCAGGTGGGTCACTCCTTTATTCCTTTGCTTGGGACTCTGGACACACATTCTTCTTAGACCATAGGGTCACTCTCAGGGTGTGCTTGAGTTATTGCTGTCAGATGCATCTGCCATACAGAGGGTAGGGGAGGCGGGATGAAGGTCTGCTTGTTTTGTTTGTTTATGACGGGGGTAGCGAGGACAGGGTCTCGCTCTGTCGCCTAGGCGGGAGTGCAGTGGCATGATCTCAGGTCACTGCAACCTCCACCTCCCGGACTCAAGTGATTCTTGTGCCTCAGCCTCCCGAATAGCCGAGATCACAGGCATGTGTCACCATGCCCAACTAATTTGTGTATTTTTAGCAGAAAAAGGGTTTCACCATGTTGGCCAGGCTGGTCTTGAACTACTGGCCTCAAGTGATCCTACTTCCTTATCCTCCCAAATGCTGGGATTACAGGCATGAGCCACCACACCCAGCCCCATTTTACTCTTAACTGTCACTTACAGACTGTAGGTTCCAGCGTGATTTAGAGAAGTTTAAAGGGAAATGGAAATAGAACTTTAAAAGGAGACTTATATCTTTCAAATTATTGTCAAATATAAAAGGCTATTAAAACCATATGAAAGTCAGTATGCTCCAAAAGCCAGATTACCAAGCAAAGCCATCAAGCATTAAAGGAAACAAAGAAGAACCCAAAAAATAGAAAGTACGAAATGGTATGGCAGGGGTAAGATCAATTATTAGTTATAACGTTAAATAGAAATTGGAAATACTTCACTAAAATTAGATTTTTTGAACAATTCAACCTGATCATTACTAGAGGGACACGTAATATAAAATATACAGGAAGTTGGGCTGGGCGCGGTGGCTCACGCCTGTAATCCCAGCACTTTGGGAGGCTGAGGTGGGTGGATCACGAGGTCAGGGGTTCAAGACCAGCCTGACCAACATGGTGAAACCCCATCTCCACTAAAAATACAAGAATTAGCTTGGCATGGTGGCAGGCGCCTGTAATCCCAGCTACTCAGGAGGCTGAGGCAGAAGAATTGCTTGAACCCGGGAGGTGGAGGTTGCAGTGAGCCGAGATCACGCCACTGCACTCCAGCCTGGGCAAAAGAGCGAGACTCCATCCGAAAAAAAAAAAAAAATATATATATATACACACACACACACACACACACACACACACACACACAGGAAGTTTAAATGGGAAGGATGGACAAAGTTTATTTAATCACTTACAAGTGGAAAGGGAAGAGATAATATCAGATAAAGCAAAACAAAAAGTATTGAAAGGAATGAAAAAGGTCATTTTTATAATGATTAAAACTAAATGTATAACTATTACAAACTCTTCTGTGATAAATCTCTTTGTTCCAAAACATACCGAGTACAACCTAAATGTCCCAAAAGAAGAATGGTTCAATGTATTGTGGTATATCTGTGTGGTCGTCTTATTTGTAATGATTAAGAATGGTATTGTTGAAGTTTCTTTGTTTATCCAAAAAGCCATTAGTGATATATTGTCGATCGAAAAACCATACTGCAGATAGTGTGAATATTATTCTCCTACTTTGATTAAAGTAGAACAAAAAATGTTAACAAGGGTTATCTCTCAGTGATGTAACTGGAGTCAATTTAAATATTTTCAACTGTACTTTTAATCTTTTCCTATAGTTTATATAGTAAATTATTATTATACCCAAATATCTACTGCCTCGCCCACTGGGAGAACTATAGTTTCATGCATCATTGACCTCACCTAGGCCATGTGACTCGTTTTGGCCAATAAAACATGAGTGAGCTAACCTGTACCACCTACAAGCAAAAACTCTAAGAACCATTCCATGGTTCTACAATGCCTCTTTGCCCTGCCTCTCCTGGGGGCTATTTGTGAAGCCTGGAATGAAGAGGACTCAAGGTAGGTCTGCAGCTGACCTAAAGGACATGTAAATGAGCTAAAAATAAACCTTTCTTGTAAGCCTCTTGGAAGCAGAGACGGAGCCCTAACCTGCTGGTGCCTTGATTTATCAGCCTTCAGGACTGTGAGAAAGACATTTGGGGCTTGGTTGTGGCACATTACAACTTAGCCCAGGGTAAGTGTTTTTCTGGACACATACAATTTATGATGCCTTTGAACAGCAAGTTCTAGAAGTCTTCCCTACCAGCTTTTGCTTTAATTAGGTCCCTGGGTCATAAATCTGAGATTTATGTCACTCAATGAAAATGCAAATGTTACAGCACTTAGCAATACTTGTGGTGTTCCCACTGTTATAAAGGAAGAATGAGACAGAAAAATTAGATGTTCGGCTCTCCCGTATTGCTGTTATTTCCAGCCACAATACCTTTCTCATTGAGTATAGTAATTATGTTGGTTTTGACTTTAAAATTTATGGCCTTTCTGTGGTTTAGAATATTGTTTAGGCAATTTCTGAAAATGTTCTTTCGTAGAGATAATTTTTTTTTATGTTATAGCAATTCCTACACTCTAAGAATAAAAAATAACCTTCTCTCAGAGTTTAAACTTACTTTTATAATGCATTTGAAAAAGAGCAGGTGGTCAAACACTTGATTGAAAATTGGTTGGAATAATCTTTAAAGGGCATCTCATTCAACTTTATATTTAAAGTACTTGAAACCCTTTCTGTTAAAAAAATAACAAAAATTCTTAGAAACAACAACAATAACCTCAAAAACAATTCTTGTAATGAATTAAGTTCTCTTACTTTTTCTTCATTTTGCTATTATTCAACATATTTATAACTATAGGTCAACTGAAATGCTGACCTTTTATCATAAACAAGTTATCCTGAAAATGTCATTTTAAATTAAAACAAAAATCAAAGTGTTAGCATTGATGTTAATGAAAAAAGTACAGTTTTAAAAAAGAAAAAAATCCAGCAGAGGAATTATACCTTGGATTGAATTTACTTCCAAATGGATTACAGTTTAATTATTTAGGTTGTTACAACCTCATCCCTTGGGAGCACTTGAACGCATCACAAAAGTACCTCCCTTTTGGCTCAAGAGTCAGCATCTACTTGTAAAATATTTTGGACCAGAAAGCTAAGTACTTCAAATCAAGGATCCGAGCAGTGTCTTTACATTCTGTTTGCTGGCACCACAGCTTGGCATCAGAAACTTTACTCACTTACTAGACTGCCTTCATAAAACAAAAAGATTAGATGATCGTCTCTCAAGTGGAGGTTTATTACTACCTTTTGCCAATAATGAATGAAACTATCTCTAGCCCACAGAAGAGATACACAGCGCTTTCCATTTCTGTTTGTCCAAAGACTAGTTTTGTTTCAAGAGAAAGTCTCCCAGTTTGGAGGGTAAGTAGCTTTTATTTTCCTTGCGGTGACAGTGAAGTTGAAATCTTAAGACTGGATTACAAGTTCTATTCACTAGAATGTCCAGTTTTCACACTTTATAAAAATTACCCTTGTAATTATTGGTTTTGTTCTTTTAGGTATTCTCTATAAATAAGTGACCATTAAAATCCCGAATAACACATTCAGGTGACATAATCCATTAATATTATGTTACAGATTATTAAAAATATAACTATAGGACCATATAAAATTTAATTTACTGGCACATGTGAAATTTACATGATCTATAAAGGATCTGATCAATATATCTGTATCATTACCATAGTCTATTAAACATTTACATCTCCAGCCTAGATTTTCCTGAGCTCCAGACCTACATTTCCAAGAGTTTGTCTCCATTTGAATGCCTTCAGCAATGTCTCAAACCACAATCATGACTTTCCCATGGATCTTGGATTTCCTTTTACCATTTCTTGCTCGGAATGCCACAGACCTGAGATTTAGCCTTAACCCTGCCTCCCCCACCACGTCCAGTCACAAGACACAGGACTCAGTGTTGGAATTTCTGCCACCACTCTCCCATCCTCTCCTGAGTCCTGATTGGGCCCTCCTCATCTTCTTTACTTCCCCACTTGGAGTCTCCCCACAGCTGCCAAAGTCACCCCTTAGTAACACAAATCTGGTTACATCTTGATGGCTTCTCATGCTTATAATAAAAATCAAAATGCCAATGTCTTAGTCCACCTTCTGCTTCTATAACAGAGTACCCAAGACTGGGTAAGTTATAAAGAACATAAATTTCTTTCTCACAGTCCCAAAGGCTGGGAAATCAAGGCACCAGTAGGTGCCTGTCTCTCTGCTCCCAAGAGGCACTTCAAATGCTGCATCCTCTGTAGAGGAGGAACTCCATGTCCTCATATGGTAGGAGAGCAGAAGAGAGAGAACCCACTTCCACAAGCTGTATTAGTCAATTCTCATGCTGCTAATAAAGACGTACCCAAGAATGCCAAATTTATAAAGGAAAGCGGTTTAATTGACTCACAGTTCTGCATGACTAGGGAGGCCTGAGGAAACTTACAATCATGGCAGAAGGGGAAACAAACACGTCCTTCTTCACATGTCAGCAGCAAGGAGAAATGCCAAGCAAAATGGGGGAAAGTCCCTTATAAAACCATCAGATTTGACCTCTCATGAGAACAGGATGAGGGTAACCACCCCAATGATCAAATTACTTCCCATCTGGTTCCTCCCATGACATATGGGGATTATGGGAACTACAATTCAGGATGAGATGTGGGTGGGAACACAGCCAAACCACATCACAAGCTCTTTATATAGTGGCACTAACCTAGTCTCGAGGGCTCCACCCTCATGACCTAAACACCTTCCATTAGGCCTCACTTCCCAATACTGTTGCATTGGGGTTAGGCTTCTAACACATGAATTTTGGTTCACACATTCAGACCATAGCTACTGTCATGGCCTACAAGGTCCTGCAGGGACTGGCCTCTGTGTTTCTTTGATCACCATATTGTCGTCTCTCTGACTCTAGTCATATTGGCTACCACTCATCTGTTGATCATGTCATGCCAGACGCCCAGGTACCTAGTTAACTCCTCATCCTTTGGACCTCAGCTCTAACTCCTAGATCCATTAGTTCACCTCCCTCACTGTCTTCATGATGCCCATATATCTCCATCATTTTTTATTTACTTGATTCAGTGTCTCACCTTCTAGACTGAAGTTCATGTCTCACTTTTTTGTGGTCTAAAGATTGATTTCTGTTTCCTGCTAGCAGCTTTCCTTCCCAACCTGTGTTAACAAGCCTATACAAATGTTCTGGTGTTCTGTACTTCCTTCAAGAAGATACTAGCATTAAGATGGGAGCTAGAATGTGGCCTTCTTCTTATAAGAGGATAAGGTTCACTTTAATTGTCTATCTTTTGGGAAATATTATTTTTTAAGCTTTTAATGTTATACCATAGTGCTTACCTTTTAAACACGTTTTAGCATAGCTGTGTTGGAGACAAGGCCAATTTAAGAGTTTCTCTCTGACATAAGCTTTTAACCTCAATATTAACAATGCAAACCTTTCATACATGAATCCAAGTAAAAAAATTGAAGTGGCGGTTAGCTATGCATACGTGAAGGAACTCCATTTACCCCTGCTGTGAGATACCCTGTCAATCTGTAGATGTTCGCAAGCGTGTTGGTTACTGAGAGTCACATGTAGGCATGCTATAATTTTGAGGTACAAATAACTGTGGATATATGTATTCCTTGACCTTCACAAATGCTGGATCACAGGATGCACATAATGTGTTAACATAATGCATTAACTCTTTTGTAACTGACTACTTTGTGTTGGATTTAACCGTCACATACATGCCATGGCTAAACTAAAGACAAACATGGACCGAGCTCTTATTCTAGTCCATTGGGTAGGAGAGATTATGTTTCTGGAGGAGAATCTGGCATCCTTGGCATTAGGGTCTCAAATATAGCATTATAATCTGCTTTAAAACAAAGAAAATGTAAGAGGAGAGAATATGACTTTAGCACATGATTTCTTCCCATTTTCCTGTTGGCAGTCCTTTTTTTGCATATTAACACTTTCATCTTCCACTTTAAAATCTAGAGAGAGAAGTATTTCCTAATGTGTCAGAGTTCTTCCTCTCACTAACACAAATTAATGTTTCATCCTAAATATAATGATATTAATTTGACTTTATTTACTTATATGAGGCTTGTTTGTTTTGCTCTTAGGTGGTTTGGACACCCTGAATATTGCCCATTCTTTTCTAGTCAAACCTGATTCATGAAATGGAATGAAGCTGAAAAATCATCTACTTCTTTGTGGATTTGAGAGAAGATTGGGATGGTCTTAAGTGCATAAAACGAGACTCTAACTGCAGCGATGAGTTCAGATGAGAAGGGCATTTCCCCTGCTCATAAAACATCCACTCCAACCCATAGAAGTGCCTCCTCTTCGATATCCTCCCAAAGGGACAGTAGGCAGGTAAGACAAGAGCATTAAGTGCCTTTGGTTGTTTTATGCAAATGCAATACCATTGAGATAGGATGGGATTGCTAATTATTTCTGAAATTGTTTTGTAAAGTCTTTTATTCCAAGTGAAAACTCATTATTTTCTGTAGATACATTTGATGATGTCATGAAGCTCCCACTGTTGCTTCTCTGTGATTTAGGACTCTTTTTTAGAAGGCAGACACAGAAGGCTGGTAGGGTGGCTATGGGAAGCCCTGCTGTCTTTTCCTCCCTGCACCTGGAGGGGGAGCCAGCATCAAGAACTTGAACACTCTTCTCTTCATTCATGGAGGTGGAAAGGGAACTATGAACCCTGCAAAGGACATCTTCAAGCTATAAGGCTGTCACTGGGCTGCCAAGCACTAATCTCTGTTCGATCTTTTGTGGAATCTGGTAACAGCTAGATTCGGGAATTAGGTTACGGATAAAATTGTAATACCAGGAATTAAAAGCAGTGAGAACCCAAACAATGTTTACAGGCAACAGAGAAAGTAAATGGTTATTACTTAATTATGGTAGAAAACGCCCATGGTTCCATTTGAGCCAATTTTGCAAGTTATTTTTGTGGTGTCATTACTGTTTAAGTGGCGATTCTGCTGGCAGGGTTATGTGAGCATTTGTCGTATGAATGTTCTTCATTGTCAAAACAGGTTGTTATTTCAGCCAGCACAGGTCTGAGCATAACTATTTTCTATCATAATTTGTCCTGTGATAGTATCTTGGTTGTGTCACTGGAAATTCCCAATAAGTAGGTGTTATTACCTTTTTATAAAAGCTTTCCGTTTTGGCAACTGTCAATTAGTGAGCATCGTGCAGGTTCTCCTTCACCCCCTCCACCCCTCACCCCCTGTTTTATGTTTTCAAAGCATATTGCCTAGTTTCTAGGAGTGTGAGCATCAGTCATTCGATTGGCCATCATATAGACATGGCTCTTGAGACAGCCACTTTCATACATGAATTCATTTTAGATAGTGCAAATGCACTGCTGGGGATGCTTTTTAGGAAACCCTCCCAGCACTTTCTCTTCCTTTTTAGCAAGGAATTCCAGGAGAATCTGTAAGAATCAAGGAGTGTTAATGCATATATCTTTCACAGATCCTAAGGCACGTGTTTCTACTCCAGGGTCTTGGGGAACTTTTGATACTGGTGTCTTTTGTTATGATGTTATGTTTTGTTATGATGACACCTATATTTGGTTCATTATAAGTAGTCATGCCATTAGATCTGTGATTACACACAGTTATAATATTTATTGTATTGCATTTGCAGAGTCAAAGAAAGTAAGAGTACCAGGAATGGAAACACTTTTATATTAAATAACTACCGTATTCTGAGATGCTTTCTTTTTTTTTTTTTGACGGAGTCTCTCTCTGTAGCCCAGGCTGAGTGCAGTGGCCGGACTCCCCAGCTCACCGCAGCCCGGCCTCCGGTTTACTTCCATTCTCTGCCTCAGCTTCCTCCCGGAAAGCTGGGACTACAGGTGCCCGCCCCACTCACCCGGCTAGTTTTTTATGTATTTTAGTAGAGACGGGTTTGTCGTGTTCCGCCAGGATGGTCTCGACCCTGACTCCCAGACCGCCTCGCCTCCCAAAGTGCTGGGATTACAGGCTTGAGCCACCGCGCCCGGCCTCTGAGATGCTTTCTAAGTTTGCAAATTTAGTCTACCTTTGCCTGCCTTGCTGTTCTTTCTTGTTATGGCTTCTTCGTTTTTCCCTTCCCTGGGCATTTAAACAGAGAGAGAGACATTGTAAGCAGCATGACCTTCCTGACTGCTGGGAAGAAGGAAGCCGTTGACCCAGCTCACTCTGGAGAATTGTGGCAAATGGAAAAGATGGATGACTGCTGTAGAAACATCTATCGAGCATTGTTATTCTGCCTGTTGCACCCGAGCTCCAGCACAGGCATGCAAAGCAACAGGAAAACACTGAGACCCTGGTGTGCCGGAGGGAGTCTGAAGGTGGAATGTGTGACTCTTCACTTGCTTGTGAATGGAAAGTTTTATGATGGGAATGAAAGGAGCATGTCTGTACATTGATAATGAGTTCTAGAAAAGTAAGAGACACTTTTCAAAGGGTTATCATTCTTTAAGGAGAGAGTTTACTTTTACTCCTATTTATCTCGGCAGGTGGAAACTCTCCCAAAAACTTTCTTCCCTAGTTCCTTCCTGACTCCTGTTTTGTGTCTGGCTACCTCCCTCAGGGGAGAGAAGAATAGAAGAGATCAATTACAGTTCTGTTTTCCCTTCCTTATCTCAATCACTGCCTAAACCTCAGAATTAACTTAGGGAACTCAGATATTTTGAGTGATCATGTGATGTGATGTGATGTGATATAGTGTTTTTTATATGCATCTATTTTTGTGTGATAACTGTTTTCATAGTGAAGGGACATAGAGAAAGTGTGATAAATTTGGCTTCATTGAATCCTTTCCATTCTCCTGATTTGACTGACATCTATGCAGATGGTGCCAAATTGCAAACTCCAGCCCCATTTCTCTCCTAAATTAAGATCTAGCACATAGCTGAGAATACAGTGGTATCTTAATGCACATTGGTTGCCTTTCCTTCTCAAGTTCTAGTCCTAGGTCACTAATGAATTGACTGAGCATTTCTACTTAAATGCACTGCTGCTTGAGTGGTACCACTGTGTCTTAAATCAATACCTGTAAACCAGTTTGCTATCAGGATAACCATTCTCTCAGAGACCCAGGGTCACTGCCTGCCTTTCTCCTTTGCTTCTCCCACATTCAATAGGTTAATGAGTCTTATTGATCATTTCCTCCTTCATAATATTATAATTTCCTTCTATTCCCACTGTCAGCTCCCTTGCCCAGTGCTCATCACCTCTACCCAGGATCCTAAAGAGTACACTTGCCTCACTATCTCACTTATGCCTCACCATTTCAAATATCCTGAGTAGGGCAGATTCATGCTCAAAATCCATCAGACTCATTGTTACCTACACAATTAAGGCCACAGTTTCTCACTTGGAACCCCATGTCCAGCATGATCTGGTCCAGGCTTGTGTTCCATTTTCCTCCCAACCTCAACAGTCTTGTCTGATCATAGTCCTGAACTGCCCTGTCTTTATCCCTACTTGCCTTTCCTGCATGGAATTCTCACCACCTTCCTCCCTATGCATCAAAGACCGGCTCATATGACACTCCCACTGGCCATGCAAGCTTACTTTACCCTCTCCTTTCTCTGAGCTTTTATAGATCTTTTTGATAATATTTGACAGTTCTATATTGTTTATCTTTTTATGTACTGATCTCCTCATCTGTATTGTGAGCTCTCTTAAACAGACTATGTACTCTTAAGTCTTCAGAGAGCAGCCTTGAACCTCAAATGTTTTAATATATCCTGGAGGATATATTTTAAAGACCTGCAACAGCATTAGTTTTGTATTTTTATTACAAATTTTCCATTCCTGATTTATTTGTCCTTCTCTTCTTCCCTCCTCACGGATAAGTAAAACAAAGAACATCTGTGCATAATAGTAATTAGCTGTCCTTCCTGTCACTACATTAGGTAGTGTAGTTGGCAAAGAAGGGAGAGGAGCTAGGAAATAAAGTGACTCAGTGGCCCTGTGCTCACTAAGTGTTTCTTCACCAATGGTAGCGTCAAGACTCCTCTTAGTTACTTAACAAGTTAGAAGACTTTAATAATTGTTCCATTTGCATTTCACTAAATCTGATATGAGCTGTTAGAAAATCTAGCAAAATTGCCTCTGTGTGTGTGTGTGTGTGTATGTGTGTGTGTGTGGTGTGTGATCAACTATGACTCATAAGCTGTAATAAACATATTAATATATGCCCTAAAACTTCCAAAGAGGGAGCATAAGGATTGTTGATGAAACACTTAGGACTTACCCATAAACCAGCATTCCCCAAAGTGTTTGCCAAGTAATGCTTGCCCCTTGAGATGTTGCATTAAAAGGGAGTTCTTCTGTCAAATAAGTTAGAGAAGTGCTAAACAAAATCTCTTTTGCAATGTGCGTTACACAATTAAGGACACTGATAAGTCCCGAAGTAAGAATTTTTATTTAACTGAGTAATTCTAGAATTTAGTAGACTGGAACTTTTTTCCCTGTAAGATTTGATTGTTACAGATACAGATTCTTCCTTTTATGAAAAAAAAATTGGAAGGTCTAGGAACATTGATCCCAGATTTCTGATGACAACCCTAGACTGGGTTCAGTAGTGGCTTCCAGTGTAGTTGGGATATTTACTCTTTGATCGGCTACAGTCTTCACCTGCCCTCAATACTTATTTATGTTGACTGACTTGCCTTTAAAGCGTTTGAATTTGTAAGCCCTGATCCTGGATGTCAGTAGGTCAGTCACAGTAATATTTAACTTACCAAGGGTGATTTCCACTTGGATTTTAAGAAAGCACCTTAAGTTTAACATGTCCAAAACTGAACTCTTAATTTCCCTCTTAAATGTACTCCTGCCCAGCTCACACTGTCTCAGTAAATGACAACTCTGTTCTTTCATTTGGTGAGAAATCCAGGAATCCAGGAATCATCCTGTTGGTTCTACCTTCAGGATATACCCGGAATCTGATGACTGCTTGCCACCTCCTCCCCCTCCACCTTGGTCTGAGCCCCCGTCATTTTTCACCTGGACTATCGTCATAGTTTTCCAGTGGGTCTCCCTGCTTCTGTCCTTGCCCAACATACAGGCCATTCTTTACAGAGCAGTTGGAGTAATTCCTTCACAGCCTAAGTCAGATTGAGCCACTCTTCTGCACCAGACCCTCCAGTGACTTCCCATCTCTGCCCAAATAATATTGAATTGCTGACCATTGTCTATAAGGCCATTCATAATCTGGTTCTGCCTGATCCTCTGAGCGCATACCATGTTCCCTTTACGTGGTTCTCTCCAGTGCATTCCTCAGATGTGCTAAGAACACACCCACCTCAGGGCCTTTGCACTTCTGGTCCCCTCACCCTCACCTGCTTTTCATCCAGCCATTCCCCGGTTTGTCACACACTTGGCTCAGTCTCCAAATGTACCTTCTTTGGGCAGCCTTCTCTGCCCTTCCCTGCATGTACTCATCTCTCCTTGTCCACTTAGCTGGTTTGATTTTTCTTTAAAGCATTAACCACCACCTGGCATGTTATCTATTTGTTTTTGTGTTTGTTTGCTGTTTATGTCTGTATCTCCTTCCTGTATTCCCTAACACTGAAATGTAAGCCCTATGAAAACAGGGTTTTATTTCACTCAATAATGTATTCCTAGCACCTTGTACAGCGCCTCACATTTGGTATGCTCAGGATGTACTAGAAGGAATAAATGAATGAATGAGAAGTCGGGATAGAGAGAAGATTGGGAGCTCGGCTCCAGAGGTCTTGATAGCTGCGAAGGAATAATCATGAGGTCAGGAGATGACAACAGAGAGAGAAGATGATATGGTTTGGAGTTCCAAGTCCCACAAGAGTGGATTTTGAGAGTTACCGAGGCTGGAGTGCAATGGCACAATCTTGGCTCACTGCAACCTCCACCTCCTGGGTTCAAGCGATTCTCCTGCCTCAGCCTTCTGATTAGCTGGGATTACAGGTGCACCACCTCTCTTGGCTAACTTTGTATTTTTAGTAGAGATGGGGTTTCACCATGTTGGCCAGGCTGGTCTTGAACTCCTGACCTCTGGTGATCACCTGCCTCGGCCTCCCAAAGTGCTGGGATTACGGGCATGAACCAACATGCCCAGCCTATTTTAGTTTATTTTTGAAACAGAGTCTCACTTTGTTGCCCAGGCGGGAGTGCATTGGCACAATCTCAGCTCTTTGCAACCTCCACCTCCCAGGTTCAAGTAATTCTTATGCCTCCACCTCTCTAGTAGCTGGGATTACAGGCGCCTGCCACCACATCTGGCTAATTTTTGTACTTTTAGTAGAGATGGGGTTTCACTACGTTCATCAAGCTAGTCTCAAACTCCTGACCTCGAGTGATCCACCAACCTCAACCTCCCAAAGTGCTGGGATTTCAGGCATGAGCCACTGCACCTAGCCTCTCTTTATTTTAAAATGAAGGTTATTGTTTCCTGATCAGTATGCATTTTATGGTCACATTATATAATAAGTGCTGAGATCACAGGCGTGAGCCACTGTGCCTGGCCTATGCCTACATATTTTAGAGAATGTTAACAAAATACATGTTTCTGAGGCATTTTCAGTAGTTCTAGGATTATGCCCAAGGATCTGCGTTTTCAAAAGCAAGTCCTGTATTGGAGCCAAAGATTATTTTTATTTGTGTTATTTTCAAGTTGTATCAGAAAATCAGACACTATGGCTCTGAGAATGTAGGGTTTGGAATGCATACTTTTCAGTTGATAGCATCTGTCATGAGTGAATTCTTATATATATATATCTCCACCAGGTTAGACCTTGTAATTCCTTAAATGAGTCAATTTTTTTGTTCAATGAAAAATCAAAGAAGAAAAAGCCAGCCAGCCTTCATAATGATTCAAAGTTTGCTGAAGCTCAGAGATCATAAAATAAAGAACATTTTAAGAAAAAAGTTATAAATAATAAAAAATAAATAAGTCGTCAGAGGCTAGAAGTTCATCTTCTTACCAGTTTTTACAAAATCTATATTCAGTATCATGGTCCATCTTTTAACAACTATATATTTCAATTACACAAGTATCGAAAATATTTCCTATGTATTATCAACAGCAGTACATTTCAAAACCAACAGTGGCCTGTTCATTCAAAGCCCACTGGTGACATGTTAAAGCCATTCCCAACAGTGACTCAGTGGGACCATGTGCTGGTGTAACCATGGGCTAGTGACATGGCCACTCAGAGCAGATTTCAGCAGCATCTGTTATACAGGAAACTCATTATAAGTAAAGAAGGTGCCTGGAAAACCAGACAGTAAAAATGTCTCTCATCAACTATCCTTTATGTACAAAGTTTTCATAACAATTTTTCTTGTTGAACAAACAGGCTAATAAAAAGATCTCCCAGCATATACATGAACTGAATTGGAATTTGTCTCTTCCGACTGAGCCTCTGGAGCATCTTTGAATCGCTCTGTTGAATGAAATAACTAAATCACTACTTTGAGACATAGTGTCAAATCTTCTAAATAGGAAATGGATTTCTTTGAGTTGTGAAAAATGGAATGTTATCTCAAACAAAAATGTTCTAATTTCTAGAGAAAAGAAAGTCAAGCATCCCTGATTTGATACCTAACCTCCAATTATAATCACCTCAGTGTCACCAGTAAGGAGGAATATAACCTGAATTATTAGCTCTGTGTAGAATTCCACTGGACCCAGGGATTTGCAGGATGACCCTGGAACCCAACTGTCAGTTCAGAGAGAAACACTAACCTGATCTGAAAATCTGCAGTGTCCTCTCTGGAGTGCTGGGTATATTTAAATTATTGAGTTGATTCAAATTTCAGTTTAGCCTTTTTGGGATTCCACCCATCCCATGGAATCAACTTTTTGGGACTTAGGACCAGTGTCAGTGAGAAAATAATATTTGTTTGCAAAAGCTCAGACTGGGACCAATTTTTGTGGCTTGGATGCAAACTGGGTGTTTTGAAGAGTCTAAATATTCGGCAAAATGTGTGTACAAACCAATAGAATAACACCAGCAATAGCTAGTATTTCATGAGCTCTCACTGTGGAAGGCTGGAAGTGTCAAAGGGGTGAAATGTCTTGCCAACAGCTAATGAGCAGTGGAGACAGGATTTGCTCCCTGGAACCCAGTTGCTGGAGCCCTTGTTCTTGGCCCCTCCGCTATTAGATGTTGTAATGATTGCCAAGCTGGATGTCCGGGCCTCTTGTATACTTTGAAGTGAACCTTGTAGGCAGCATTTGTCAATCATTTTTGAGTTAGGTATTGCCTCCTCATTTTTTCCCTTGAGCAATAATAGTAATTTTTCACATCCTTGATGACCTGGGAAACTGTAAATCAAATGGTACATAGACTAAAATGTTGATAGTTTCTATCATGAACTGTTGCCATCATAGGTGAATTCTATGCTATCTGTGCTTTTCTCAGTTTTTGCATTTTTACTACACGTATTGCTTTTGGAATGAGAAGTTTCGATCATCCTTTTGCAATGAGAGTTTTATTGACAACTGCTGTTAACCTTTCCATTAGATACAATGAGCACCTCCACAGCTTTCTTGGCATCGCCACCTTTTGGAGATCCCTGTCACTGTTGCTTGGTGTTTATGGTACATGTTCAGTCCATGTCAAATGTGCTGAAATTGAGACGACTAGAAAGAGATTTGTTACCTGGAATGTGTTTTCCTAAAGGTCATATTTTATGAGTTTGTGTGTGTGTGTAGCTTTAAAACAGTGTTTGAAATGTAGTAAATATGACAAAAGTGTCATCAAATATTAAATATCATTATATATTATATAATGGCACACAGCTACTCGTTACCCACAGATGATTCAGAATCCAATGCTACTTGGTTAGGAATCTGTTCACTGCTTTCTGTGCCTGCCAAAGCCTTTCAGTTCTCTAGGCCTGCCTTTATCAGTTTTTCACTTTAGAGGTTATCTCGTGTTACCTTGAGATGACTGGTTTTGGGTGACAATTTTATAGAAGCACATTCATCTGTCAGATCCAAGATTAGAACTGCCTGTTAGGTTCTCAGGCATCACACCAAATAGAGAGGGCCACAGTATCATGAGTTAATGAAGCCCAGAGGGTCTCATTCAGTAGGTCCTTGAAAAGGCCTGAGAATCTGTTATTTACAGAAGCCTCCCCAGGAGACTGTTATTCACTCAGTTTTGGAAATGATCACTTTACAGAGAACATTTTTAGGTATTTCATTAGAACTATAAAAACATCATCCCAAAGGACCCTAGGTCTGTAAAATTGCTTTATTTGATTTTCAACTTAGACAAACAGAAAATCTTACCTCCCTCTGTCTGGTATCCATTGTAACTCTCCTAGACTGGAAGCGAAATATTCTTACAAAGGTAAAGGAAAGTTCTGCACATACAGTATGTTTTATATTTCAAGTGCCAGACTTCCTGACCTCAACTCCCAATTAAGAGCTGATTTGTCAAAAATTTTAATAGCCAGAACTGGTGAGGTTTCAAGGAAATAGATACTCTCCTGCATTACTGCTAAGCATGTTAATTGATTTAACTTTTTTGGAGTGAAATTTAGTGGTATGTAACTACAGTTTTTTTAAAAAGTCATACTATGGGACCCAGTAACTCAGCTTCTAAAAACATGTATTCTAAGGAAACAATCAAAGATACACGTTAAAGATTTCAGTTAAAAAAATGTTTATTGATGTATTCCTTTTTTTTTTTTTTTTTTGAGACGGAGTCTCGCTCTGCCGCCCAGGCTGGAGTGCAGTGGCCGGATCTCAGCTCACTGCAAGCTCCGCCTCCCGGGTTCACGCCATTCTCCTGCCTCAGCCTCCCGAGTAGCTGGGACTACAGGCGCCCGCCACCTCGCCCGGCTAGTTTTTTGTATTTTTTAGTAGAGACGGGGTTTCACCGTGTTAGCCAGGATGGTCTCGATCTCCTGACCTCGTGATCCGCCCATCTCGGCCTCCCAAAGTGCTGGGATTACAGGCTTGAGCCACCGCGCCCGGCGATGTATTCTTATAGTAGTAAAAAAATTAGAAACAGTCTAACATTCAACAAGGAAGTATTTAAATAACCTCCTTCATAGCTATGCAGTGAAATATTGCACAGCTGCTAAAATTGCTTTTGAATATTTAATGCTGTGGGAACATTTTACTTTTAAAATCTCCGTAGCCACAGGTTGCAGATCCGTGGACTGAATCAGCCATTGTTGAGCCATGTAAAGGGTTACATACATAACATCGTTTATGTAACCAGCCATGGATTGAAAATATCCCCCCTGCTACAATACAGCGATCAAAAATATGCAAATAAAAAACAATACAGTATAACAACTGTTTACATTGCATTTACATAGTATTAGGTATCATAAGTAATATGGAGATGATTTAAAGTATACGGAAAGATGTGCATAGGTTATATGCAAATACTATGGCATTATGTATAAAGGACTTGAGCATCTGTGGATTTTGGTATCTGCAGAAGGTCCTGGAGTCAGTCCCCCAAGGATACCAAGGGAGGACTGTATTGCTCATTGAAACCAAAAATCAAGCAAAAAGGCTATTAAATTGAAAAAAAAATTATTTTCATTTTGTTTTTAAGCATTGAGTGTGTATATGCATTAAAAAAACTGAAATAAAATATATCAAAATATTGAAAAAGTTTATTGCTGGTTATGTGTGGTTTTACTTTCTATTTTTCTGTTTTCCCCCCAAAATTTCGGCAATGAATGTGTTTTTCTAAAGGTCGTATTATATGAGTTTGTGTGTGTATATCTTTAAAACAGTATTTGCTTCAAAGAGAATAAAATACCTAGGAATCCAACTTACAAGGGATGTAAAGGACCTCCTTAAGGAGAACTACAAACCACTGCTCAGTGAAATAAAAGAGGACACAAACAAATGGAAGAACATACCATGCTCATGGATAGGAAGAATCAATATTGTGAAAATGGCCATACTGCCCAAGGTTATTTATAGATTCAATGCCATCCCCATCAAGCTACCAACGAGTTTCTTCACAGAATTGGAAAAAACTGCTTTAAAGTTCATATGGAACCAAAAAAGAGCCCGCATCTCCAAGACAATCCTAAGTCAAAAGAACAAAGCTGGAGGCATCACGCTACCTGACTTCAAACTATACTACAAGGCTACAGTAACCAAAACAGCATGGTACTGGTACCAAAACAGAGATATAGACCAATGGAACAGAACAGAGTCCTCAGAAATAATACCACACATCTACAGCCATCTAATCTTTGACAAACCTGAGAGAAACAAGAAATGGGGAAAGGATTCCCTATTTAATAAATGGTGCTGGGAAAATTGGCTAGCCATAAGTAGAAAGCTGAAACTGGATCCTTTCCTTACTCCTTATACGAAAATTAATTCAAGATGGATTAGAGACTTAAATGTTAGACCTAATACCATAAAAACCCTAGAGGAAAACCTAGGTAGTACCATTCAGGACATAGGCATGGGCAAAGACTTCATGTCTAAAACACCAAAAGCAACGGCAGCAAAAGCCAAAATTGACCAATGGGATCTCATTAAACTAAAGAGCTTCTGCACTGCAAAAGAAACTACCATCAGAGTGAACAGGCAACCTACAGAATGGGAGAAAATTTTTGCAATCTACTCATCTGACAAAGGGCTAATATCCAGAACCTACAAAGAACTCAAACAAATTTACAAGAAAAAAACAAACAACCCCATCAAAAAGTGGGCAAAGGATATGAACAGACATTTCTCAAAAGAAGACATTCATACAGCCAACAGACACATGAAAAAATGCTCATCATCACTGGCCATCAGAGAAATGCAAATCAAAACCACAATGAGATACCATCTCACACCAGTTAGAATGGCGATCATTAAAAAGTCAGGAAACAACAGGTGCTGGAGAGGATGTGGAGAAATAGGAACACTTTTACACTGTTGGTGGGATTGTAAACTAGTTCAACCATTATGGAAAACAGTATGGCGATTCCTCAAGGATCTAGAACTAGATGTACCATATGACCCAGCCATCCCATTACTGGGTATATACCCAATGGATTATAAATCATGCTGCTATAAAGACACATGCACACGTATGTTTATTGTGGCACTATTCACAATAGCAAAGACTTGGAATCAACCCAAATGTCCATCAGTGACAGACTGGATTAAGAAAATGTGGCACATATACACCATGGAATACTACGCAGCCATAAAAAAGGATGAGTTTGTGTCCTTTGTAGGGACATGGATGCAGCTGGAAACCATCATTCTTAGCAAACTATCGCAAGAACAGAAAACCAAACACCGCATGTTCTCACTCATAGGTGGGAACTGAACAATGAGATCACTTGGACTCGGGAAGGGGAACATCACACACCAGGGCCTATCATGGGGAGGGGGGAGGGGGGAGGGGGAAGGGATTGCATTGGGAGTTATACCTGATGTAAATGACGAGTTGATGGGTGCTGACGAGTTGATGGGTGCAGCACAGCAACATGGCACAAGTATACATATGTAACAAACCTGCACGTTATGCACATGTACCCTAGAACTTAAAGTATAATAATAAAAAATAATTTAAAAAAAAAACAAAACAGTATTTGGAATGTCGTAAATGTGATAAAATTGTCAGCAAATATTAAATATCATTATGTATTATATTAAAATATAATGAAATTGCACACCCTACCTCAATAAGAATAAAATTAGAAGTTAAATGAGTATGAAGGATATTATGCCACATGGGAAGCTTGGCACAAGTTTTTCAAACCACTTTGAGGTGCGGAGGCATGAGCTGGGTCACCTTTTGTCTTCTTTCCTGCTTACATTTGATCTCACAGTAATTTAACTTAATTGTGTCTCAGCAGGAACTTAGACTATATATATGTGTGTGTGTGCATGTGTGTATATATATATATATATATAGTGAATCATTATTCATTCTTTCATTCAGCAAATGTTTATGAGAACATATTGTATATGATGAATATTTGCTGAATGAAAGAACATATATTCTCATAAATATAAGATCTGATATCAATACATATTCTCATAAATACTTGCTGAATGAAAGAATGAATATGATATGTATATGAATGATATGCTCTCAGTTTATAAGGGTGATCAAAACAGTCCAACTTTTTGCCTCAAATGAACCTACATAAATATTAAAAAGATATATGGCCTCTTTTTTTTCTCTTGTATTGTTAGCAAAATCATGTGAGTGATTATCATACTGAAAAATCCTTAAGGCAAAGAAAGGCTGTTAATTCTCTCCCTCCCTCAAACACATGATTTTTAATGTTCGAAACAGTATTTTTCAAAGTTCTCTTAACCTGAGATTTCTATGGTTTGACTCTAGGATCAAAACACAAGGGACTTTGTCTGTATTATTTCACTTATAATTGTTTTGTATATTTCTGGTGTTTAAAATGTTTAAGGTTGCTTCCCACTCATAAATACATAATATGTTGAACTTCAAATGTGTATATTAACTGATTCTCCATAAATAAAAATAAGATGTATATATAAAATAATTCATCTGTTGTATTTAGGGAACCGTAATCGTTGCATGCAAATTTTATTGTTAGTGTTTTTAACTCAAAAGTAGGAGTAAACCAAAATGTGTGATTTTTCTTTTGTGTGACTCATTTGTTTGTTCTTTATTAGTTGGCGGTATGGGTCGGATCATTTGTTTTTAAAACTATTTAGGTATGATTGACATACAAAAACTGTACATATTTAATGTATCCTATTGAGTGTAATTAATTTTTAATTTTTTTGTGTACTTCCTAAATTTATAGTCTGGTGAGTCTGGAAACAGATCTATTTTTCACTTGTCCTGATTTAATGACAGTTTCCAACATTGTTTTGTTATTACAAGTACAGAAACTTTATTATTTTTATTTTATTTTATTTTGCCCCTTTAATGAAGATACTAAAAATAATGCACTGGAAGGTGTGGCAGAGTTGGAAAATTTGTAACCATCATAATTCAGATGTAATAGGTTTGGGAAAGAATCCTCAAAAATGTTAAAGCAAGGGAGGAAAGTTTGTTGAGAAGCAAGATGTTCTTCTCTCCTGGACCCCATTGTTTGTTGGTGGTCAGAATTGTTCAGTGTAATAAATAATAGACATTTTTTTCTTAAAAAAAAAAAAAAGAAAAATCCTTATCCTGGGTAATTTTAAAAGCCTTTTAGAAAATTACAGATTAGTGTTCTTTTCACGTCACAGTTTTCCTGCTTTAAACTGACTCTACATGTTCCAGAGCATTAGCTCTTGATATGCCCTGGTATTTGTCTATGTGATTTGCCGTTTGTTTATAATTGCTGTAATGAAGCATGATCCGTATGTGCTTATACTCTGGTTGCTGTGGTTTCCTCTGATTTAGTTATGCTGTTGAGTGTTATGAGTACAGAATCAGGAGGAAGTTCACCAGTAAGTTCTGGTTCTATTTCTACTTAAAGGCAACCATGGGAATTAAAAAGCTGTTTATTCCCATACCTTTTATCTCTTCATAGTCAATATCGCTGAACTACTCTTTGCTATCAATGGACCACTTGATGGGTCCACATGGTATTTCTTACAACACAGGGTGTCTTAAAACAGACCAGTTCAATGGTGAGGCTATACTGGCTGATTCATAATTCTGTGCAGGAAGGGATGGGACTTTGCTGACTTTGCTTTTCTCCCTTCAGAATTTCCCAGGTGTGCTGTGTGGACGTTTTTCAGCCACTGTTTCTAAAATTTTCTACTTTCATTCATTTTAAGGGTGCTTATATAGAGACCTACTGTGAATGCACTTCTGCATCTTGCAGTGAAGGCCAGATAATGGAGAAAGTAGTATAATTGCTACTTCTTCAGCCATGGCCTTTTGGCTTTGGTGATTTTAATATTTTATGCTAGTACAAAGAAAAAACTTTTTTGAAGGAAAATCCACACACATCTGCTGCAGGCATTCAGAAGGATGTAATCTATGCTGCCATCACTGCTGTTGCCTTCCCATTAAAGAATAGGCCATCTGTCTCAACTCATGTTAACAGCTGTCTCACCAAATTTTGATGTCCTGATCATGAGGTGACGCTGACCATGGTTACTGGGTTCGCTGGGTAACATGATGGTCATGGAAGGCATGGATTCCTCACTTCCAAAAGGGCTCCCAGATGTCAGACACCAGCAAAGTGTTTGAAAGTCATCTTTCTGTGGCAGTGGGAATGTGTAAGGTTCCTAGAGATTTATTCCTGTAATGTTTATAACTGAGATGATAGCTGCTATTTATTGGGTGCCTACTGTGTGCCAGCCTTTGGGCAGCACTGCGCATACACTGGATGCCTACTCTGTGACTTGCAGTGTCTTGCAAGGTAGATATTATTATCCTCATTTTACAGATAGAGGACACTGAGGTTGAAAGAGGTTAATGATTTGTCTACATCACACAGTAAATAGCAGATGAGGGTTGGTATGCTGGTCTGAAGGGCTGCAAAACTTATGTTCTTTTGTCTGCCCCATACTCTGTACCCCCAAAGTAAAAGCTAGCTGACTTGCTCTCAGTTCTTGAAAATTAGAAATTGTCTGGTTTGAGTGTGTTTTTGAAAAAAAATAAAATTGGAAATTAACTTGAGTGTGCTGTAAGGGTAACAAAGAAATTATCCCTAAGATCATACCATATTTAAGAGTGCTATAATTTTTTCTTTTTATTTCACTCATTTCTGCTTCTCTATATCCACAGAAGATTGGGTAGAAGATGCTTTGTGATATTTAGCGATTTGAAATTTCTGTTATTTTTGTCATTTGACGTTAGCTTTAATGTTAATTCAGAAGGCCATATTTACAAGCCTGACTCAAGAGTAAAATCTTGTCACCTTCCAACTCCAGCCCTTAGTGACTGTGTGCCTCTCTTAACCTCTATGTCCCTTTCTCTGGTCAGTCAGGCAGATCATTTAATAGTCATTATTCAAAGGCTTGTGAAGATGAAATGCAGTAATTCATGTAAAGCATAGAGATAGGAATGTAAAAACCAGTAAATATTAACTGCCATCGTCATCATCATCATCATCAACACTATCCTACAAAAGTTACTAGTACCACTGAAATAGTGTTGCTACGTTCAAAGTAGCAGCTATAACTAGAAGAGAGACATACCAAATAGCCGAAAGCTTGAAGAACTAGTTTAGAAATTTCTAAATTATTTTGGATATTTTCTTTGGATATTTTTCTTTGGATATAATTATTTTGGATATTTTTGGATTGGAAAATATTTTGGGTAATCTGTGAATATAAAAATAGCTTAGCTAAGATAGTTACATGAACAATTTCAATGGAGTTAACATTCAAAGAGCAATGGACCAATTCTCTTTACTACTCTCCTAAATTTGCAGAAAAAGTGAGCCTATGCAGAAATTTGTAGCCGCAGCCCAAAACATTTCCAGCAGTGCCTTTATATCGTTGTAATGAAATTTAAGTAGGTAAATGAAAAGACCCCTATTCAACAGATCTCCTGGACTCTCATTTTGAGAGTCACGTTTCTCTCTGCGTGAGTTGTACGAAACTGTTCAGCTATTATTAAGTGTCTCATTGTCTATCTGTTTACCTGCGTCTTTGATACCAAGTAAACTAGACTACAGTCATGTTGGCACATTTCCACTTGCTGCCCAAGAGGTATTGAGATCAATGAACACTAACCCGAGGAGCATATTCTTACCAAATTAAAGAGCGACATGAAATATGTGTTCCAGGTTCCTGGTTTTAAGCTAAATATGCATCAGTTATCTCTGATCAGGGGAAACAGAGGGCGGGTAAGTACTTCCACCTTCTCTGTGTGTTCTAAGTTCCTTAAAAAACTTACCTGGAAATTAAGTTGTAATTTTAGCATTTGAGAGGAAACTTGATTTTAAAATAATAATCGACTGGTTTACATAACCCTTTATTTAACTTGCTTACATAATGTGTATAACACTTTGAAGGTAGTGGCATGTGTTTCCAATTCACTCTGAAAGAATATGAAAACAGCTATCTTGTGAAGAAAAGTACAAAAATTATACCACAAATTATGATCTTAAAGGAAGCCTTATGAAAAGAACTAATGTTTGTTAACTGAAGATGTCGTGAAATTAAATTTGATGTGTTCCCTAATGACTAGTCATAGCTTTAAATTGAATAAATAAGAGTTCTGTGATTAATCCACTAGATTTTTCTGTTTTAAAAGTTAGGCTTTTAACTGTTTTCAAAATTTCTATCCTATTGGAACATGATTTTATAATTCCAAGATAGGCTGGGTGCGGTGGCTCTCGCCTGTAATCCCAGCACTTTGGGAGGCCAAGGTGAGTGGATTACAAGGTCAAGAGATCGAGGCCATCCTGGCCAACATGATGAAATCCGGTCTCTACTAAAAATACAACCAGGCGTGGTGGCGGGCGCCTGTAATCCCAGCTACTTGGGAGGCTGAACCCAGGAGGTGGAGGTTGCAGTGAGCCGAGATTGTGCCGCTGCACTCCAGCCTGGTGACGGAGCAAGACTCTGTCTCAAAAAAGAATAATAATAGTAATAATAATAATTCCAAGATAAAGCTGGAAGGTAATTGATTGCTGAAGGACTGTTCTCTGCCAATTAGCACTAACAAATTCCCTGCATTTTTGACGGGCTTCGGTGTGCAGATTGTTGTACTAGGATGGGGTGGATCATGGGTAGAGAAGATGGAAGTCCAGGATGAAGAAAAACTTAGCGGAGCGTGGTGGCGGCTGCCTGTAGTCCCAGCTACTTGGGAGCTTGTCCCCACCTTCAAGGAGCACTCAGTCTAGCTAGAGGCCAGGACTGGGTATGGTCAGTTTAAACTGTCTTCTTTATAGCTGCTGGTATAAAAAATACAACACTCAAGTACTTAGATATTTCATTTAAAATAACAAACTGCTTGGTATGTAATTACATAACTTTAGGGTTATGCTTTTAGTTTTTAAAACCATGAGTCCAGAGAAAATTCAAGGTAGGGGATTAATTTTTTATTATTGAATACACAATAATAGGTTCTAATAATATAAAAATACAAGACTGGCAAGTTGTTGTTGTTGTTGTTGTTTTTGAGACGGTCCCGCAGTGACGCAATCTCGGCTCACTGCAAGCTCCGCCTCCCAGGTTCACGCCATTCTCCTGCCTCAGCCTCCCAAGTAGCTGGGACAGGCAGCCGCTACCACGCTCCGCTAAGTTTTTTGTGTTTTTAGTAGAGATGGGGTTTCACTGTGTTAGCCAGGATGGTCTCGATCTCCTGACCTCGTGATCCGCCCACCTCGGCCTCCCAAAGTGCTGGGTTTACAGGCGTGAGCCACCGTGCCTGCAAGGTTGGCAAGTTTCTACAAGAGCTGTTGGCTTCTTCATTGTCATCCTGGAGGTTACATGGAATAGCTTATGTTTTGAAGCTAGTTACAATTACAATAATGGGTATCCGCTGGTAATTTTCTAAATTGTCCTTTAATTTTTTCAGTAACAAATACATACATGATTGATGCTAAAAATATTCATTTACTTGCTATGTCTCACTAAATGTTTTTTATGATTCTCTGGGCTTTGACAAATCAACAGAATTTGGGGTTTAGATATATTGTGCTATATTTGAAATGATTGAACTTCTTATTTTTCTTCCGTAATATAAATTGTTTTGTAACATCAAATGGAGAAGAGACTAATATTGTGTTCTTTGTGCTAGGTACTGTGGTAGGTATTTTGCAGTTGTGGGTCCTGGTCTGTGTGGTTGCTAACCCTTCTGACCTACATAATTCTGGCAACATCTTTAGTATCCCCTCGTATCTATAGAGGCAAAATTTATTTCTATCACACTTTAAATATACCACATCGATTTCTGTGTCTATGGCTTGATTTGGAAGTTAGGGGATTTAATTTCCTCTCCCTAGCTTAGTTACTTTATTTCCTGCCTACATAGTTGCTAAGGTCAAGTTTCTTTCCAGGCTTTGTTTTCCTTAGCATGTTTTTTTGGAGGCAGGGGAACAGTTGGTGATGTATCTGTGGTTTATTGCCCAGCAACATGAAAGGATGGGGATCGGGGAGAGTCCTCAAAGAGAAGCTCAGATCAGAGATACCTGACTGGAAGATTAAAGTAAGCAAAAGCAGTAGCCACATGAGACAAGGTTAATACGTGGGCTTACGAAAATGTCCTAAACATTATTTGGTCTTTTGTATGATAAGAACTCTTTCTAGAATATAAGCATCATAAGAGTAGTTCTCTTGTCTCTTTTGTTCTCTGTGGCCCTGTCATCTGTGCCTGGCACAGTGTAGGTGCCTAATAATGATGTGTTGATTAATTGAACTATGAATGAATAAATAACATATTTCAATGGTAGTTTCTGGTCTTGTACTTTATTTTATTTATTTGACTGAAGTTTTTTGTTGCTATTCTAGTAAATGGTGAGGGAGAAGCTTGCTACTAAAGTGTGTAATTTCTAAATGGTTATTTTAAAAATTATATTGGAAACTTTTTCTCCTATAGAAAATTATCTCAAAGTATAAGGTAATGTATTTGTTGGTGGGGGAAGCATTTTATATCTCTGTAATACAGTGACACTTGTATCTTTGATCTTTACAATGACACTTGTATCTTTGATTTTTATTACCCATCGTTCTTTTTTAGAAAAATCACCTCATGCATTTAAAAAAAAAAAAAAAAAAAAACTTTAAAAAATTCTTTGTAGTCTTTACAGTAGGGAAGTTTTGTTCACATGTATTTGAAGAGTGCATGAAATAAGGTTTGTTTCCTTCTTTTATGCTTTTATAATGTGCCAAGATAGTGAGGGGTTCTTAATGAGTAGATTTACGTAATTTAGGTTAAGGCATGTACTTTTTTCCCCCCAAGGGTTTTAATATAATTGCAAAATTCCTCTTTAGAAAGATCATATCTAATTTACATTTTCTTTCTTCCAACCCCACTTCATTCTTGAATCTGATGGGTTAAAAAAAATTGATTCTTTTATTGAATATTTCTAAGTCCGAACATCTTTTCAAATGTTTTACATGTGTCACTTGTTCGTGTACTTCGTCCATTTTTCTGTTGAAATTTTATCTTACTAATATATAAGTGTTCTTTGTAAAAGACACCTACCGTTTATGGTGTTTGGTGAATTGTTTTCTTCTCTGTGCAGTTTTGTAAGACACTTTAGAGACTGAAGGGTGTGAAGGCTCTGAATTTTTATTTATTTATTTAATTTTGCGATGGAGTTTCCTTCTTGTTGCCTAGGCTGGAGTGCATGGTGCAATCTTGGCTCACCGCAACCTGCACCTCCCAGGTTCAAGCGATTCTCCTGCTTCAGCCTCCCAAGTAGCTGGGATTGCGGGCTTCCACCACCAAGCCTGGCTAATTTTTGCATTTTTAATAGAGACAGGGTTTCACCATGTTGGCCAGGTTGGTCTCAAACTCCTGACCTCAGGTGATCCGTCTGCCCCAGCCTCCCAACGTGCTGGGATTATAGGCGTGAGCCACCATGCCTGGCCACCTCTGGATTTTTTAACATAGACCTTTCTTTTTGTCTGTTGCTATTCCCCGTTGGAGAGTTGAGCAAATATTTCTATGTAAGGCTAATTAGTCTAAGTAATAGGTGTGTCATCGTCATAAAGTTGTAAGTTTTCTTGTGTATCATAAAATTTTTCAAGAGATATTCCTCTGACTCTCCAAGACTGAAACCAGCATTGCAGCAGCAGTTCAGCAGCAATTCTAGAAGAGGAGGGGAAAATCCTGTGCCGACATATTTTTCTGACTGTTGCTGCTGTCTTTGGTCTTTTCAGGAACTTGCCATTTTAAACATAATTCACTGTTTTGACTGTGTTATGTATGATTTCATCCCCATGCACATTCACATGAAAAGTGAGTTGTCTAACCCTGGGCTATGTTTCCATTTATTTTCAGAGTATTCACATACTGGAGAGGACTGCTTCCTCTAGCACCGAGCCCTCCTTAAGTCGGCAATTGCTGGAACCGGAGCCCGTCCCCCTCTCCAAGGTCAGTGATGGAATGCGGTGCTTTCTCTGCTGGCATGATGCCTACTCTGGGGCCAATTGAACTGTGAATAACTTTTATACCTGACTCCCCTAAAATAGCTGTGATGCCAGTTGTAGGCAACTCTTTGCACTTTTTCTGCTTCCAGTGAGTAGAGTTTCTCTGCCCTTTGTAAGAGAGAACAGAGAATGTGTACTTTGCTGGGATTTGCAGGATTACATACAGAGGTCCAAAATTCTCTTTAAGGGAAGAAGGAAAAAGAAGCTATTGCCTTCCCTGTTGGAGATAAAAACATATTTCTATGCCCAGCTAATGGAAAATTTAAAAAACTGCATCCAGCAATAAAAATAATAACAGCTACCATTATTGCCCATGTACTGCATCACCAGACACTATGAGAAGTATTTAAATATATTATCCCATTTAATATAGTTCTTATAAGTAGCTCCACACACACAGTGTAGGTATTTATCACATTTTACAAATATGGAAACTGAGAGTTCGTAACTTGCCCATAGTAAATAAATAAATAAACTATCAAGGATTATAGCAGAGCAAGAATTCAAACTTAGATTTGTCCAACTCCACAACCAACGCTTGTCAGCTCTTCCCGAGCTGCAAGGTAGAACAGTACCTATGCGGAGGGGCTGTTGTATATTCTGGCTTCTAGGCTCCTTCTCACATCTGGTCTTCCTAGCAGTGAGCTCATGAGAGAACAACTGCAGATTATTTATAAGACCTTTTCTGTGTCATGGGAGCCAGTGTTCCCTCCCCTTCAGCCTGCTCTTCCTCAGACTGGGGAAACATTAAATTCACATATGTCTAAAATGTAAAAATGATAGGGAAAAGTTGAAGATATACCATCCTACTCCTGCCCATCCCTCCCTGAGATTTTCAATGGGCTTCCTCCTTTATTGAGAAATTCTGAAAATAGAATGCATACAGACTTTGAATTCCAGTATAAAAATAGCACTTTATACCCAGAGATGGTTAATTTCTAAATATGTAAAACCGATCATTACACCTTGCTTTTCTATATTAAACATAATCCTTTTAGAAAAGAACACTTTGCTACCCAACTGTTACGGAATATATACACTTGAACCTCTTTAAACTGTAAAGATATTACAAGCTATAAAGTTTATTCTGTCAGACAAGAATAGACTGCTAAACCGCAGAAAGCAGGGAGTTATTAAAGTATAAAACATAACTTAGAGATAAAAAGTGGTCTTGACTTCCATTTGAATAGCAAATAGAGACTGTATACCTGGTAAATATAATATAACTGGTAATCTCTTTGAAACAGCAATTCTCTCTTATAGTTAGCTAAAGGAAATAGAGAACAAATAAAAGGGCAATGGAAAAAGGTAGCTAAAATTTATTGAGCACCTACTTTGTGCCAGGCACTGGATTAGAACATGTATTATCTCACTTAGCCCCCAACTCGTTGAAGTGCATATCAATGTTGTTTTTACTTACTGATAATTATGGCATAATTTTCCAGGCATGAAGACTTGGTCTAACAGCAATTCTTCCTAGAAGGAGGTGGTTGTTAGCCCAGCTCACAGCAGCTGGGGCTTGGGTCCACTGGCTTGATATAAAGGGATCTGGGTAGGGTACATACAGCATCTACTTCCCATTACTTCTCCATGTTGTTGCCCATTTAGATCTTGCTGTAGGACTACTAAACCCTGGTTGTGTTTCTGTGTCAGTAGACACCACATCTCTTGGGGCCTCATGAAATCAGAGGGCCATATCTAACGCAGACACCATCGCATCTCACCATCTCTCGGCCCCTTTGAGAGATGGGCTTCCTGGGCACTGGTTAGTAGTGGAAGAATTTTTTCTTGAAGTACACATTGTCCTGATCAGGATTTGTTCCAATCCTAAGCTTGATGCATTCACCTGCTAAAGCATTTTTATGTACCCACACACACTCACCAGCATACATCTGCACACGTGTGCACATACAGTTTACCTTCAGAAAGGAAATGTCTCTATTTTTTCCAAATGAAAAAACTTGGGCAATTATAGCATTACTGTCTGTTCTTATTTATTGTTATTAGGGTAAAAGTATTTTTAAAACTTGTAATACCGATAATATGTATATATCTGACACGTCAAGTACTGACATGATCACATTATGGCTTTTAGCTCTGTTTCTGTTATAAGTAAACCCAGGAAAATTGGAGACTTTTAAGCAGAAAAAATATCAACTGAAATTACAAAAACAAATGCTTCAATTTTTGGAAAATAATTTTAATTTTCTTAAGATAGTCCTAGTCTACTAAGCATAGAGGGAGAAATTTTAACATAATGGAAAATAGAACATAGATGAGTTGTTTCATTCTTATACACTTTATTTGTAACATTATCCACAGCATTTATAATTGAAATAGGGAGAACATTGTCTGCTCTGGTTTTATGTTTTGCCTCTGTCAGTTTGACAGCATATTTGATTGTGAGAAGTATAGTAGGACTCTTTTCTCTTTCTTTTACTGGACTTAGTAATATTGCCTCAGACTGAATAAAATTATTAGCTCAAAGCTGTCACATCTATGTTTAAGAAATACACGTTAACTTTTTGCCTTTCTATCTTATCTCTTTTTTTCTCCCTTCTGAAGTTAAACTCCCAGAGAAGAAAAAAACACTGTGATAGATATTAGTAGCCGTACATGAGAATGATACATTAGATTTTGGGGACTCTGGGGGAAAGGGTGGGGGGTGTCGAGGGATAAAAGACGACACATTGGGTACAGTGTATGCTGCTTGGGTGATGGGTGCACCAAAATCTCAGAAATCACCACTGAAGAACTTATTCACATAACCAAACACCACCCGTTCCCCAAAAACCCACTGAAATAAAAAATAAAAATTTATAAAAAGAAATTAGTAGTTAATAGCCATTACTACAATCTGAGTTTAGTCAGAAGAAAACTTGCAAAGCTCTGCACTTATTAAATGTTTCCATTTTCACAAGTTATACAGAATATTCTTCATCATCCACACACACACACATACAGTCAATCAAAGATGAACACCAGCTTCCAAATAAATCTAGCCAGAAATACAAATATTATTCTTCTAGAGATACTATCCATGGATGCAGCTACTGAAAATAGAAATGCCACTAAATATGGTGGATATCTCTCTAAGAACAGAGAGAGAGCTCTAATGAATGTATTTACACATAGATGGAGATTATTTTGTGGAATATAGTGGTCATCTACCTTTCTGTGTGAGTCAAAGGCCACAGGCATTAGAGTTTTTATAAGAGCCTACTGGTTTCTCCTATTATTCTAAACATTATTCATAAACAGCGCTAACTTGTTGAATTGCAGTTCACTACTAAGAAATGCAACCCAGAGGCTCCCAGGGGCACGTGTATCTTTGAAAGCACGAAGTTCTTTGGTGTGTCTTTGGTGAGCAGGTGTCTTATGTGCGCTTTGGAATGCACGCAAGCCTTCCCGAGAGCAACCGTGACCACAGCGCTGTTATTCCCTGTTAATAGCAGGTTCCAAGCCACTTGAGACAATAGCAGCCTTTCCATTTCTACACAGAAAACCAGGTCCGCGCACTAATTGAACATTTGTCATCAAAATAGTCTTATTTTGAAACTTTAAAGTGCCTCTGTGCCCGGGGATTCACTGTCTGGAAAAAATGCATTTTAAACATCCTGAGTACAGGCAATCGAATTTCCATCCTACCCCAAACAGACAAGGTGGCTCCACTGAGTCTCTGATGGACCCCACTTACCTCTAGGTCTACCTGGGAAGCTCTTTTTAACTTCAGTTAAAAGTGCATAGCTGTGTTTGATGTTAGAATTTGCTCCAGAATGTTGTTCATACTTCTTTCTGGTGGGCCTAATACTGCTTCAAAAGCAACTTCTACTTAAGAATCTGCTTTAAGTGTGTCATCAGGCACTGAGAAACGTGATTTGTTTCTCTTTTTTTCTCTCAGGAAGCTGACAGCTGGGAAATTATAGAAGGGCTGAAAATAGGCCAAACCAATGTCCAGAAACCAGACAAACATGAGGGCTTTATGCTGAAGAAAAGAAAATGGCCTTTAAAAGGCTGGCACAAGGTAACATTTTTGTCATATTCAGGTTCAGATTGTCTTCATAAATAAAGAAGATCTTATTTGCTATCATGAGGTGGGAAACTAAGAATATGACTCTATGCGTAAAACTAGCTTTTTTTCCTTTTTTTTTGAGACAGAGTCTTGCTCTGTTACCCAGGCTGGAGTGCAGTGGCATGATCTCAGCTCACCGCAGCTTCCGCCTCGCAGGTTCAAGCGATTCTTCCACCTCATCCTCCTGAGTAGCTGGGACTACAGGTGCACGCCACCATGCCTGGCTAATTTTTTTATTTTTAGTAGAGACAAGGTTTTAGCCTATTGGCCAGGCTGGTCTTGAACTCCCGGCCCCAAGTGATCCGCCCACCTCAGCCTCCCAAAGTCCTGGGTTTACAGGTGTGAGCCACCACACCCAGCCGTAAAACTAACTTTTAAGGCCTTATTTTAACCACATGGATTATAGTCTATTATACTTAACAGAGACAGAGATCTGTAATATACATATGGAGGGAAAAAAATATGTGATATTTAAAATCCAGTTTGTATATATTGTTGTCTGATTTACTTTTTTCACTTAAATTAGTATAGATAAGTTCTCATTAAATACTCTTTGAAATATGAGGTATTTTAAATGGATGCATGTATCACTTTGGATGGATCTATATTATATATCCCACTGCTATCGAACTAATTCCCTCTTGCTGGATATGTAAGATATGCCTCATTTTTTACTATTGTGATGTGATGAATATCCTTACACATGAACTTCTATTTAGTTCTTTGGGATAAATTCCTAGAATTATTGTTACCAGTACAAACTACAGCTGGAAAATCACTGATCCCAGAAGTTTGTTTACTGCTCTTTAAAGTCTACAGTTTATTCCTCTCCTTCCTCATAATATCCTTATCCTATATCTCAGTTTTAATGATGGAGAAAATATTTTTTACTGCATTTTACCATTACCCAAGTAGCAAGGATTCTGTCATACTAAGGAGGAGAAAGTTGCCGGACATTTTCAGTTTAAACTCTTTTTTTTCTTTTTTTGAGACAGAGTCTCACTCTGTCGCCCAGGCTGGAGTGCAGTGGTGAAATCACACCTCGTTGCAACCTCCACCTCTTGGGTTCAAGTGATTCTTCTGCCTCAGCCTCCCTCCCGAGTAGCTGGGACTACAGGCGCACGCGACCATGCTTGGCTAATTTTTTTTTTTCTTTGGTATTTTTAGTAGAGGTGGGATTTCACCATATTGACCAGGCTGGTCTCAGACTCCTGACCTCATGATCTGCCCACCTCGGCCTCCCAAAGTGCTGGGATTACAGGCGTAAGCCACCGCGCCAGTTTAAACTCTTTAGTGGGCCACCCAGTATCCTCTTTGAAATCAGTGGAAGAGTAAATCTATATACTTGGCACATCTGCACGTTGATTTCATCTCAGGGCAGATACATTTATTGGCCCAAATGGCCAGTGGTGGCTGCCCATTGGCTCAATGCAGGGAGGTTGTGTATGTTAACTTCCTTGAGGAAACATTTTATGTGTTTTAAGGGAAAGACTTAAAAATGAACACATGGGAAATGTTGCCCCGGTCCCCTGTCTGTGAAAGTCCCTTCTTCCTTGTCAGAAACTATCTTTCCTGAACCCATAGTATTATCATAGTGCCAAGGACTTGCCCTCGCTGTTGTTCTTCCTGAGATTTTCGCCAACTGGCCATCCTCCTTCCTAAGATCACCGTTGCCTTTCATTCTGACCTTACCTCTTTGTGTTTCCCCAAATTGATGGCCTTGCTAATTTCTTTCCTTATGATATGCTATAAGTGATCTCTGCTGAAATTCTTTGATAGACAGACATGGAAACACAGGAAAAAGCGGTCAAAGAAACAAATTTTGTATGAATTGCTAACTTTAATTTAGCACTTTCAGTCCATGATTCAGCAAAACTGGCTGTGGTTTGGCAGCAACTTTCTAGACAATGCCTTTAAACATTTTGCTACATAAATAACAGAGGGCCTGCTTTGCACTGTTGTCTTTTCTCCTGATCTCTGCAACCACCATGTGTTTATTCAGATGTCAGCCCATTTGACTGACCAAGTTAAGGGCAACTGATTTTAATCAAGTGTTTTTCAACTGTAGAGACTCTTTTTTCCAGTGCTGACTTGTTGTCCTGCAGAACCTGAAACAAAGGGGTTTCAGTGGCCTTCTGTGAGTCCTATGCAGAACTCATAGGGGTGCTCTGTGCAGAACTCATAGAAGGCCACTGTACTCACAGAAGCAGATCCCGGGTCCTGACTACCTGCCATCTCAGCAGCTAAGAGGTCCCAAATCACATAAAAACTTTCCAGCAGAGTAATTTTCCAGGAACAGAAAGATTCCTTGCATCTGTAGAACTAGAGGACACAGGACCCATTCTTTGACCGGGCCCTGGGAACTGTTTGTTCTCTTGTGAATTACCCATGGAAGAAAAATCAACAGCTGAGAGTTCCTGAGTGTTTGTAGAGCAAAAATTGGCAAATCCATTCAGACTGGACTAGGATTATCTTGGAGGAGACAAAAATTGCCAAAGACCTCTCTCTTTTTTTACCCTTAATGTAGTTCAGAAATAATTTTCAGCCTCTTTGATTAATGGTAGAATGCAAACATTTGCTAAGTAGAGATGCAAGCATATTGCTAAGCCCACTTAAATTTTCCAGATTCATTATTCATAGATTCAGTCCATTGGCTTCTGTAATGGACATGAACATTTTCAGGAATTATCTGTGGTATCCAGGGAAAATTCAGGAGTGTGTTCACAGTGAAAAATTCCCTGTAGACGTGTACAGAGCTCCTTATATAGTCACTGTGATCATTTCTCACTTTGAAAAACATCCCAATGTGGTTCATTCAGAGGATTGTAGCTTCAGGTCCTCAGATTCCTTCTCTGTTAAGAAAAATCATGGTGAAAAGACTCCATCCCCATTGGATTATGTATAAAAGAATCTTGATGGTTAACAGTATGGAACTAGAGCTCTTATCTCCTTGCCATTTAATGTGACTGACTGTGGCCAAATGCACTGAATCCAGATACATTAAAATGATCAAACATATTGATTAATAAATGCCAAGCAACATTAGACCCACATTTGTGAATGTTTTATATAATTCAAAATACAGACAGTAACTGGGGGTGTTTGGTTCTTGCAGCGTTTTTTTGTCCTGGATAATGGAATGTTAAAGTATTCAAAGGCACCACTCGATGTAAGTAGCACACAGGACATGTTTCAAAGATTGATTCTGAATTCTGCTTGAAGTGAGTAAACACTGTAATTGTACAAGCCTTGTGCCATAGTTACCAGCTTTGTGCATGTCTGGGCCTGTAAGATTTCACAAGCTCCCAAACCTCCATGTTCTAAAGTGTTTCAACCTAGTGCATGAAGATTTAACTATTTTGATGTGTGTTATTAAAAACAGAAGCTTAAACCTTAAAAGTGACACATGAGTAAAATCACCTTCTGTCACATGGAGAGAAAACCCAAATGGGCTTTTTTTCTGCATCTCCCAATAAACTCTGCTTTATGTGTGCTGCTTTGTTCTTGTCAATGTCCTTTTAAAAACTATCTTACAAATCTTATTTCTAGGTCATATGTCTTTTTATCTTGGAGATCCCAATTCACAAAAATTATTCCAAATTGTTTTTATTTAGTATACAAAGGAGTAGTTTGCATGTAACACTGGAAAATTCCTTCCTTCATCATTGTGGTGTGGGGAAGTAACAGAAGTCTCAGGTTTCAGTTTTGTCTCCATCTCTGCCATTGAATCAGCCATGTCCTTGATCAGAGGAGCAGCCAGAAGGAAGAGTCGGCTGCTCCCTGCTTTCTGGTCCCAGCTGCCCCGTTCTGCCTCAGCAGCTGTCTGCCAGCTGATTACTCAGGGATGTTCTGTGTTATAGGTCAAAGATTGACCGCAGTTATTTTAGGACCACTAAAGATGGGAGAATATAAGCTGTGCAATCTAGAATTATGAAGAATTAGCATTACATTCTATGCCAAGACAGGAATAAGATGAATAGTCTTATTTATAAAAATTGGTGTGAAGTCACTTCAACATCAACTATCCTAGAACCTAATCCATAGAACCTTAACTATTTTGTTTGTTAAGGAGTTATATGTAGTATTCCACTTTCCATAGATAAGTTAAAGATTACCTTGAGTTCACTTAAATCCAGTACAGAAATATCAAATTATATATCCTTTCAGCCTATTTACTAGTCTTTTGATTTCAGATTCAAAAAGGAAAGGTCCACGGGAGCATAGATGTCGGACTGTCAGTCATGTCAATTAAAAAGAAAGCTCGAAGAATAGACCTTGACACAGAAGAGCACATCTATCATTTGAAGGTGAAATCACTTTTCAACAGTTTCTCTGCCATTATCAGGGGAAACCATTTGCCTACACCAGTGGTAGACAGGAGAGTGATTTTACAATTACTTTCTCCACTTGTTCATTGTCTTAGGTGAAATCTCAAGACTGGTTTGATGCATGGGTATCCAAACTGCGACATCATCGGTTGTATCGTCAGAATGAAATTGTGAGATCACCAAGAGATGCTAGTTTTCACATATTTCCTTCAACTTCCACAGCTGAATCCTCACCAGCTGCTAATGTTTCTGTAGTAGATGGAAAGGTATGATTTTGTTCTATAAAAACCAGCCTGAAAATTGCTTAGAAAATTATGCAAATTTTGGCCAGGCACGGTGGCTTACGCCTGTAATCCCAGCACTTTGGGAGGCCAGGGCAGGCGGATCACCTGATGGCCAGGAGTTCGAGACCAGCCTGGGCAACATGGTGAAAACCCCATCTCTACTAAAAGCACAAAAATTAGTCAGATGTGATGGTGCACACCTGTAATCCCAACTACTCAGTAGGCTGAGGCACGAAAATTGCTTGAACCTGGGAGGCGGAGGTTGCAGTGAGCCATGATTGTGCCACTAGTGAACAGCCTGGGCAATACAGCAAGACTGCATCTCAAAAAAAATAAAATAATAAAAAAGAAAATTATGCAAATGCGTAACTGAGTCTCATTTGGGAAAACCAGAAAGAGGAGGTTTGCTTTGTAAACTAACACTCAGAAGACAGCAGTGACATTTGGCATGAAAGTTAATTGCAAGTATAAATTAGGCCGAAATGTGGATCACCAAGAGAATTAGCAGTTACTTTTCCATTTTATGAATGGACTACCTTCTAACTTTATGTGGCTTTGTAGGAATACTAGGAAGTAAGTTAACATTTATTTAATCAACATTCAGAAATCAGATGTCTTCCCGGATGGTAATAAGAAGACCTCAAAATCTTGAAAATGAAACTTGCTTTTGTGTCTTGACCTATAATACATACATGAGAAGCTATGAAATTTCCCCATGAAGTAATTGCATGTGAGCTCAAAAATGTGACAGTAGTATAAGTAGTAGCCTACTTAAGTGATCAGGCACTGTGTTAAGCATTTGGCACTCATTCCTCTCTAATCTTTCAAATAACCAAAGTTCAGAGACAGGAAAAAATTTGTCCAGAAGTGACATAGCCATTAAACAGCTGAGCCAGGATCCAAGTCCACGTCTGTTTCCAAAATCAGTGCCCTTTCTATTTTTACCAGGTGCCAGACTAAGGGAGACTGACCTTGTTCTCTGGGCTGAAATAAGAGTTCACTTCTGTGTTGATGAAAAGCAAGAGATGTTGTTTGTTAAAAAAAATCAAGGTTAAGTCAACAGACATGAAAACAGCTGTTCCTGCCTTTGATTCAATGATTAAGTTTCCTGAAACCTAGCCCCACTGCACTGCGCAGGGGTGCGCCAGCTTTACACTTGGCACTTGAAATTGAGGGCAGAGAGGGTGAGGAAGCTGGCTGCCACAGTACGTTGTGTTCAAGAACGTTCCAGTGAAGATTCTGCTTTTCTTTATTTGCTTACACAGGAATGTATGTCATACATAGGTCCAAGTTTCCTTTGCAAACCACTGGAAAACCTCATAGAGTAACTGCAGTACTAACCAAATCAGATTAAATGAAACATTACTATATTCAGTTTTTGTTATTTTAATGGCAATTTTCATTAGATCCTATTAACTATGTTAAAATTATCTCAAACCTTACATTATTTATTTTTTTTCTGTGTTTTATTTGTATTTATTTATTTATTTATTTATTTATTTACTTGAGACAAAGTCTCACTCTGTCACCCAGGCTGGAGTGCAGTGGTGTGCTTTGGCTCACTGCAGCCTCCTCAACCTCCTCCTCCTGAGTTCAATCGATTAACCTGCCTCAGCCTTCTGAGTAAGCTGGGATTACAGGCACCTACCACCACACCCAGCTCATTTTTAGTAGAGACAGGATTTCGCCATGTTGGCCATGCTGGTCTCAAACTCCTGACCTCAAGTGATCTGCCCACCTCGGCCTCCCAAAGTGCTGGGATTAGAGGCCAGATTACACACCTGGCCTTCAACCTCACATTATTCCATTCTGGTTGCAGCCTTGCCAAGGACTGTTTAATTATCTTTTTTCTAGGAATAGGGTATTGGATTAACCCTAATACCAACCAGTTCTGAAATAAGAAAGGGAGCGAACCATCTGGTCAGCGCATCAGGAAGGTTGGGAACTTACAGATGCCCAAGATAGTGCCGAGTTTCTCTGGCCTCCTGTGTTCTCACCAGAGAACTAAATCCTAGATTTAGTCCACGTTAAATGAGAATTGTATTCCAAATAGATCTTTAAAAAATACAAATTTTTTATTCTTTAGTTCATCCAGCTTCTGCCTACATCATTGGCACAGAGTATTGATGAAAGTATATTATTTTTATCTCCTATGTATTAAATTTATTAAAATATTTATTAAATTTATTGATGAAAATATGTTATTTTCATCCCTTATTTATTAAATAACTTGGGTAATATCTGAGAATGGAAGACTAAAATCAAATCCTCCCCACTATTTGCCTTGAAATAAGAAACTTCTTCAGCTCTGGTTTTCAAAACAGATCTGTTACTCTGGTTAATGACATACCTCTAAGATCTACTCAGTGAAAGATTTCCATTACATTTATCAAAATGCAATAAAGAGTAAAAAGAGCTTTTTATCACTTTGCCTGCCTTCTACATATCAAATTATGAGCCTCCTGAATGTTAATTGGTTTGTGGCCCTCTGTGGGGAATAAATAAGCCTGGGTTTGCTAAGAATGTGCGGCATTCACTTTGTAATGATTTAGAAGAGACACAATTCAGTTGTAGTTGAATATTAAAGTCAACTATAAAGTTTTAAAATTATTTCAGTTTTTTAAGAAATAAGTTTCTTCTTTTTTCACTGTTTCCTGCACTCACCTTAGTATCTCTATACTTAATACAGTTTTCACTTATTTCACATAAAATCTTCTTAATGAAAAGTCTATAGATAATAACTTCAATGGAAAGCTCTGGATAATAACTTGCCAAGACTGTCTTTTTATAAATAATTTTCAATATGAATTCAAGGCATTGCAAGGTTGCTTACTGGTGGATAATGTATTGAGGAATCACATGTGGTTGAGGAGACCCTGAGTGGTCATAAGGGTGCAGAAACCTTTTGGAAAGGAAAGACTTAAATCATGAGTTGAGAGTACTGCCGTAAGGACACTGCACATACAACTTACTGAGTGATTAAAAATTACTGGGAATTTGAGTTGGCAGGTCCTTGTGACTATGAGATACAACACACTTAAATGTTGTCCTTCACTGAATGATGGAGATGGCAACTTAATGAGAGGTTGTTGTTAGGAATGTCGCCCTCACTAAGCGCAAACCACATTAAGCCAAGAAGCTTCTTCCATGTTTTGACTGTGCATTTTCTTCCTTTCTTTGTTAATACGGCTTGAGGATACTTGTATTTTTTTAGTCATTGAAATGTACTGTTTCATAACCATACAATTCATCTTTGTTTGCCGTAGATGCAACCAAACAGCTTTCCATGGCAGTCCCCTTTACCATGCAGCAATAGCCTCCCTGCAACCTGCACGACTGGCCAGAGTAAAGTGGCAGCCTGGTTACAGGACTCGGAAGAGATGGACAGGTGTGCGGAAGGTTAGTTCTTTCCCTGTGTGGCCTGAGAGTAAGCCAAAACCAAACAAGAAACCAAACCTAAAGCGGTGAATTATGAGTGCTACATCTTTTACCCTGATTGCCTTGATCGCCTTGACCTTTCCTTGCTCTTACTTTTTCTCCTCCTTGTTCTTATCTTTATGCACCAGCTCCTTCTCTCTGCCGTGACTCGGGCTCCTTACCTGCCAGTTCTCCTGCACCCTCACAGCAGTTGAATCTGGTTCTTGCCTTTCCCCTGACTTCTACCTACTTCAGCCTTCTCTCCTTGTCTCTTCACCAGTTCCTTCTGGCTTCTTTAGCTCTGGAACCTGGGGCAGTCACACAGAAGAGCAACCCCCGAGGAGAGCCTATGCTGCCCACAGCCCAAGAATCACTGCTCTGTCTTCCTCACTAGGTCACTTCCACAGCTGCCTTCTCTGCTGCTCTGTCTTGTGCACGGAGCAGGTGTATGTTTCCCGACAACTCGGCAATAAATGGCAAAGTTGTGAAATGCTGCATCTTATATCCACAGTTACCTGTTACTGTGCTCCACTATGGATCAGTGATTCAATATTCTGAACCAATACCTGATTCCCTCACATTGCCATCTCTGAGCCTCTTCACCTCTTCTTACCTTTACCTCCCTCGTAACTAACCAGAGCACAATGGTTCAAACTTGATGTACAGACCATTTCCATTCTATGAGAGTTTTCATTTGACCTTCAAAACTGAGAAAAACAAGGGCAATGCAGAGAGTGTTTAATAAGTCTCAATTAGTTTATTTTTTTAGATGATCCTAAGATGATATTGGGCCTATTTTTTTTCAGATTATTTTTCCTTATAAAATTATAATAAAAGCAGATATTAGATCACTTTTTTGTGTTCTCACTTAAAAAAATTAAAATTTGGTAATCTATGTTAGTGCTCCAACCAAAAGAATTTTTTCTTATTCTACCAGCATGTGGACTCAAAGTATGCAGCATTTTTTGTCGTTTTTATCAGCTTTCTGAGATACCCACATCCCAGACTTTATGTGAAAGTATGATTTCCTCTCTTTCTTATTGTAAATAGTGGAAGTGACAAAGAATGATGTAGCATGGTCCATGTGAAGGCTGTAGCAGGGTGATGAGACACGCACAATAAGTATTCCTTAGAGACCATTTCTGGCTTTCATAGAACTTTCTCATCTACCATCTCAGTAAGCAGGTAGGAGAGCTAAATACTACTATCACCACTGACAGATAAGGAAACTACAACTGAAAAATCTAAATTGATGTCTCCTTACACTTAGTTTGAGTCCTTGGCCTTAAATTGAACTATTCACAAACTTCTGTTTTCATTCTGTTAGAAAAAAGGTGGATATAATTTTGATGGTTTTCAGCCCCAATTCCAGATTTCTGTGCTTATATAGCACCATTTATATAGAATAATCACAATTATTAGAGAGTATGAATGTAATATTTGCGAGATAGAAAGCTCGAAATGAAAATTTTAGTAACTGACCACAAAAATAAGAAAAGTAACTCAATTTTTTTTTTTTTTTTCTTTTTTTTTTGAGACGGAGTCTTGCTCTGTTGCACAGGCTGGAGTGCAATGGTGCTATCTTGGCTCACTGCAACCTCCGCCTCCCTGGTTCAAGAGATTCTTCTGCCTCAGCCTTCGGAGTAGCTGGGATTACAGGCACCCACCATCATGTCTGGCTAATTTTCGTGGAGACAGGGTTTCACCATGTTGGCCAGGCTGGTCTTGAACTCCTGACCTCAGGTTGTCTGCCCGCCTCTGCCTCCCGAAGTGCTGGGATTACAGGCGTGAGCCACCGCACCCAGCCCAATATTCTTGACCGTGTTTAATTTCACATATTAAAGGTCAGTTTTTTTTTTAAGAGTGATATTTTATTATATAGATTTTTGAATATTCTCTTGTTCTAAATGCACCAAAAAATGGAAAAAAAAAAAAAACTAAAAGTCATTTCTTCATTCTAAATGTTAATTCAGACAGACTGAGTTGATGTCCAGGTGATGATGATGTTCCTGGACCATCAAATGCACTTTGAAAATCTGATTTCGTTAATATAATGTCTCTAAGAAATTTTAAAGTCATTCATTTCAACATTGTTAGCGAGCTAAATTAAAGAAAATATGTTTAACTGATTCTGTATTCCATCCTAGTTTTCTGAACTTGATTTTTACGCTACCCAAATTCCAGGTAACCACCTTCTAAAGCATGTTAGAGGAGCAGGTAGACAAGCTCCTAACAATGAAACCACAGGACTGCTGAAGTTCACTTGAGTGTGCTGCCCATGTGGCAAAAGCTATCAGAGCAGAAAAGGGATCACGTACAGTGTGACGGAGAGTTTCATGGTTTCTGCACTAATAGCTGTTAACTTACGAGAGTGAGCTTTGAAATATAATTAATGGTTTTTGGTTCTATACCAGCAAAGGGTGTTTTGTTCCCCCTGCCAGTGTCTTCATCATATAAACATGGATCTGCCTACTCATATTTGCCATAATTTGCATTGACCCTTTTTTTTAATCATCACCACTGCTCCCTAACCAATTTTAACATATTTTTATTTATGATTTCTTATTAGATCTTGCACATTGCCAGTCAAACCTTGTGGAACTTAGCAAACTCCTGCAAAATTTGGAAATACTTCAGAGAACTCAGTCAGCACCTAACTTTACTGACATGCAGGTAAACATATTCCTGCTGCTGGTAAAAGGACTTAGGATATTAATTTATAATCTTTATTGGGTTGTTCTATGAATATATAAGGTAATATTTAAAGATAGGTAACTACAATACAGACATTTGTTTATATTCTGGAGTTATTTTTAATATTTTTTGAATCTCGGTGTCAGTGTGTTAATTAAGATGATTATTTTAAAGTGTTTTACATTTAAATATACACTAGCCAGAATAAATAAATTCAGTATCTGAATTATTCTTCCGTGTTTGTGTTCTATTGGAAATGGTAGCTTTGAAGATATGCTTTAGATACTCTCAGAATTATTACTATCTTTTCATATAGAAAACAAAGCTAGAGATTTCTAATCCTGTATTTATTTTGTTTATCAGAAAAATATATTTTATAATTAAGTTCTTATCTCTGCTTTTAATGCCCACTATGCATCTGATATGCCTTTCTCTCCTGGCTGGTTTGCTTATAGGCTCTAACAATGATCCTTTACTAACTTGCTGTGTTCTTGTCTATACCTGTATCATCTGTGTGAACTTAATAATACTTTGTTGCTTTTAACTATTTGTGTAATGTAGGCTAACTGTGTAGATATTTCAAAGAAAGACAAGCGGGTCACAAGACGATGGAGAACAAAAAGTGTCAGCAAAGATACAAAAATACAACTGCAGGTACAGATTTTACTTTTCCTTCATTCATGTTTCTACATAATTTTAAAGTACTAGTCTTTATACATCAGTTAATGCGCGTTAGATTGAAAGGGTAACTTAACTGCTTTAAAGCTGGCGCTTTTCAAACTCTCACATTGTCTAAAACAGTGGGAAATCTCTGTATTTTTCTCACTCTGGCATAAGTGGGAAGGATTTAAAAGAAAGGTTGAAATTATACAATATGTGTTCAAAATGGCATTTTATTCTCAATTATAGCCTTTGAACCATTAAAATATATTTTAACAAAAAGTTATCTTAAAAATCTAGATTGAAAATCTAGTGGGTTATAATGAACACTCATTTAAAAATACTAGATATTAAAAGAGGCATTTATGTGTCAGCCTTGTCCAAATTTTTTCTATCAAGAAAAAGGGTAGGAGGTTCAATACATTAGAAATCAACAAACCCAGATTCTAGTCTAATCACTGTGATTTTCTGGCAGTATAATTTTGTAAATTTCTGTTAAATTTCCTGAGCTTCCGTTTGCTCCTAAGTGATAGAGTTTATTTAATAAGCTCTGAATTCTCTTTCAACTCTAAAATTCTATGATCCTTCAAAAATAGATATTATTTGGCTTTCAACAATCACCTTAAAATCTGAACTAAATTCTTAAGAGCTTGTAATAAATGTACTTGAAATTTATTTGAAATAAATTACATATTTGAAATGAGTGACATTTTTAAAGTAAGATCCTTTTATATTGTTGTGTTTCAGTGATTCAAAATATGGTAGATTATGTCATAAACCATATTACTTTCAGATTTTTAAACTAGAATTTCCATTATTCTCATCCTGAATGCATATTATAAATGGCCCTTGTCCTGCACAGTCAAGATTAGACTTTATGATTTGGCTCTTTAAAATTATTATACAAATAAATTTATATTCTAATGCAAAGGTAGAAAGAAGTACTTTTCAGAATTCTTCAGTCCCTTCTGAATAATTAACAAAATAATTCTTCTCTAATTTTGACTTCATTAATAACATTCTTTGTATTGCAATTCTGACTGTGTAAATAACAAACTGTTGCTTTGCTTGCTAATCTGATATATTTGAAAATAAATTTTCATAAGCACTAATACCTATGTTTTTTTTGTTTAGAATGTCTACATTCAATGAACACAACTTTTTGTGTTCATTTGCTCAGTACGTTTCCGTGTGTTTTCCCCTCTGTTTATAAAATTAATACTGTAGGGAGAGATGTGCCAAGTGATTTCACAAGAAAATTACTTAAAATTGCTTTTGGCAGTTTTATTGGTTTTGAACTTGTGAGTGTCTAGTTTTGTTTGTTTGTTTGTTTTAAGCGTGGTGTCTGAGTCAAAGCCAAGAACAAGACTCATTTTTATAAGTAAAAGAATCATTCCCCTAAATAAAATAATTGAAGAAGGCCTGCATCACAAGAAAGAACACATACATTTGTTAATAGATGTTGTTTTAATCTTGTGTCTATAGTGTATGCTATTGACCACATTCTTGTTCAGAGCTGCTGTCTTGGACAGGTTGGTTCCCAGTGAGTTGTAGTGCAATGTCCCAGCTACCTTGCTGCATCTAGGAGCTCCACCGGAGACCCCAAATCACTATTTTTTTTTTCTCTGAAGGACACAGAATGCAACTGGAACTATACCACCTAGCCTCTCAGCCTGTGGTTTTACATAGACAGAAAAGTTATGAAGATTTTTTTGAGTCATCAGGAGAAAATGTCCAAAAAGCTAGAAAATACTCATTCATACTCCTGCCACATCTTTGGGTGGTTCATTTGTTTTTAAATTTTTATTTATGACTTGTGACTTTGCTAAGGATAATAAAATGGCCTTTGTAATTCTAGTTGAGTTATTTTTGAGGGAAATTGAAATCATCTAATCCCTCAAAGACACTCAAAGACAACTGCCTTTTCGAAGTGGGAGATTTAGTTCCAATTCCAAGAAGAAACAAATAAACTTAGGAATGGCAGTAAGCTGTTAATCATTCCCAGAGAAACTCCACTTCCACCTGGACTAAAACAAAAGGTATTTTAAGGGGAACACAGCAGAACTGGGTCCTATCCGTGGACCTTTTCTGCTTGCCCAAACCAACAGGTCTTGCAGGAGCCTCAGGATACTCGTTCTCTACTACTGGGAAGTTCCTCCAAGATCCTTCAAAATTCACACTTGGCTACGGAATCATAAGTTCATCTAGGATGAGTATGCCAACATGAAAATCTTTACTACTCAGTATTTTGCCTAGAGAGAGGCATAGCATCTAATGTTACTCTAGTGGATTAAAGATACCCACCACTTTCTCCTTCCTTATACCCAGCTTTTTCCCCTCCTGTTTTAAATGTTTTGATAATGGGAATTCTATCTAATGAGTCCAAGCATTTGTTTTGAGTCAATGATCATCTCACCACTCGAACCACTTTCGCTGATGTTTCAGCCAATATGAGAGGCTCTCAAGTGGTGAGAGTTCATTTTCCGTCCCCGTCTTCTTCGTAACTAAGTACAACAGCCATTGGGAGGGTGCCCAGATCATCCAGTGGTGGTGGTTGTGGTATTGTTGCTGCTGTTGTTGTTATCGATGTTGTGTTACTGAACTTTGTACTCAGTATTCCATAGTAGTTGTCATTTTGAAAAAAATTATAAAATAGGTCATTAAAAAAATTGACCACAAGAAAGTTAAAATGAAAAACATGTTATACTGGATGTTTGATTGCTTATTCTTGTGTAGGTTAGATTGTGCTATTGATTTAAATGAGAAGGTTAAATTCTAGACCAGTATGGCCTTGTTTCTACTGGAAACTATTGGGTAGTTGGCCTCAGAAATTCCTATTATGTAACTCATGAAGTCAGCATTTGTCCTAGAAGGTTCTGTGGAGACTACCTTTTAGAAAAAGGATTTCTTCTTGCCTCCTTAACTTCGAACTTTCTGGTTCGAATAAAAATCTCAATACCATTTTGCAGTAACAATTCAGCTGTGTTTTAAATGAAGTAAGAGGAAGGCAAGAAGGAAATATTTTGAAAGAAAGAGCTGTTAGATCTCCTGTGTTGCTGATAATATGAATTAAATACTAGATCCCTGGACGTTGAAGGGAATGGGGAATAGTAGAAAGTACATAGTAGCAGACAGATGATTTTATGTTGCTCCTGTGTAGCTGTCCTGCATCTCATAGATGCTCAAATTATACTGAAGGCTGAAAATAAGTTCTTCCTCCTTTTACTACATTAAGGAAAAGGGATTTTGTCTAGAAAATATTTTTGTGGAAAACAGATTATGTGTGTGTGTGTGTGTGTATGACAAACATATACGTATATGTATGCAGAAGACTTATGAAGATGGAAAATAAATAAGATTGTAACTTTGGAACTTTTTTGAAGATTTAAAGATAGAAAAATTTAAAATATTTTTCTGACATCCCAAAAAGACTAAAGCAGTCCTACTGTTTCTTCAATCTGGGCTGTTAGGAGATTCTAAGAAAGTATATCTTAATTATTTGGAAATGAAATTATTGCTCATGGCTGGGCAAGGTGGCTCATGCCTGTAATCCCAGCATTTTGGGAAGCCAAGGTGGGAGGGTCACTTGAGGCCAGGAGTTCAAGGCTGCGGTGAGCCATGATCATGCCATAGCACTCCAGCCTGGGCAACAGAGTGAGACCCTATCTCAAAAAAGAAAAAAAAAAATATTGCTCACAACCTTGAGGAGTCAGGGTCTGTCAGATGGAGGCAAAGTTGAATGATTAGAAGGAAATGTCATCATCCCTTAATCCCATCCACCAAGAGGAAAAAAACAAAATGAAAGAAAGCTGTAGGATTCTTCTACTGGTTTGTACATAGATGCGCATTACTAAATGAAAACTATGCTTTCAGGTTTTCGTAGTTGATTTTTATAGGCATTGTCCTCACTCACTGAGGAACTTAAGTTTTCTTTTCTGATCTTATGGGATCTGGCATCTTCCTTGGAAAATTCTTAGACTTGAAAATCCCAGCACTGTTACTGATGTGGAGTCCCAGATAGTGAGCTGTATAATAGGAGATTAAGTAGGAAGTTGAAGAACCCTCATACCCTTCCCTTACTTTTTTTCTTCCAGTAAGAAATTAAAAAAAAAAAAATTCTGTCTGGCCATTAGGAGGCTCTCATTACAACCTGTTCATTTTAGCCTTCCTACGTTATTTAATCAGTTTTTCCTGAACTTAGTTTTCCTTGCTACCATTTGTTGAATACCTTTTGACTTCATATAACATGATATCATATGAATAAAACAGTATGCATATTTATTTTACCTTAAAATTGCAGGCTGTCCATCAGTTTATAACTCCGTCTCCTTTTGGGGTGTGAGTTATAGTCAGCAAATAGAATTCAGGTGTTTGAGTAATCTGCAATGACAGCAATGAACATTTCTCATAGCATGAATGCCCCTGTGAGCTCTTTTCGATGCTGATTTAAGAAAAGTCGACTTCAGTTAAAAACTGTCCCTCTCCTTGTCTGATTATCTTTCATCCTCCCATCTTCCACCCTTTCCTCCCCCGTCCTGTGTTTCCTCCCCCCTTCTCTTCTCCCATTCACTGTCAGGAAGGGCCACCTGTGAAGGGCCAGTTCAGCACAACTCGGCGCCGGCAGAGGCTAGCGGCAGCAGTGGCTACAACAGTGAGTGGATTTCAATCTCAAGTGGAAGTTTAATAAGAATGAAAACCTGTGTACAAGGGTGACCCCCTTGTCCTGATGGTGCCACTGGTGTGTGATGGTGTCACCTGTAGCCCAATCATGGCAGCATAGCTTTCGCATGTTCTCTGGCTGTCTTTGCATGGCAGGAGTCAAACACGGGTATTCCTTTTTACAATGGAGAACTATTATATAATCCAGTTCTTTTGCTATACGTGAAGACATAATTTAAGTCAAATTTGCAAAATTGAGTGCAGTGCCCCATGATGTGAGCTTTCCTTAAATTATATATATATTTTTTTTCTTTTTTACCATACTGATATTGGAACTTTTGCTAACTAATTTCTCTTTTCCTAAGAAAAGTCATGTTACTACAGACATAAATTGTGCTTTTTTTTGTAGCAGTGTGACTATTTGAAAAGGATGTGAGAATAAAGAAATGAGAGGGTAAGAAAAGGTGAATTTTGCTGTCATCTCTAAATGGCTACCCAAGTTACACTTAGCAAGGGAAAATTGTTTTCTGAAGAGAATATTGACATGAAAATTAGAAATTGTAGTGTGGAAATGACAAAAATAAAGACAGTTTTATGGTATTTAATCCATATCTAGAGGCTTTTTTTTTTTTTTTCCTGAGAGAAAATAGAATGGATATAAGGAGAGTAGAGAACATACTGAGGTAGATAAGGCAAATGGATAGTGAATGACTTGTCTACAGAATATAAAATAGAGTATCAAAACACAAGAACTCCTTGCTGGATAAAAGTCAATTAAAAACTTTGTTTAATCATGAGAGCCTATGAACTTCGTAAAATATAGTTTACTGAGTTCATAGCAATCATAGATGTTAGTTTTTTGGCTATTAGATAATACTTCCTTAATTAACAACAGTCTTGCTGTCACTAAGGGTGGAATGTATTTGAAGACTAGAATTGCTGAAAAAAATATGAAAAAGTTTTGGCTGCATTACAGGAGAATGGATGCTGATGTGAGGATTGGTGGCTTTCTACTTTATGATTAGTAATTGGCTCTTGCCTTATATCTGGGTGTTTAGCTAGACTGAGAAACAAATTTGCTTTTGATTATGAAATGAACCAGTGACTTGGAATTTATTAGGGAACTGACTCTTAAACTCACAGTTTTGTAAACATTTGAACAAACAAATTATTGAAATAGCTTTCATGGTCCATGTATATCTTATGCATGTATTCAAATGCAGATGAATAAATCCCATGACACTGATGTGGTAACAGATTCTGACAATAGATGCACATATAATCAGTTCAATATTATTAAAGGTAATTTTCCATTTATAAAATTAATAAATACACATGGTTATTAGAGATAACAACTTAGTATGGAAAGGAACAGTCCATCATTTTATGAAAACACTGTTTTCTTAAGCAATATACATTTAAGATGCCATGCAGAGAAGTGATTCTGTCTCTTCTGTGTTAATTTTTTAAATTGCAGACACATACAGTGAATATAATAAAACTGAGATTAGTACCTATTTGAATAGAATGGGTTCATATTTTTAAAATTGGCAGTAGAAGAGAAAGAGCTTTTAAAAGAAGAAACCATTAATGCCCACCTCCCAGGTTAGCTGTGACTATAGAAGTTATGAGAAAAACTTAGTGGCATGTAGTAAGAAAAGCTACTGGCAACATTTAATAATGTATTCAGGAATAACTAGGGGGACTGGCTACTCCAGGATCTATAGCTTTGTCTCCATACCAAAATGCCGCAACATCTAGCAGATGTTTCAGAAATTTATTCTTGATGACTCTTAGCGCTAGCATTCAGAATAGCCAACTCACAACAGCAGCCAGACCCAACAGAACAGGAGACTGGAAAAAGAGAAATACTGGCTCTTCCCCATGGAAGAACACTGAGGATCCCAATGCAGTCAGTACCCTCAAAGAATCTCTGTACACATAGTGCAGAATAGCAACAGCAGGAGACTTTTCCCACTGGCTTGATGAGTCCTGTAAGCATAGTATCTATCTTAGACCTACTGTGTAGACTTTCATGTCTACCATTGCTGAATTTCACTGTCAGCAACTCCATTGTCAACTCATTTCGCTTTTGACTTCTTCATGGACAGGTGTTAAGAGCATCTCCTAATGCTACCAGAATATTCTAGGATCGGGCTTCCCTCCTGTCATAGGACTTACAAGAAGGCCTTGAATTTCTTTCCTGCACAAAGTAGAAAGGCCCAAATTGAGTGTTGAGGGTTCTCAGATATAAACGTGGAGAGCTGTAGGCAGCTTGCACTCCAGCCATCACTGACAGAGAAACCGGTTACCACTTAGATTTTTGAATCCCATAATACTCAAATTGATGAATAAAAAGCTGAGTAAATAAGTCCCCAGTCTGAACAGATATTCAATTAGGGTTAGATTAATACATCCCAATTTGTATTCTCAAAAGCCCTCAATTAAAATGACCCATTCTACATACCTCTTTTTAACAAAAAAAGGTATACCAATATATAAACATTTTCAGTCAGAAGTATATGAAGATTAGTTCTCAATTTCCCAGGAAACCATCTGATTGCAATTTGAATGGAACATTCAAGTCTCTTTCCCTATGGGTAATACGCAAAACCACTTTTACTGTTTTAATAGCCAGTTTAAGTTTCCATTATGTTCAAAATATAAGTTTGTAACTTATGTTTTTCTTCTCAGCATCTGACTCCAACATTTAATAGAGGAATAATAATTTATCTCAGGGACAAGTCTGGGTCCTTCCTGGACTCCCTGGGTTTTTACTGCATAATGGCCTCTATATAAGCTTCCCACCAACTCTCATGACCCCACTCCTCACCCGCTCAAGGAAGAGACTCCTTTTCCAAGCCATGTGAGTCCTTGGAGTGTTGAAGGCACCTGAATGCAGATAAAAATCCTTCTCCATGATGCTCAACATATTACCAAAGACCCACATTTATTTTTCTTAATGCTGTTCTAGTTTCTTATATCAGAAAACTGTATCATTAATTCTGAAAACTCTCAGATCTACCTATTTTTTTCACTCAGAGTCTCTCCCCATGACATCCTAATCTCCAGCAACTTTTCCATGGATTCTGTGTCCCTCAAGGGGCTGACAGTTCTTTCTAGATTTAGCATCACCACAGTTAGGGTCAGAACTTCCTTTCTCTATCTTCTGACATCCTGCCACATAAATACCATTCCTTTGTACGTATCCTAAAAGGTCCTCAGTCCTTGTTATTATTAAGTTACCTGGACAGGATTCCAGCAGAGTATTGAACCCCAGCACTCCGTTTTCTTAAATGGCTTATTGGCCACTTCTGGGTCTCAAATCTAGAATAGACAGAACTTTTCAGCCTGATAGTATTGATAAACAAGCTGTTTAACAATCATCTCCCAGCCCAGTGTAGCCAAGTTCTCCAAAGAAGATGAGGTAGGGTTCCTTTGACGACTCCAGATACCAAATGCTTCAAATAACATATATTAACATGCTTAGCTTAGCTGAATTTGGGGGGAAAGCTTCATGCTCACTTTCTTCCCCAGTAAGTCTTGGATATCTTTTAAGAGAAATAAATCCTTGCCAGGACAATGCTGCATCAGAAGGATGCTCTGTCTCAACTGCCCTCAACCTGCAGCTCAGGCCAGATATTTTGGTTCTTTCCATCTCTTCCATTTGTCCTCTAAATCCTTGGAGAAAACGTGCCCTCTTCTCCTTCCCCCTTTCTCTCACCAAGTATGTTAGGAATTTTAAAGCAAAAACCAAAAAATTAAAAAAGAAGAGGTCCTGACATACATATCCGTCAGAGGGTAATGGTTCCTTCCTCCCACAGCACATTCCCCGTTAGCTAGGGGGTGTGAATTATCCTATCAGTTACACAAAATTCCAACCTGTGGTGGAGTCTAAGAGTCTGGTTCTTGAAAATAATTGAATGCACATCTGTGCAATAAGAATTAAGGAGAAGTTATTTGTGATCTGATTTGCAGGAAGAATTGGTATTTTCCTTTCCAGGAATGTTTGACTGACATTTGTAATGTTTGGGTAAAGCCTTCTTAAAGGGGAGGAAAAGGTGCTTTGCCTCCACCCATCAGGAGCCTAGTCCGTATCCAGCCTGGGCAAGGAAGTACCTCTAGCCATGTGGAAAAATCTATAGTAATATGACTTTTTCTACTTACTGCTTCTCAGTATTGGCCGGTTCATGAACCATGTGCATATATGTAATAGAGTTGTGTGTAACATACAAAGGTAAACCACAGTGATTTATATAATATGTATTTCATTTACTAATATAAAATTTAGTAAGTCAATTTCCAAAATAAGTGTGAGTCTCTTTAAGCCATTACTGTATTTACTATTAAGCCTGATTTGTTTTTTATTTAATGGCTACAGAGTAAGTGAATCTTCCAGTATATGCATCTCTTGAATTTTACAGGTTTAGTAAGATCCTGCTCCAGGCTCAGATAGTCCAGACTGTTAAGAGAAGGTCAGCTACATCACAGTTCAGACTGCTGTTTTTCTGCCAGTTATTTTTGAGGTGCAAGTATGAGTTCAGAGTTTAAGCTTGCCTGAGATTATATCTTTTATTCCTGTCATTCTGTAGTCATTTCTCTCTGTAACTGAAAAATCGGTGAGTTTGTGGCAGTTCTAAATCAATAATGGGAAATGAGACTCCCTCTTCCCACCCCAACCGCCTGCAAAATAAATGAGTACTGAGTGTCTCCAAGTGTGTTATCAGAGAGGAATCTATTATTTTGAAGAATGGGAGAGGTCTTTTCTGTGTAGGAGAATGTGAAACAATGCACTGTTGCTCTTTAATAATTTGTGTCTTCCCCTTTCAGGTTCCTTTCAGTGCTACCATGTCACCAGTTCGCTTGCATTCCTCCAACCCCAACCTTTGTGCAGATATTGAATTTCAGACTCCCCCTAGCCACCTCACTGACCCTCTGGAAAGTTCAACAGATTATACAAAGCTGCAAGAAGAATTTTGTCTAATCGCACAGAAAGGTAATAACAAAAATAATGCGCCCTTTAAAGAAGCTCTCTTTGATGAAAGATTATCCTTTGTTCTTTTATCTTTGTCTTTGTGGTAATGATAGAAAGACTAAATGGTTTCATATAGTGGTTGAAGTTCTATATACAAAAATGCAACAGGACATGATGCTTGCCTGTTGGAAGATCACACATCACAGGTTTACAGTTTTGACTAAAGAAAGAAAGTGCCATGGGGGTGGGAGATAAATAAATTATACACAATCTGGCAAGATACTACTACTCAACGTTTTTTTCAATGTGTCTTAGTTATCATTTAATACGTATTTATTGGTTCTCTTTAGATTCTGTTTATTTCTTTTTTTATTAAATAATACTCATTTATTGGACTTTACAATTTGTGGGTCGGGAATTCAGGCAGGGCTCAGCTAAGCAGCAAAACCTCTGAGCCACGTGTCTTCGACTAGCCCCAGTCACTAGGATTCGGCTGCAGGTTGAACTGGGCTGAAAGACCCAAGGTGGCTTCCCTCCTGTGCCTAGCATGTTAGCTGGACAGCTGGAAGGCTGCACACAACTATGCCCCCTTCCTCTCCATGGCAGTTTAGGGTTCCAAGAGCCTGGCAGTGGAAGCTGCTCGTCCTCTTCAAGGCCAGCTCTGGAACTGGTGTGGCATTCTACTTCCGTTGTATTCTATTGGTCAAAGCACTATAGGCCAGCTCAGATTTGAGGGGAAATTGATTCCACATTTGAGCCTCTTCTTTATGCTCTGTGGCTGATGATAACGATTTAATTTACACAACAAGCCTCATTGAAAATTTAACATAAAGAAGACGAGAGCAATATTAATTTGTTTATGTAACAGCATTGATTTATAACCAGTAACTTCTACTTTGGGGAAGGAGGTGCAAAAGGTAGAGTGTGACCACAAATGCGGGAGTTGAATATATGAGTATGGCACAGCTGCTAAGGGAAGATGGTACTTTGGGAGGCAGGCCCAGGAAAACTTTGTGTATTTGGTTGCAATTCTGAACCTTCTAGGAAATCCAAGTATCAACAGAGTTTTAAAGCTTCTGTTGAATGATACATCGCATTAACCAACTGAAAGAAAAAAACCACATAATCATGTCATTTGCAGAAAAAGCATTTGTCAAAGTTCAATACCCTTTCTTGATTAAAAAGAACTCTTAATGGTTTAAGTATAGAAGGAAAGTTTCTCAACAGATTATAATAAAGGCTGTTTATGAAAAACACACAGCTAACATCACTTAGTGGGGAGAAATGGAAAGCTTTTCCTCTGAGATCTGGTACAAGGCAAGGTGGCCCACTCCTCCTGCTTCTATTCAACATGGTACTGGAAGTACTATCAAGAGCAATTAGACAACAAAAAGAAATAAAAGGTATCCAAATCAGAAAGGAAAAAGTAAAATGATCTCTATTTGCAGATGACATGATCCTATGTTTAGAAAACCCCAAAGATGCCACCAAGAAACTGTTAGAGCTAATGAATGAATTCATTAAAGTTGCAGGATATACAATGAACATACAAAACCCTGTTATTCTATACACGAATAACAACATAGCTGAAAAAGAAATCAAGATCAATCCTATTTATGACAAAATAAAATACTTAGGAATAAATTTAACCAAGGAGTTGAAAAACCTGTACACTGAGAACTATAAAAAAAAATTATGAAAGAAATTAAAGAGGACACAAATAAACAAAAGATATTTCATGCTCATGGATCAAAAAGTTATGTTGTTAGAATGTTCATACTTGCAGCCATAAAAAAGAACAAGATCATGTGTTTTGCAGGAAAATGGATAGAGCTAGAGGTTATTATCCTCAGCAAACTAATGCAGGAATAGAAAACCAAATACCACGTGTTCTCACTACAAGTGGGGGCTAAATGACAACAACTTATGAACACAAAGAAGAAACACAAGCAAAAAACACTGGAGCCTATTTGAGGGTGGAGGGTGGGAGGAGGGAGAGGAACAGAGAAGATAACTATTGGGTACTGGGCTTAATACTTGAGTAGTGAAATAATCTGTACAATGAACCCGCATGACACATGTTTACCTATGTAACAAACCTTCACCTGTTACCCCTAAACCTAAAATAATAGCTAAAAAAAGTTCATACTACCTAAAGAAATATACAGATTCAATATAATTCCTATCAAAATGCTAATGACACTCTTCCAAGATATAGGAAAAACAATAATAAAATTCACATGGGCACTCCATTCCAAGATGGCAGAATAGGAACAACTCCAGTCTGCAGCTCCCAGCGTGATCAACACAGAAAATGGGTGATTTCTGCACTTCCAACTGAGGTATCTGGTTCATCTCACTGGGACTGGTTGGACAGTGGGTGCAGCCCACGAAGGGTGAGCCAAAGCAGGGCAGGGCATCACCTCTCCCAGGAAATGCAACGGGTCTGGGGATTTCCCTTTCCTAGCCAAGGGAAGGCATGACAGACTGTACCTGGAAAAACGGGACACTCCCACCCAAATACTGCGCTTTTCCCAAGGTCTTGGCAACCGGCAGACAAGGAGATTCTCTCCCATGCCTGGCTTGGTGGGTCCCACACCCACGAAGCCTCGCTCACTGCTAGCACAGCAGTCTGAGATCGAACTGCGAAGCGGCAGCCTGGCTGGGGGAGGGGCGTCCACCATTGCTGAGACTTGAGTGGGTAAACAAAGCAGCCAGGAAGCTCGAACTGGGCAGAGCCCACCGCAGCTCAGCAAGGCCTACTCCCTCTATAGACTCCACCTCTGTGGGCAGGACATAGCTAAGTAAAAGGCAGCAGACAACTTCTGGAGACTTAAACTTCCCTGTCTGACAGTTCTGAAGAGAGCAGTGGCTCTCCCAGCATGGCGTTTGAACTCTGAGAACAGACAGACTGCCTCCTCAAGTGGGTCCCTGACCCCCGTGTAGCCTAACTGGGAAACACCTCCCAGTAGGGGCCAAAAAACACCTCATATAGGTGGGTGCCTCTCTGGGATGCAGCTTCCAGAGGAAGGATCAGGCAGCAATAATTGCTGTTCTGCAGCCTCCGCTGTTGATACCCAGTCAAATGGTCTGGAGTGCACCTCCAGCAAACTCCAACAGACCAGAAGCTGAGGAACCTGACTGTTAGAAGGAAAACTAACAAACAGAAAGGAATAGCATCAACATCAACAAAAGGGTCATCTACACCAAAACCCTGTTTGTAGATCACCAACATCAAAGACCAAAGGTGGATAAAACCACAAAGATGGGGAGAAACCATAGCAGAAAAGCTGAAAATTCTAACAGCCAGAGCACCTCTTCTCCTCCAAAGGATCGCAGCTCCTTGCCAGCAATGGAACAAAGCTAGACAGAGAATGACTTTTATGAGTTGGCATAAGTAGGCTTTAGAAGGTCAGTAATAACAAACTTCTCCAAGCTAAAGGAGCATGTTCTAACCCATCACAAGGAAGCTAAAAACCTTGAAAAAAGGTTAGATGAATGGCTAACTAGAATAAATAGTGTAGAGAAGACCTTAAATGACCTGATGGAGCTGAAAACCATGGCACGAGAACTTCGTGACACATGCACAAGCTTCAATAGCCAATTCAATCAAGTGGAAGAAAGGGTATCAGTGATTGAAGATCAAATTAATGAAATAAAGCAAGAAGACAAGGTTAGAGAAAAAAGAGTGAAAAGAAACGAACAAAGTCTCCAAGAAATATGGGACTATGTGAAAAGACCAAATCTACACTTGATAAGCGTACCTGAAAGTGACGGAGTAATGGAACCAAGCTGGAAAACACTCTTCAGGATATTATCCAGGAGAACTTCCCCAACCTAGCAAGTCAGGCTAACATTCAAATTCAGGAAATACAGAGAACACTACAAAGATACTCCTCGAGAAGAGGAACCCCAAGACAAGTAATTGTCAGATTCACCAAGGTTGATATGAAGGAAAAAATGTTAAGCGCAGCCAGAGAGAAAGGTCCGGTTACCCACAAAGGGAATCCCATCAGGCTAACAGTGGATCTCTCAGCAGAAACCCTACAAACCAGAAGAGAGTAGGGGCCAATATTCAATATTCTTAAAGAAAAGAATTTTCAACCCAGAATTTCATATCCAGCCAAACTAAGCTTCCTAAGTGAAGGAGAAATAAAATCCCTTACAGACAAGCAAATGCTGAGAGATTTTGTCAACACCAGGCCTGCCTTGCAAGAGCTCTTGAAGGAAGCACTAAACATGGAAAGAAACAACCGGTACTGGCCACTGCAAAAACATGCCAAATTGTAAGCACTAAACGTGGAAAGAAACAACCAGTACTGGCCACTGCAAAAACATGCCAAATTGTAAAGACCATCATCGATGCTATGAAGAAACTGCATCAGTTAATGGGCAAAATAACGAGCAAACATCATAATGACAGGATTAAATTCACACATAACAATATTAACCTTAAATGTAAATGGACTAAATGCCCCAATTAAAAGACATAGACTGGCAAATTGGATAAAGAGTCAAGACCCATCAGTATGTATTCAGGAGACCCATCTCACGTGCAGAGATACACATAGGCTCAAAGTAAAGGGATGGAGGAAGATCTACCAAGCAAATGGAAAGCAAAAAAAGCAGGGGTTGCAATCCTAGTCTCTGATAAAACAGGCTTTAAACCAACAAAGATCAAAAGAGACAAAGAAGGCCACTAAATAATGGTAAAGGAATTAATTCAACAAGAAGAGCTAACTATCCTAAATATATATGTACCCAATACAGGAGCACCCAGGTTCACAAGGCAAGTCCTTAGAGACCTACAAGGAGACTTAGACTCCCACACAATAATAATGGGAGACTAAACACCCCACTGTCAATATTAGATCAATGAGACAGAAGGTTAACAAGGATATCCAGGACTTCAACTCAGCTCCGCACCAAGCAAACCTAATAGACATCTACAGAACTCTCCACCCCAAATTAACAGAATGTACATTCTTCTCAGCACCACATCACACTTATTCTAAAATTGACCACATAATTGTAAGTAAAGCACTCCTCAACAAATGTAAAAGAACAGAAATCACAACAGACTGTCTCTGAGACCACAATGCAATCAAATTAGGACTCAGGATTAAGAAACTCACTCAAAACTGCACAACTACATGGAAACTGAACAACCTGCTTCTTAATGACTACTGGGTAATTAACGAAATGAAGGCAGAAATAACGATGTTCTTTGAAACCAATGAGAACAAAAACACGACGTACCAGAATCTCTGGGACACATTTAAAGCAGTGTGTAGATGGAAATTTATACCACTAAATGCCCACAAGAGAAAGCAGGAAAGATCCAAAAACCGACACCCAACATCACAATTAAAAGAACTAGAGAAGCAAGAGCAAACAAATTCAAAAGCTAGCAGAAGGCACGAAATAACTAAGAGCAGAGCAGAACTGAAAGAGATAGAGACACAAAAAAACCCTCCAAAAAATTAATGAATCCAGGAGCTGGTTTTTTTTTTTTTTTAACAGATCAACAAAATTGAGAGACCACTAGCAAGACTAATAAATTAGAAAAGAGAGAAGAATCACATAGATGCAATAAAAAAACGATAAAGGGGATATCACCACCGACCCCACAGAAATACAAACTACCATCAGAGAATACTATAAACACCTCTACGCAAATAAACTAGAAAATCTAGAAGAAATTGATAAATTCCTGGACACATACACCCTCCCAAGACTAAACCGGGAAGAAGTTGAATCTCTGAATAGACCAATAACAGGCTCTGAAATTGAAGCAATAATTAATAGCCTACCAACCAAAAAAAAGTACAGGACCAGATGGATTCATAGCCGAATTCTACCAGAGGTACAAGGAGGAGCTGGTACCTTTCCTTCTGAAAATACTCCAATCAATAGAAAAAGAGGGAATCCTCCCTAACTCATTTTATGAGGCCAGCATCATCCTGATACCAAAGTCTGGCAGAGACACAACAAAAAAAGAGAATTTTAGACCAATACCCCTGATAAACATCGATGCGAAAATCCTCAATAAAATACTGGCCAACCAAATCCAGTAGCACATCCAAAAGCTTATCCACCATGATCAAGTTGGCTTCATCCCTGGGATGCAATGCTGGTTCAACATACACAAATCAATAAATGTAATCTATTACATAAACAGAACCAATGACAAAAACCACATGATTATCTCAATAGATGCAGAAAAGGCCTTCAACAAAATTCAACAGCCCTTCATGCTAAAATCTCTCAATAAACTAGGTATCAATGGAACATATCTCAAAATAATAAGAGCTATTTATGACAAACCCACAGCCAGTATCATACTGAATGGGCAAAAACTGGAAGCATTCCCTTTGAAAATTGGCACAAGACAAGAATGCCCTCTCTCACCACTCCTATTCAACATAGTGTTGGAAGTTCTGGCCATGGCAATCAGGCAAGAGAAAGAAATAAAGGGTATTCAGTTAGGAAAAGAGGGAGTCAAATTGTCCCTGTTTGCAAATGACATGATTGTATATTTAGAAAACCCCATCACCTCAGTCCCAAATCTCCTTAAGCTGATAAGCAACTTCAGCAAAGTCTCAGGATACAAAATCAATGTGCAAAAATCACAAGCATTCCTATACACCAATAATAGACAAACAGAGAGCCAAATTATGAATGTACTCCCTTTCACAATTGCTACAAAGAGAGCAAAATACCTAGGAATACAACTTACAAGGGGATGTGAAGGACCTCTTCAAGGAGAACTACAAACCACTGCACAATGAAATGAAAGAGGACACAAACAAATGGAAGAACATTCCATGCTCATGGATAGGAAGAATCAATATAGTGAAAATGGCCATACTGCCAAAGGTAATTTATAGATTCAATGCCATCCCCATCAAGCTACCAATGACTCGCTTCACAGAATTGGAAAAAACTACTTTAAAGTTCGTATGGAACCAAAAAAGAGCCCTCATTGCCAAGACAATCCTAAGTAAAAAGAACAAAGCTGGAGGCATCATGCTACCTGACTTCAAACTATACTACAAGGCTACAGTAACCAAAACAGCATGGTACTGGTACCAAAACAGATACATAGACCAATGGAACAGAACAGAGGCCTCAGAAATAACACCACACATCTACAACCATCTGATCTTTGACAAACCTAACAAAAACAAGAAATGGGGAAAGGATTCCCTATTTAATAAATGGTGCTGGGAAAACTGGCTAGCCATATGTAGAAAGCTGAAACTTGATCCCTTCCTCACACCTTATACAAAAATTAATTCAAGCTGAATTAAAAACTCAAATGTTAGACCTGAAACCATAAAAACCCTAGAAGAAAACCTTAGCAATACTATTCAGGACATAGACATGGGCAAGGACTTCATGACTAAAACACCAAAAGCAATGGGAACAAAAGCCAAAATAGACAATTGGGATCTAATTAAACTAAAGAGCTTCTGCACAGCAAAAGAACCTACCATCAGAGTGAACAGGCAACCTACAGAATGGGAGAAAATGTTTACAATCTACTCATCTGACAAAGGCCTAATATCCAGAATCTACAAAGAACTCAAACAAATTTACAAGAAAAAAAATCCCATCAAAAAGTGGGTGAAGGATATGAACAGACACTTCTCAAAAGAAGACATTTATGCAGCCAACTGACACATGAAAAAATGCTTATCATCACTGGTCATCAGAGAAATGCAAATCAAAACTACAGTGAGATACTATCTCATGACAGTTAGAATGACGATCATTAAAAAGTCAGGAAACAAGAGATGCTGGAGAGGATGTGGAGAAATAGGAATGCTTTTACACTGCTGGTGGGAGTGTAAATTAGTTCAGCCATTGTGGAAAACCATGTGGTGACTCTTCAAGGATCTAAAACTAGAAATACCATTTGACCCAGTGATCCCATTACTGGGTATATACCCAAAGGATTATAAATCATGCTACTATAAAGGCACATGCACGTGTATGTTTATTGTGGCACTATTAACAATAGCAAAGACTTGGAACCAACCCAAATGTCCACCAGTGATAAAGAAAATGTGGCACATATACACCATGGAATACTATGCAGCCATAAAAAAGGATAAGTCCATGTCCTTTGCAGGGACATGGATGAAGCTGGAAACCATCATTCTCAGCAAACTATCACAAAGACAGAGAACCAAACACCACATGTTCTTACTCATAGGTGGGATTTGAACAATGAGAACACTTGGACACAGGGCAAGGAACGTCACACACTGGGGCCTGTCCAGGGGTCAGGGGCGGGGGGAGAGATAGCATTAGGAGAAATACCTAATGTAAATAATGAGTCGATGGGTGCAGCAAACCAACATGGCACATGTATACCTATGTATCAAACCTGCATGTTGTGCCATGTACCCTAGAACTTAAAGTATAATAAATTAAAAATATGAAAATAGATAAAATTCACATAGAACCACAAAAGAATTTGATAACCAGAGCAACCTGGGGGGAAAAAAACAAAGTTGAAAACATCATGCTTTCTGATTTAAAATTATATTAGAAAGCTATAGTAATCAAAATAGTAGGGTATTGGCTTAAAAACAGATACATTGACCACTGGAACAGAAAAGAGAGCCTCAAGATAAATCCAAACATATATGATCAACTAATTTTCAAAAAAGGCACCAAAAAGACACAATGAGAAAAGGATAATTTATTCAATGAAAGATGCTGAGAAAACCAGATTTCCACATGCAAAAGAATGAAATTGGACCCTTATCTTACACCATACACAAAAGGGAACTCAAAATAGATAAAAGACCTAAATGTAAGACCTGAAACTGTAAAACTCCTAGAAGAAAACATAGAGCAGAAGCTCCTTGACATTGTTCTTGGCAACGGATTTCTTAGATATAACACCAAAAATTCAGGCCAAAAAATCAAAACTAAATAAATGGAAAATTTCAAATTAAAAACCTTGTTGTGTAAATTTTTTAAAATAAGCTTCTGCACAGCAAAGAAAACAATCAACAAAATAAAAAGATAACCTACAGAATGGGAAAAAATATTTGCAAACCATGTATCAGATAAGGGGTTAATATCCAGGATGTATAAAGAACTCATACCACTCAATAGGAAGGAAACATATAACCTTTACTTGAGGCCAGGAGTTCGAGACAAGCGTGAGCAACATAGTGAGACTCCATCTCTACAAAAAATAAAATTAAAAAATTAGCCAGGCATGGTAATGTGTGCCTGTAGTCCTAGCTACTCGAGAGGCTGAGGTGGGAGGATCACTTAAGCCCAGGAGTTAGAGGTTACAGTGAGCTATGATCAGGCCACTGTACTCCACAATAGACAACAGAGTGAGACCTTGTCTCATAAAAATTAAATAAATAAAAATGTTTCTTTAAAAGAAAACACATAACCTGATTTTAAAATGAGCAAAGCATCTGAGTAGATACTTCTCCAAAGATGACATAAGAATGACCAACAAGTACGTGAAAAGGTGATCAGAATCACTAATCATTAGGGAAATGCAAATCAAAACCACTATGCACCACCACCTCACACCTGATAGGATAGCTATTAAAAAGACAAGACAAGTGTTGGCAAGGGTGTGGAGAAAAGGAAACCTTTGTACGCCGTTGTTGGGAATGTACATTGGTGCAACCATGTACACTGGAAAACAGTACAGAGATTCTTAAAAGAATTAAAAATAGAACTACTATATGACCCAGCAGTCCCTCTTCTAGGCATATATCCACAGGAAATGAAATCACCCTGTTGTAAAGTTATCTGCACTCACATGTTCATTGCATCTGTCAGTGGACAAATGGTAAAGAAACTGTGGTATACACATACACAATGGAATATTATTCAGCCTTCAAAAAGGAAGCGATCCTGCCAATTGCCATAGCAATAGATCATGAATCCCTTGTGATCCTGCCATTCTCCCCCTGTAATTCAGCCACTTTATTTTACATTAAAAATTTCCACTTTTATAAATACCTTTCTCAAATAAGGAAATACCTATTTTAGAATACTTTGCATATTATAGGAACTCTGTTATCATAAAAATAGATGTTGGAAAGTCAACCTTTTTGTAGTTCATGATTGAAGACTGCCTCAGATTACCAATGCTAATTTTTGTTAGGTATGTACCAAATGGGGAGGGGGTGTTGTTTTTATTGTTGCTTTTAAATCAAAGCACTTTAACAACAAGATATTCCTGTCTGAGAAAGTAATGCAAGTGCTGTTCTTAACAGCATATCATTTCTTACCTCCAAGAGAACCGGTCAAAACTTCTTGATCAGCCAGCTGTTTTATGTTGGCAGAATGCATAAAATGCTCTTTTTGGGTGCGTCCTTTAGAAAATGGTTTTTGGATAATTCTAAATGATTTACGTGAGACTTTATGCTACACAGAACTGCTCAAATATGATAATCAAATATGGCAAGTAAACTTGTTCCCTATTCTTTCTAGGGATTATAAATTAATTTCTAAATATTGATACTTTGCATTGGTCTTGATATTTTACATACTACTTCCAAAGTTTTGCTGGTCTGTCTGGTATAAAAACCAAATTTTTCACTCTGATCAATTGCCATTGTAATACTTCTGTGGAGTATAGATATTCTGATAAAGATTCCTTTTGAAGGCTAATTTTTAATTAGACCATTACATAGCCTTTCCAGAAAATGTCTATTTGTGAGTGAAAGTCTGGAGAAATTTATATTGTGTATTCTTTCTGCACATATCTGACAGTTTTTTCTCACTTTTCTCCCCACCCAGTGCATTCTCTTTTGAAGTCTGCGTTTAATAGCATAGCTATAGAGAAGGAGAAGCTGAAGCAGATGGTTTCCGAGCAGGATCACAGTAAAGGCCACAGCACGCAGATGGCACGGCTCCGACAGTCACTGTCTCAGGTAGACGAGAGTGTGTGTTTGCATGTACGTGACACACTCCCTACCCTGTAAGACGAAAGATCAAAAGATGGGGAGCTGGCAGGGAGGTGGCTAGTCATGGGGATAGTACAGTTCGCAGAAATTCCCCCAAAAGACTGCAGTGTCGGTATTAGAGTGTATTACTTTTCTTCCCCAAAATGTCGAGGTAAGAGTGAAAATAAATCAAACTTGTTTGTAAGCATATAATGGTAATTTTGGCCAGTTGAACACTTAATGCTTCTCTAAGGTCATTTATACGGTGGCCCCTGATTTTAAAAAAAGAATCATGCATTTATTTGACTTATACATCTGAAATGTGTTCCAGGATATATTCAGTCCAATAGTAAATATTTATTTAAAAGGTACTAGATCTTCCACACTTAGTATTTTTCCCACTTACATCTTAATCTGTTGAAAATTACTGATTACTGTCACCCATTTTTTTCTTTTCTGATTTGCACTCTTAAGGTTTTCTTCCTAAGTTATGCTCCCTGAACTAGCCTTTTATATTTCAATATATATTATAGAGTTGATCTTATTAATACTAATCAAACCCCCATGTATCTATATCAAAGTTGAAATTTCTGATAAAAATCCTTTAGAGCTGTGCTTATGCTTTTTTCAACTGAGTAGTTCCTTAGAAGTATTTTCTTTAGTCTATAAATGCACTGACCTTAACTCCTTTGAGAATTCAATGTTGTAATGTGATTTTGTGAGAACTCGGTGTTTATATAAAATATTATTCGCTTCCTGGTGCCTTGGATCAGAGTGAAGGAGCAAGCAAATCCTGGGTAAGTGGTTCTCCGTGTGGAGCAGATCCTGCTTGAACAGTTTCCCTCAGTCCCTAAAAAGTAGACTTACACCGTGTCACCATGTTTTATGTCCCTGAACTGTCAGCGTATTTTGAGTGTTAAGTTTCATGTCATAGATGTTGTTATCTGGGCCACACTTTCTGCATTATCCATAAAACACTGTCAGCTGAGGGGCATATGCTGCTTCCAGTACAAAGCCAGGGGTCTCAGGAGCATGAGCGTGAAAATCCGCTATGATTCTGCCAGTCTGCAGAGGGCTTTATTTAGAAGAACATTTTAATGGCTTTCCCTGGACCCTTCTCATGTTATGGATAGGTGGAACACTCAGTTGACATTAACTGGTCTTCCAAATCATTATTCTGAAAGTATCGTGAATCAGAAAGATCAAAATAATGGTCGAGTAAACATTCAAATGTCATCCTGTAAACATATAAAATACATTCTTGTCCCCCTAAGTGTTGCAACGGTTCCTTCAGATGTATTTAGTGATGGAGGCTTAGAGATAGAAGTCAAGCTTTATTAAGAAAAAAAAGAAAATGCATTTGTTTCTTGCTTGCCTGCTTGCTTGCTTTTATTTGCTTGTAGGTGAAACAGAATGGTAAATAGAGATCTCGGGTCGGGCTTCAGGTGAAATTAGAAATAATTATAAAGAGAAATCTTACAACAGTTATGCATTTGTTCATTCCCTTATTCATTGTATTCCATTCAGGTGACTATATGCTAGGTATTATGCAAGGTACAGAACACCACGGTAAAAGTAGCCCTGGCCATGTTCCCAGGAAGCTCATGATCTGATTCATGAGATGAGCAGGAAACAGTGAAATGGAGCACGCCGTAGTACATTCACAGCAGTACATGGTGGTGCAGATTTCCAGGGCTCTGTTTGCTCAGAGGAATGGGAGATCCCCGAGCTGAGAGCAGAGCCACAGATCAGGCTTCTTGGAGGAATCAGACCTTCAACCTGGCCTGAATAGACAGCAACCGCTCACAAGGAAGGGGCCCAATGCTAATATGACAAAAGTAAAATAAAGCAAAATTTGATCCACTGTGCTTCCTTGGGGTTAAAATGTTTCCCTCTCTTGTCAAAATGTATTTATTTGCCTCTAAAGGTAGAGCCTCAATAGATTTTTGTTGGATTGTTTGTTATTGTTACTTATTTTTACAAAAAAATCTCAATTTTAGCCTTGAAAGATGTGAAAATAATTTGGAACTATTAAGTTTCAAATAGACCATTACAGCCTATCCAATAGATAATTCAGTGTTTACAGTTGTGTGTCATCCCAGCATTTTGGTGATGTTCACATTCCCGTGTGTGTCCATGCCCTCCCCTCGGGGTAGTCGCACCCCCACTGGCCATCTATTCCCATCACCTCTAAATGTGGACTCCTTTTTGGAAACCACAGCAGCCTTTGCTTAAGGTATTTAAGTCTACTGACAGTTCACTCCTTTCTAACAAATTGCTATTCATGGTTAGGCCACGGGAGAGATGTCTGGAGAATGGCAGGTAGTTCGTAGTGGAAGAAGTATGAGATGAACAAGGAAGAATTACTCTTAAGAGTAGCTGATTAAGTAGGCAAGAACCAGCTCATCAGGGACTACACAAAGGGTTTTGGATTTATCCTGTCAGTGAAGGGAGGGCTTAACAATTTTAACTCGTAAATGATAATGCCAGAAATTAGAATTATTATGGCATATTTCTGCATATTAGAAAGATTACTCTGGTACAGTATGGAGGGTAGGTGGAATTGGGAGGCAAGACTAGTTTGACAGATTCTTACGGTATTTGAGATAATTTGAGAATAGCTTGTACACTTGAGATAATATTCCTAAACTGAGGAAGTGCCATGCCAGCATTGGTAGAAGGAGGGAATACATTTCAAAGACACCCAGGAGGGAGAATCAGCATGGCTTGGAGATCAGCAGAATATTAGAAAGGGACAAGAACACAAAATCAAGACAGTCCAGGGTTTTTACTTGGATAACTGGGTATGTGAAAGTTATTTCCCCCAAGATGGGACTATAAGAGGAGCTGGTTTGCTTTAGGTATATGATGATGTATTTCTGTGGAGATTGAGGTGTCTGTGGGGCATTTTACAGGCAATTAGATATTTATGTCTAGAGCTCAGAAGACAGGTCTAGGCTAGAGAGGAAGATGGATGCCCCTGCATATCAGGGCAGTTATAGATGTTGACGAATTGCATTGCAGTCAGAATAAAAGGGTCAGTTGTGCTCCTGCTGCTATAGAGAACATTAACATTTAAACAACAGGCCGGCCGGGCGTGGTGGCTCACGCCTGTAATCCCAGCACTTTGGGAGGTGGATCATGAAGTCAGGAGTTCGAGACCAGCCTGGCCAACAGGCGAAACTCCATCTCTACTGAAAATACAAACATTAATTGGGCGTGGTGGTGGGCTCCTGTAATCCTAGCTATTTGGGAGATTGAGGCAGGAGAATCACTTGAACCTGGGAGGCGGAGGTTGCAATGAGCTGAGATCGCGCCATTGCACTCCAGCCTGAGCAAGGAGAGAGCAAAACTCCATCTCAAAAAGAAAAAAAAAAAAAACAGGCCAAGTGGCTGGGTGCGGTGGCTGGCACCTTAATCCCAGCACTTTAGGAGGCCAAGGCTGGTGAATCACCTGAGGTCAGGAGTTTGAAACCAGCCTGGCCAACATGATGAAACCCCATCTCTACAAAATATAAAAATTAGACAGGCTTGATGGCACATGCCTGTAGTCCCAGCTACTTGGAAGGCTGAGGCAGGAGAATTGCTTGAACCCAGGAGGCACAGGTTGCAGTGAGCCGAGATCACTCCAGCCTGGGCAACAGAGCAAGACTCTGTCGCAAAATAAAATAAAATAAAATAAGACAGGCCAAGAAAGAGAAGCCGTTGATGGAGACTTGGGGAAGCAGCCAGAGGATTTAGAAGTGATGACCATTGAGACCAAGGGGAGTTTCTGTTAACCTTTTCCTTTTCAGGAAAACCTTTTCAGGAAAAGGTTAACAGAATCCAATGTAGTAGCAACTAATATATAGACTGACCATCAGCCCTGGAATTTGGCAGTCTCAGCATCTTTATATCTTGAGAAAAAAGGGCCAGCAGATAAGAAAATAGTGAGGGTGGAAAGCAACTGATCAGCCCTCCTGGTTGGCCAACTCTGTTCTCGCTGTCCCTCTTTTAATGTAGCGCTTAAGATTGATCAAGTACTAATTAGCTTGAGTACATTGAGACCATTGCCCTCCCTGTTCTGAGTATGTTTTTGAATTAGTATAACTTCACATTATAGTGTCATTATAGGCAGCCTAAAGACATGTTTGGTCCGTATTCAAATGTCATCAGTTAAACTCCCAGATATTTTACTGGGGTCCAGAAAAAAAGCCAGGTGTCCCTCAGAGAGGGAAGGAGGGAGAGAGACTGAATTTAAATAACATCTTTAGGCCAAACACAGTGGCTTATGCCTATAATCCTAATTCTTTGGGAGGTGGAGGCAGGAGAATTCCTTGCACCCAGGAGTTCAAGATTATAGTGAGCCATGATACCACCACTGCACTCCACCCTGGGCAACAGAGTAAGATCCTGTCTCTAAAGCAAACAAACAAACTTATTTAGTAGTCTAAAACTTTTTTTTTTTTTTTTGAGATGGAGTCTTCCTCTGTCACTCAGGCTGGAGTGCAGTGTCCGGATCTCAGCTCACTGCAAGCTCCGCCTCCTGGGTTCACGCCATTCTGCTTCCGCCTCCCGAGTAGCTGGGACTACAGGCGCCCGCCACCACGCCCAGCTAGTTTTTTGTATTTTTTAGTAGAGACGGGGTTTCACCGTGTTAGCCAGGCTGGTCTTGATCTCCTGACCTCGTGATCCGCCTTTATGTCCTATTTGACATAAGTCCTATTTGATGTATGTCTATGATTAAAGTGCTGCATTTCAACAAGGCTTTAAGTATATCAAACTCAGCAAATTTTATCATCTTTTTCGAAGGCATATAGCAGATAAAATACTTGAAATTAGCATTTTTACAACATGCTTAGCATAAATTGTTACCTGCCTTGAGCAAACAACAATTTGCGAGGCTGGGCAGTCTAATGAATTGCTCTTCTAAAGTAATATTACTTCGACCAGCCTGGCCAACATGGTGAAACCCCATCTCTACTAAAAATACAAAAAATTCGCTGGGTGTGGTAGCAGGTGCCTGTAATCCCAGCTACTTGGGAGGCTGAGGCAGGAGAATTGCTTGATCCCAGGAGGCAGAGGTTGCAGTGAGCCAAGATCGTGCCATTGCACTCCAGCCTGGGCGACACAGCAAGACTCTGTCTCAAAAAAATAAAAATAAATAAAGTAATATTACTTCCCCGATCTATATGTACACAAAAACATATGTAATTCTGTTATTTAACCCCCATGAAACTTAAACTTTCACACTTGAGAGGGAGCCTAGATGTTGGACCCAAGCCTGTAGGACAGGACATTTTATGTGGCATCCATCCCTTATAAATGACTTTATTTCACATCAGCTATAATTTCATATCTTTTTTTGTTTGTTTTTTGGAGGCAGAGTCTTGCTCTGTTGCCCTGTTTGGAGTACAGTGACTCAGTCTCAGCTCACTGCAACCTCCACCTCCTGGGTTCAAGTGATTCTCCTGCCACAGTTTCCCAACTAGCTGGTATTACAGGCATGTGCCACCACGTCCAGCTAATTTTTTGTATTTTTAGTAGAGATGGGATTTCACCATGTTGCCCAGGCTGGTCTCGAACTCCTGTCCTCAAGTGATCCTCCCACCTCGGACTCCCGAAGTCCTGGGATTATAGGCATGAACCACTGCACCCAGCTTATGTCTTGTTTAATGCAGTACCCTGAACACCAAAATGAAATAGTCTGTAATAAGACTAAGGCAACCTCAGCACCCCAGATTACCATAATAATAAAAATCCAACTCATCTTGAGCCTATCTTCAATACATTACACTTTATCACTGTTACTAGTTTGATTCCTGGCCCCAGAAATTCTGCACAGCTTGTGTTAAATGCAGTGAGAGTTGGGCTCATATAAATGTGAATAACGGAATGTGACCCATCTATTCCAGCTAGAATCACTGTATTTTATTAAATCAAGATGCCATCAGTTGTTACATGCATCATCATTTTGTGCATTACTGAGAAAGGGAAAAAAAAACACTGTCAATTGAACTGACACAGTGCTTCAGAGGCGGTGAATATGGAGGGAAATGTGCATCTTAGAATCAGTGAAATGTAGTAAATATGAGAATTGAAGCAAAAAAATTGCTTAACATACTATATAGTAGCATAATCTAAAATCCCAATCATATCTGTCATCCTCCCTGTCCACAACATTTCACATACCCAAATAATTATTCTGTGATGAAATAAAAGTTGCAAATGTATTTGTTTATTCCTGGATTTCATAGTTCCCTGAGACTCGGCCAAATTTGTTGTATGTGAAGATACTCTTTATAGAATCCTTATATCTTCTTTAAACTTTAAATTGTCGTCATTTTGAACATAATTTGGCAATATTTATTAAAAGCCTTAAAACGTTTTTACCCTTTTACCCTGTAGGTCCATGGCTGATATGTCTATTAATGCTGAAATTTAGAAAACAATGATGCACATATTCATGGCAGTATTATTTGTACTAGTAAAAATCAGTAACAGCATAAGTGTCCAATAGTAGGAAATACTTGCTAATGCAACTATTAAAATTATGTGCGTGAAGAGTTTGAAACAAAATAACTGCTTATGTGCAAAGAATAAGGGGCAGATACAGTATGTAAACTGTGCACCCACTAAACAATATTTTAAAATACAGAGGAAAAAAATCTAGAAAGAAATGGGCCAAACTACTAACAGTCGGGTAGTAAGATGCATTTTTTAAAACTTTGTCTATATTTTGCATTTTCCAAATATACTTTAATGGTATTTTCGTAATTGAAAAAACAAGTGATTTTAAAGAGAGACCCAGGATTTGGTTTTGACAGCTCTAGCTTTGACAGTTTCCATGCTCATTTTCTCATTCCTTTTGAACCAGTTTTATTTTTATCTAAAGGGTTTAAATTTACGATGATTTCATCTTGCCATATGTTTCATATCCTTCTCCAGCCATTAGGCTTCTATGTTTTTCTCATAGAACCCACAGTTCCATTTAGTAAAATGTTTATGCCAGAGTCTCACCCAGCCTAAGATAAATCTTCACCTAGGAATTACCTGCCAGGGTTGATGAATGGTAGTTAGTAGCTAAGGAGGTGGCAATTTAGGTAATTGATTCTGGCTCAAATCTTTAAGACAGTAACTTATTTTATACATTGGAAAGGAATTGTGCGTTTCTTGGATATATTAGACTTGAAATGTGCATAAGGGACATGAGGTGTGGGGAAATGAGCATGCATTGTAGTTTTTAGTGCAGTCCAAGCTCAGTAAAGCAAGTGGTAAGAATATGCATAAAACCCGCTGAGTGAAGAATCTGTGCCCAGTTCCTGGCTTCAAGGTGCTTCCTCCCTGTTAGGCCTTTGGTCCTGTATGCCACTAACAGCGATGTTACTGCTGACAAGTCTCCACAGCTCTTCTTTCTCATTGGCTGGCACCAGGGGCTGGTCCTCTGCCTCCTTTTTCCTTGCTTATGCCACTGCTCCCTCCTCTTGGGTACATTCCCTACTTTATTTCTGCCATCTTCTAGGCCCTTTCTGTTGTCATGAAGAGCATCATTTCCCTGACAATGCTTGTCCCAAAGTTTCCATGATATTATTATAGAAACATGGTATTATTAGATAAAAATAATTTTCAGGGCAGGAAATAATAAATGTAGACCTAAGCACTACCTGAAAGCTCATGGCACTTGGTTGTAGCAAACTTCATAAACAGCCTGTACGATCAAGGCAAAAGGAGGAGGATGCGCAGAAGGGGCTGTTGCATGCTCAGTTGCCAGCTTACACTTTTCACCACTGGGGTTGCCAGAGTGGGAACGGTCTTGATTTCCATGCTTCCTGTGCTATGTAACAGCTAATCTTTTCTGCTACTGCATAGATATTATTAATAAAATGATGTCTTTTAAACTTTTAGCGTTGAACTCAACATGCTTAACATCTGGCTTCAAATCATAGCAGCAGAGATGAGTCTTCTACTTTTGTCTCAATTCTAAAAGTGATTAAAATAAGAACTAGCAAAATGCATCATTATGTAGTTAAAATGGAACCAAACTGTTTTGTTGTGGCACAGTGTTAGCATTTTGGCAGGAGAGTGTAATTCTTTGCCAGTAGTGGTGAACTACAGCAGATCTTTGGCTTTGAGTATTTGCCATCATTTTAAAAAAACTGGTTTTGAAGTTTGAAAAAATTTACATTAAAATATTTACATTAAAAAATTTAACAAATGAAAGTGCTTCTATTTTTCTTCAGCTTAATAAAACATACTTTTTTTTTTTTTTTTTTTTTTTGAGACACAGTCTTGCAGTATTACCCAGGCTGAAGTGCAGTGACACAATCTTGGCTCAGTGCAACCTCCACCTCAAGAGTTAAAGTGATTCTCCTACCTCAGCCTCCTGAGTACCTGGGACTGTAGGCGTGTGCCACCTCACCCGGCTAATTTTTGTATTATTAGTAGAGTTGGGGTTTCACCATGTTGGCCAGGGTGGTCTCGAACTCCTGACCTCAAGTGATCCATCTGCCTTGGTCTCCCAAAGTGCTCAGGTTACAGACATGAGCCACCATGCCTGGCTTTCATCTTAATAAGAAATACTTCAGGATTTCTGTCTTTTGCTGCCATGCTACTCTTTTTGCTGTCAATGGAAGAGAGAACAGGGTTTCAACGATAAGAGAATTAAGTAAGAACATAGGTGATAAAACTCTCTCCAGACCATCCCAACGAATGCCAAAGTAAACTTTGCATAGAATGTAAAAATACCTTGAGTGTGCTCTTATCAGAGAGCCAAATACTGATGATTTGCCCCATGAAGTATAGAAATTCCTATGAACCATATTGTAAGCATCAGAAAATCCCCGAACCCAGAATTAGTTTTGCACTATTCTGGATGCTAGTTCATCTTCATAATGATAACCAAGAGGCACTGTGCAGGATTCTGACTTAGTGTTTCAATCAAATTTGTATGTTTATTTAATACAACCCCAGAAAGGTTAAGTAACTTGGTGAAGACTACTTAGCCCTGAGATCAAAAGAACCTGATCTTCTGACTCCCAGGCCAGAATTTTTATTTTTCACATCACATCTAAGAAAAAGAATAAATTATATTTAATTTAAAAACCTCGGCCGGGCGCGGTGGCTCAAGCCTGTAATCCCAGCACTTTGGGAGGCCGAAACGGGCGGATAACAAGGTCAGCAGATCGAGACCGTCCTGGCGAACCCGGTGAAACCCCGTCTTTACTAAAAAATACAAAAAACTAGCCGGGCGAGGTGGCGGGCGCCTGTAGTCCCAGCTACTCGGGAGGTTGAGGCAGGAGAATGGTGTGAACCCGGGAGGCGGAGCTTGCAGTGAGCTGAGATCCGGCCACTGCACTCCAGCCTGGGTGACAGAGCAAGACCCTGTCTCAAAAAAAAAAACAAAAAAACAAACAAACAAAAAAACCTCTTAGTTCATTTCTTACTGACATTAGTGGCGAGATGTTAGACTGTGATTCTGGGCTGGGCAGGGTAACTCCTGCCTGTAATCCCAGCACTTTGGGAGGCTGAGGCCAGAGGATCACTTGAGATCCGGAGTTTGAGACCAGCCTGGTGAACATGGCAAAACTTCATCTCTACTAAAAATACAAAAATGAGCCAGATGTGGTGGTGCACCCTTGTAATCCCAGCTACTTAGGAGGCTGAGGCATGAGAGTCACTTGAACCCCGGAGGCCGAGGTTGCAGTGAGCTGAGATTACACCACTGCACTCCAGCCTGGGTGACAGAGCAAGACTCTGTCTCAAAACAAACAACAACAACAAAAACTGTGATTCTGCAATTAAAACTATCAAATAGCCTCCCACTTATATGGCACCAAAGCATATATGGTTCCAAATATTTCAGTAACTAAGGCAACTATGCATTCACTTGTAGGCAGAGAACGAAGAAGAAATCAGCATCTTTTGTGGTCCTAACATACAGGAGAAAGGCCTATAGTACTCACAAAAGATAAGAGTAATGCAGTGTTGTTGGTTTTTTGTTTTTGTTTTTGTTTTCTAATTCTAAGTGTTTGAGATTTTGCTCCAAGAAAAATGATCCTGAGCACTTTCTCAGGTTGAAAAGATACTAGGAGTCTTCCTTTGAGGCACATGGTTTATCTATTAAGAATGTTATCACCTTCTTCCCCCTTAAACATTCCTGTTTTCTCAGATAGTCAGAGACTTATTTCCTCCTATCTCCAAATGTAATGACTGTAGAATCTGTATCTGCCTTTAATCCATCAATGTGACAGTCCTCCAGATCAAGTATATGATTTGAAATATTTTACACACCGGTTCTAACAGCTTCAAACAAAAGCCAAAGGCTGCAAGTGATAGTTACGTCCTCAAAAAGCAAAAACTGGGTTGAGGGAGGGAAAGACTCGGGGACCAGGATGGAGAGAGGAGAGAAAAGGCAATGAAGAGTTTAGCTACTTTGTATTTACCCTGGGTGTTTTAATAGGTACAGAGTTGTAATAATGAGATTATATTTGTGTCTATATTGGTTTACTGTATTCATTGGCTCTGAATGAAGCAGAATGCCCATTCCCTGAAGCAGATGCCCTCTTTACTAGGCACTGACATTTATATCTTTATATCTTCTAATTGCTGATCTTAATGGGAAGGAAAAGAAAGCTATCTTTTCACTGGGCCTTGTCTTCTCACAGGTCTTTAACTTGAGGCCTGATACAATTCCAATTAGCTACATCTGTATTCTATAAATGGAACATGTTTCTGTGTATCAGTGGGATGTTCGTTACCAGAGGATTCACTGTACCTTTGTCAACAGGGTCCTTGTAGGGATGCCATGCTTATGTAAAACTTTTCTCTTCTTGTAATAAATGCAGTTACTCCACATACTAAACTGTGTTGTAGCAAGTAGTATTTTACTGATGCTAACTTAAAGCATGTTGGAGGTAGTGTCATGTAGAGAACTTAGAGTTGGTGTACTTTCGGTGCTATGTTCTTATTATGGTTGTCAGTGTCTACACTGTTCATTGAAGACACCTTTTTGTTTGCACTTAAGTTAGTTCTGCAGCATTGTCATATATATTATGTGCTCCTGGAAAATGAAAATACAGATGTTTTCTTTAAACAGACGAAAATCTAATTCTATAAACTAAAGCTGGTTCATTCTATTTCTAACTAATTTTTAAGGTAGCTACCCAGTTTTGAAACAACTCCCAAACTTTAGAAACTAGAACAAAAATGTGAAAGAATTTTCAATGAAAACAGTAGTTTTCATCATAGGCTGCAAAAAGTAATATATATGTAGTGGTAGACTGGGCTTGAGTATAATGGGCCTCACTCTAAAGGAAAGAAAATTCCATGAATCACTTTTATGAAATCTGTTAACTCAGCCCACCAACCTGCAAAGTAGCAATCTTATATTACAAAAAATTAATACCTTATTTTTGAGCCATTTATTTACTCCTTGCTGGTAGGGTCTGGCTCATGATGGCTTCAAAAGTTAGAGCTAAGAACATCACAGACATCATTGTCTAACTTGTACCTGCGTACTTGTTCTGTTTTATGCTTGCTTATTAATTTTAAATTACATGTGTGGTTTTTGTTATTTTAAGGCACTCAACCAGAATGCTGAACTAAGGAGTCGTTTGAACAGAATACATTCAGAGTCTATTATTTGTGATCAGGTTGTCAGTGTAAATATTATTCCTAGCCCTGATGAGGTAAGACTCATTTTAAATAGATGCAGAGTACCTATTTTTTTAGCATCTAAATTTACTGCATATTTTTGTTTATTTATATCCAGTTCTTTCACTGTTAATAAAGGTTCCCTCCATAAAGATTTGTGTCGCTGACAGTTCAATGTTCTTTGAAGTAAAGGATATATAAGAGCTTGACATCATTTATTCCTGGTGATCAGTGTCTATTTTTATTTATTCCTATGTTCACCTGATACCACTGAATATTTGATTTATATATCTACTCCAACTTGTTAGTTTTCAATGTCTGTCTCATTCGTCATTAGAAATGTTCATTAGCATCAAATGGCCGGTGAAATGTTGCAAAAAAAAAAAAAAAAATTAGCTGAGAAGGTTGCTAAGTAAAAGTGCTCTTAAGGTTTGTTTGAAAGCCCTAAGGACAGAAGTCGCCTGACCTTGTTAAGATAATGCTAATGGTACTGCTGCAGCTACTACTACTGCTGCTGCTGCTGCTAATTAATAGCTGACATGTGTCAAGGTAATGCTTACTATGTGCTAGATATTGTGTTAACGATTTTGCATGTGTGATCTCATTTGACACGCTCAACAACCCTCTGTGTTAGGTGGTATTATTATTCCATTTTTCAGTTTGAAGAAATGTTAAGAGAATAGGAGAACATTCAGTATTTGGGCTAAACTTGAGTGTGTAATTCTGTTTATGACTCTCCATAAAATTATTACTTTATAGCATGAGAACTTACACTTTTTAACAGTAATATTAGAGCTTTATATACAGTGATGATATATGTAGCAAGACGAGAGGTTTAACTGATTTTAAGGTCATATTTGTACCAAAAACATACATTTTACTAGAAATCTATAGGTACAAGGGTTCTAACCTCTTAGGAAATATTATCCCAAAACAACTTGTCTTCGACTTAAGTTTTCCACCCTAAATTCATTCACCTCCATGGGCTCTGTATTCTCTGATAATACTTATATTCACTCAACTGCCCAGAATCTAGAAGTATTTCTAAAATTTGTCATTCAAAAATAATTTGATCATCTCAGTTGGAATCTTCTTTTCAACCTGAAATGTGCACTAGAAAATATATATATATCTTACATTTTTAATTGAAACTTGAATAGCTTCCTTGAAAACTATAACTTATTGAATAAAAGTATAATTTGAAATAAGGTTCAATATTCCAGTCATGTGTTTTATTGGTTAAAATTCATGATCAAATTGCAAAGTGACATATATAGTCTGTCTCAAAAATTAGTTTTATGGATTTTCTTAGCATGTCTCTAGTAGTTTCTACAAATATTTCTTCATGTTTAATGTTCCGTTAGAATATGACAGAGCTAAGAATAAGAGAATGAAGTTGTCTCTACAATCAATCAGGGTATTCATAGCAGCTTAACCTGACTCAGTATCAATCAACCAAAGATTTAAAATCAAGGCACAGTACCAACACCTTTCAACTATTCCTTTTGGGGTCTTTAGACACATTGGAAGGAAACGTATACAGTGGTCATTACTGAATTGCAAGTGAAAATTACTTGTGGCCGCCACTTTTTAACATACAGTATTAAAGAGTATAAATCTGGCTAATTTAATTAAAGGAATAGCTATTCTAACAGGGGGAAAAGCAATTACACTGTATGCTTCTGTCTTCCGCAGGCTGGTGAGCAAATCCATGTCAGTCTCCCCCTATCACAGCAAGTAGCCAATGAGAGCCGCCTCTCCATGTCAGAGTCTGTTTCTGAGTTCTTTGATGCCCAAGAGGTGCTCATCTCTGCAAGTTCATCAGAGAATGAGGTATGTATGCCTTCTTGACTTGTTGGCCTCAACATCTTGTGACTGAGTTTGAGTTAAAGAAAATAAAACTGTGGAACTTTTTGGTGATTACTTTCATTTTTTTCTTTTTTGTTTACATCATAGTAAGATGCCCAAATTGTAGCAAAGCTAAAAGCACGCAAACTATATCAGTTACCAATTACTGAGTGCTTAACGTTTCTGAGCATCAAGAATTTAAATTTGATGAATTAAGGGAAAGAATCAACATTTATTGGAGTGTCTTCTATGATTCATATTTCAGGGCAACAAAAGAGTTTATGACAGAGCTCTTTATAGAAGGAGACTAGCTAATAAATATAGAAAGAATGAGAGAATTAGGAAAGCACCATTCACGCACATACACCGACACATACATACTAGATATTTTCGCTAGGGACATGAATTTAAGATTAGAAGGATACTATGTAGCACGTAGCTAGTTGGGTAATTATGGTTTTTGGAGGGTAACCACTGACTATCATAAAAGCTGTACTGGATTGCTCTTCATGCTTATGATTCTTGCCAAGGTCTTGGAAACAGGGAACCTCTTCCTTGGTCAGGTTGCAGAAATTAGTTCTTTTACTACAGTGTAGTCAACTTTTTTTGGCATGAGGAAAGCAGCCAAAACTCTTTTCCACACAGCTGATTAGGAATTTTGTCATTTGGGATTGCAAATCTGTACTGCATTTTTACAAAAAAGAAATGAAATCATTGCTAAACATTATTTCCATATGCATAGAAAACAGATTGGAAGGAAACATCCTGACAATTAGTAGTAGTTGTTTTTGGATGTTTGAAATTATGAGTGATTTTAGAAACAAAGACAAAGTGGAAAAGAGAAAGCAATAATGAATACATATCATTTTTATAATGGGAGAAAAGTAAAATAGAATTCTTGTATCAAATACTGAATTTGTCAGCATACCAAGGCATGCACCTGCCTCTCAGATCCCAAGGCATGCATTAACAGGTTCACAGAGACTTCCATTCGCAGGCTGGAATGCTAATTTAATGATCTGTGATGGTAACTGATACATACTTTCAGATGGACAGAATAATCATCCTTGCTAATTAGTGCGTCTTTTCCTGTAGGCAAATCTGCATGGCAAGCCTAATTCTAGTCAGAGATTGCCTGGTGAGCAAGGGACATGAGTAAACTTAAGGCTAGGGGGCCAGAATGTTAGAGCTCCACACTCACCCTCCATCATAGGGATACTCTGCCACAAGGACTTGGTATTTGTGTCTGTCTGCCTGCACCCCCAGGGACCACCATGCTGTCGATAATGCTACCAAAATTTCCTTTTCTGACTCTGCCTCCTGAGCTCCCATTGCTGACCCATCCTTCATCATTTTGTTGTTGCTGTGTTTGTTTGTTTTTCTTTTTCTTTTTGTTTTGAGATGGAGTTTTGCTTTTGTTGCCCAGGCTAGAGGGCAGTGGTGCGATCTTGGCTCACCGCAACTTCTGCCTCCCAGGTTCAAGTGATTCTCCTGCCTCAACCTCCCAGGTAGCGGGGATTACAGGCATGTGCCACCATGCCCTGCTAATTTTGTTTTTTTAGTAGAGATGGGGTTTCTCCATGTTGGTCAGGCTGGTCTCAAATTCCCGACCTCAGGTGATCTGCCCACCTCAGCCTCCCAAAGTGTGGGATTACAGGCGTGAGCCGCTGTGCCCGACCCCTTCATCCTTCTTTAGTCAGGTTACAGTCAGACTTGACCGTGCATTATCTGAGTTCTGACCTATCATCTGATGACTTCATAGCTTACCTCTCTGAGAGCTATTCATGAGTCCCTGGGGCACACCTAGCTGGGTCCCCAGGTACTGCTTGCCCTGAACACTGGGTATACAGAAATGAAGAGGATGTGAAGCGGGTTATTGCATGAGTCCAAGCAAGATGGTGGTGCCACCCTGGGACAGGTGAGGGGTGGGGGAGTGAATGTGGTGGCAGAGAGCAGATAAGAAGGTGGAGGATGGGGTCACAGGGAGATGAGGCATTCACTGTGAGGCATCATGAGTTTATCAGACTTCTCAGTGGAGTTACCTGTCAGGCATTTGAATATTTAAGTCTAAAGCTCAAGGACAGAACCGTCCGAGAGTCAGTCAACTACCTGTTAGGCATTGACACCTGGTGCTCACAGAACCTCTAATTCAGCATGTCCCAAAAGATTTCATCAACAAGCCCCACCACTCCCCCAGGAGAGAAACCCCAGCCTGCCCATTCCTCTCATGTCACCTATCTAAGTGCCCCTCTACCCAACTGTTCACACCAAATGCCTGAAGATTTTCCTTTACTCTTCTTTCCCTTTACTGCCACCCACCTTAATTCACTTGGGTTCTGTAGCTTCCATCATCTAAATACTCTTAGATCTGTACATCTTCCTGCAGCTTCACTGCCACTGCTCCAATTCAGTTCCCATCTGCTCCCCACCTAGATCACCCATCAGTCTCATAACTTCCAGTCTCCCATCTTGCTGCCTCCCATCCATTTTCCACTGGGCAACCTGAGTAATATTCCTAAAAGGCAAGTCTGATCATGTCTCTATTCCCCAGTGTCCTTAGGATAACATTCTAAACTCCTTATCTATTAAAACAAAGACCCTTATAATCTGATGCCTGCTCTCAGCTCCAGCCTCATGCCACCTCTCTTCTGGAGCCTTCCAACAGCCAAAGGAATGATTTCTGGAGTTGACTATTTGCTAAAGATACCTTGTGTCCCTTGCTGTAGCAATGAGAATGACTGTCTCTTACAACTCACACTGGAAAGAACTGAACTGTACCCCCATTCCTTGTGCCCTGTACCTCACAGGTTTTCATAAAATTACTGTTTTTACTTGCAACTTCTCCCTTTATCACAATACTTGGCCTTAAGTATTTAAAGGGGGTAGGCCAGGAGATAAACCCAAGTGACAGACATTATGATGTTCTCAGAGTTGCTTTTCCCCTTCAGCTAAGGCTTGGTTTCTGGGACAACCTCATCTGCCCAAGTCTCTTAAGTTCCCTTATGTATAAGGCAGTTCTCACATTGCCATAAGGAAATACCTGGACTGGGTAATGTATAAAGAAAAGAGGTTTAATTGGCTCACAGTTCCATAGGCTGTACAGGAAGCATGATGCTGGCATCTGCTTGGCTTCTGGGGAGGCTTCAGGAAACTTACAACCATGGTAGAAGGCCCAGGGGAAGCCGGCCCTCACATGACCAGAGCAGGAGCAAGAGAGCAAGGTGGGAGTTGCTACATACTTTTATACTACCAGATCACATAAGAACTCACTCACGATTGGGAGGACAGTACCAAAGGGGATGGTGCTAAACCATTCCAGAGAAAACCATTCCCGTGATCCAGTCTGGGATTAGATTTCAGTGTGAAACTTGGATGGGGACACACATCCAAACTATATCACCTTGTGATGAGGTCCCCTCAGAAGGCTCCTTGCGCCTTCACACTCATAGTCTTGGCAACCCACCCGGTGAGTTGACTGTACATGTGGGAATCCTAGCAGCAGCTGCAGGTTAGGCTCAAGCTGTGTATCCTGCACTGCAGCTGCCAAAGGAAATTGGGCCTCTGCACTTGCCGTCTACCCTGGCCCAAGCACTTCCCCCAGAGATCCACAACTTCAGTTCCTTCACTCTCTTTAGTCCCTTACTCAAAGGTCACCTCCAGGGAAGCCTATGCTGGCTGTCCTATCTACAATTTAGAGTTGCCATTTCCTCCTTTCCTCTGACCTTTTGGGGTTTCTCTGTTTATTTTTGAGACAATCTCTCATTCTGTCACCCAGGCTGGAGTGCAGTGGTGTAATCTTGGCTCACTGCAACCTCCACCTCCCGGGCTTAAGCAATTCTCCCACCTCAGCCTCCCAAGTAGCTGGGATTACAAGCGTGCACCACCATGCCTGGCTAATTTTTGTGTTTTTAGTAGAAACGAGGTTTCATCATGTTTGCCAGGTTAGTCTCAAACACCTGACCTCAAGTGATTCGCCTGCCTCGGCCTCCCAAAGTGCTGGGATTACAGGCGTGAGCCACTGCGCCTGGCCTCCTCTGACCTTTTGTGTCCCTCTTTCCTCATTTTTTTTTCCTTCATGCTTATCACTATCTTAAAAAAAAATATATATATATATATATATATATATATATTTTTTTTTCCCTGTATTTCATTTGTTGTGTGTCTGCCCCACTAGAACATAAATGTCATGAAGGCAGAGATTTAACCACTGGGTCTCCTGCACTAAAACAGTTCTGGTGAGCCCAGAGCAGGTACTCAATAAATATCTGCTAACTGAGCAAAGGAAGAAATGCTTATAATGATTATTCTGAGAAACATCTGGGCATTAGCTGTCTTACATTAACATTTTCCATGGCTGAGGGAAAAGTCCTCTTTATATGTTACTTACCAATGCACTTTACTGAATGAATCCTCTGCTCTTTTAAAAAATGGTCTTCTTGCTTCCACAATAATCTATTTGCCTTTGCTTTTAAACTTGTTTCTGCAATGCTACATGCCTGGTCATGTTTAAGAAAAATATATATTTTCTGAACTCTTTTGAATCCCTAAGTTTGTAAAGAGAAATATTTGGTTCCAGGACTTCTTAACCATGGGGCAGAGGATAAACTGTTTTATTCTAATAGTGCAGAGCCTTAGCTCTTTGTACAGGGTGGCATGAATGGATCACAGCAAGAGAGCCCAGCCTTAGTTACTACACACACATGACATGTATACATCTTACTCAAGGCCCACTATTATTGTAGAATTATTTTACACCAATGATTTCAGATCATTTCTATGATATATTAGTTTGGGAGAGATTAGAAATTGAAGAGGAAGGCCAGGCATGGTGGCTCATGTCTGTAATCCCAACACTTTGGGAGGCCGAGGTGGGATGATTGAGTCAGGAGTTTGAGACCAGCCCGGGCAATACAGGGAGCCCTCACCTCTACAGAAAAAAATCGAATAATTAGCTGGGCATGGTGGTGCATGCCTGTGGTCCCAGCTCCTTCAGGAGGCTGAGGTGGGAGAATCCCTTGAGCCCAGGAGGTAAAGGCTGTGTTGAGCTATGATTGTACCATTGTACTCCATTGTGACAGAAAGAGATCCTGTATCAAAAAAGAAGGAAAGAAGGAAGGAAGGAGAGAGAGAGAGAGAGAGAAAAAAAAGAAAAGGGAGGGAGGAAGAGAAAGGAAAGGGAAAAGGAAAGGAAAGGAAGGAAGGAAAGAAAGAGGGAGGGAGGAAAAAGAGAAAGGAGGGAGAGAGAGAGAGAGAAAGAGAGAAAGAAAGAAAGAGAGAGAGAGAAAGAAAGAAAGAAAAGAGAAAGGAAGGAAGGAAGGAAGAGAAAGAAAGAAAGGAAGAGAGAGAGAGGGAGGGAGGGAAAGAAAGGAGGAAGGGAAAGAGAAAGAAAGGAAGAGAGAGAGGGAGAAAGGGAAAGAAAGGAGGGAGGGAAAGAAAGAAAGAAAGAGAAAGAAAAAGAAAGAAAGAGGAAAGAAAGGAAATTGAAGAAGCATAGACTTTATAGGTATTTGTAGGATAAACATGAGTGTTTTCTTAAAAACAATAAACATGCCTGCAATGTGAATTTGATTTAGGTAGACATTTGTCTCCTCAAACATAATTGAGCAAGATTAGATTTTTTTCAGTGAAATCACACAGAGGAGTTTGATTTACTTTTGTTTTGTTTTCAAGCATAAGAAGTTGGCTTTTCATGAGCCTGATGGCTTAACCTTCAACTCTACTGCAGTCAGTAGGAACTGCGGGAACCTGTTGCAGTAGGAAAATATGAATCAGAAAAAGATTTTATTCTCAATTTGTCATCTTTATGGGCTTACTCTGTGTTCAAAAACAAAATTACCATTACTCGTCCATGCATGCAATCATTCTGTCCATCACTGTTATCCCTAAATGTATGAATTCTTCTCAACCCTAATTTTTAAAACATTAGCAGTAAATCCAGAAACCTTAAAGACAAAGACCAATTGTTTTTATTATGTACAAATTCAAAATTTTTACATGGCAAAAAAATTGGCATAAACAAAGTTTAAAAATGCAAGTTAAGAAAAATGTAATCTATATGTCAAACTGAAAAATGTGTGAAATATATGAAAATTAGTTCATAAAGGATGAAATTCAAACTTTAAAGCAATGTTTTGGCCAGATGCAATGGCTCATACCTGTAATACCAGCACTTTGAGAGGCTGCAGTGGGAGGATTGCTTGAAGCTAGGAGTTCAAGCCTGGGTAACATAGCAAGACCCTTCATCTCTAAAAAAAAATTATTTTTTAATTGGCCAGGCATGGGAGTGTGTGCATGTAGTCCCAGCTACTTGGGAGGCTGAGGTAGGAGGATCCCTTGAGCCCAGGAGTTATGAGCCCAGGTTGCAGTGAGCTGTGATGGTACCACTGCACTTCAGCCTGGGCAGCAGAGTAAGAGTCTGTCTCAAAAAAAAAAAAAAAAAAAAAAAAAAGTTATCTTTTATGTATACCAGGTAAGTACTAAAAAAAGATGGATAGTGTGAAGTGTTTAAGTGGGTGTGGAAAGACGGATGATGTTCCCATATATTGCTGATGAGAACAAACTAATCCAGTCTTTCAGGAGAGCAATTTGGCTACATGGAACTAAAGCCTCAAAGTGACCCATCTGATCTAGAAAAAAATTTTAATGTAATCACCAGGCAGATTTACAAAAATATATTTGCAAGCATGTTCATCCAGGTATTGTCTATAATAATAAAACGTTAGAAACCACCTACATTCTGGTTAAATTCCTTGTTATAATCATATAATGAATTATGTTGCCTTTCCAAATAAAGTAGCTGTAGCTACTATAATGAAAACGTATTCAGAATGCTATAAAGCAATACGTAAGCTGTTCTCCTTTTTCAGTATATAAAGATAGATGTGTCAATATATTTGTACAGGCATTTTGAAATTGGAGGATAATACTCACCAAAATGTTACGTGGTTTCCTATAGGTGATGGGCTGATAGGTAATTTTCATACTCATCTGTTTACTTGTACCTATTTTCTAATTTTTTACAATAAGAATGTTTTATATTCAGAAAAAAATATAGCATTGTTTCCATTTTGAAGGAAGTATCAGCAGCTTTCTTGCCTGCAGGAAAGTCATTAGTTTTCCCATTCCTCTGATGGTTCTGTCTTACCCTCTCTTTCCTGATCTGCTCTGTTTCTAAGTCCCTTTAGTATGTACGTTCTTCCTTAATTTCATTTTTCTGCTAATTTGTGTTTCATTTTAGTTTCACATTTTTCTCATGCAGGAGGTGGCTTCACTATTCGTCTCTCCCCATTGTCACAGAGGCCATCTGAATCTAAGCTGTATTTCTTTTTTTTGAGACAGAGTCTTGCTCTGTCACCCAGGCTGGAGTACAATGGTGTGATCTCAGCTCACTGCAACCTCTGCCTCCCGGGTTCACACCATTCTCCTGCCTCAGCCTCCTGAGTAGCTGGGACTACAGGCGCCCGCCACCACACCCGGCTAATTTTTTGTATTTATAGTAGAGACGGGGTTTCACTATGTTAGCCAGGATGGTCTCGATCTCCTCACCTTGTGATCTGCCTGCCTCGGCCTCCCAAAGAGCTGGGATTACAGGCGTGAGCCACCACACCCAGCCGACTAAGCTGTATTTCTTACCCGGATCTATGCAGCATCCTAGTATCTGGCCTCCCTAGGGAAAGCTGCCAAATATCTTCCTGAAAACCAAATCTGATTCCAGCGTCCCGTGCATTTTTGTTGGTTTTCCTCTTAGGATTGCATATGAACCCTTTTTGTTGGCATGAAAAGCCCTTCACTGTTGGGCCCTCTTGTTTTCTCTACCCTCTGCCACAACCACTCTCAACATCCTTTGCATTCCTGGGATAAATGTTGCTCTCATGGGCCTTACCTTTGCACAATCTCCCTTCTTCATGTGCTTCTGTCCCTTCTAACAACTGGGCAACTCCTATTCATTCTTTAACACCCAGTTTAAATATTGCCCCCTGGGCAGCCTCTCCTGAGTCCTCTAAGGTAGAGTCATAGGGCCTTCTCTTAGGTATTAGGTTGGTGCAAAAGAAAGTAATGGCAAAAACTGCAAGTAGTCTTGCACCAACCTGAAACATTCTTAGTGTATTATGCTAAAATATTTCTGGTTCTTTACTGGTCTCCCCCGCCCTCCTGCCCCTACTAAGACAAGGAGTTAAAGACCAGGCTCCCTTTTAGTGATCCTATATCCTAGTTCATGAAGACCCTCAAGTGTTCATTGCACATATGCCAAATACTTTTCCTCTAGGACCTCTGCTTCTCACTGGAACAATGTTTTGTTATTTTTAATCACTGGATTATCTGAGCTTGCAAGACTGAACAAGAATTCTGATCCTTGTATGTTCTTCCCTCCCTTAGGCTTCAGATGATGAGTCTTACATCAGTGATGTGAGTGATAATATATCTGAAGACAACACCAGTGTTGCAGACAATATTTCTCGGCAAAGTATGCATCATTTGAGCTTCCAGGTTGTTCTGTCTACATGCCAAATTGCAACACTGAAGACTTAATGAACAGGCATCCCCCCGACACCCCCCCCCCACTAATTGTTCTTTTGGCAGCTGATTTGTTCAATGCATTCTATTTTGTATAATCTCTTGAGGTAAATGGTTGAAACATCTCTTAGGTAAATGGTTAAGAGAAAAGGTTTTTCCTCTTTCTCACACCAACAGCTTGAGTCCCTCTTATTAAATATATTTAATTTTTTAAAACTTAGCCTGTCTTGAATGATATTTGAGTATATTTAATGCCTTATTTATAAAACTATACACTTGTTTTCTGCATTTATTAGCAACCTTGCATTGAAAGAATTCCATTTACTTTTGAAAGGATATAATGAAGACTCTCGAAATGTCTCAAAATCAGATTTATTTGAAAGTTACTTCCCTTCTTGATTTTGTGAAATCAGAACAGCAAAGTGTTGTTCACTGTGACTCTCCCTCTTCCAGTCCTGAATGGGGAGCTTACAGGAGGGGCCTTCCGAAATGGGCGTCGAACATGCCTGCCAGCTCCTTGTCCTGACACCAGTAACATTAACCTGTGGAATATCTTGAGGAACAACATTGGTAAAGACCTGTCTAAAGTCTCCATGCCTGTGGAGCTAAATGAGCCACTCAACACCCTGCAGCACCTCTGCGAGGAAATGGAATACAGCGAGCTCCTGGACAAGGCTTCAGAAACTGATGATCCATATGAGCGCATGGTAATAAATAACTAACAGCAGCGCCCCTCAAGGATTTGCCAGTCCTAGACCTGGGCTAAACCAGAATTCATTATGATGATATATTTGGCATTTGCATAATATTCTCACTGCATAGTAAAAGAGGAATTGACCTGTTTGCATAAATCAGGCGAGGCCAAAACCTCCCAGATACCAACACAGGAAGACACACTTTTTGTGCCTTATCCTTGGTCTAGAGTGTTTCTAAAGTTAAGGTGTAAAGGTCTTATACTCCTTAGAGGTTGCAGGCACACCTTGCCTCACTTTATCAGTTTTTCCTGAATGTCAAGATAGCCCATCTGTTCAGGAACTTAGGTCTGAGAAAATAACTTCTGTTTATACTTCACCCTTTACCCCATATGGCTGCGGGAAACGTGCTGTCCCCTCTGAAAAGTACCCACAACCACACAATCCTCGTGCGCATGCGGCTAAGATCATGCCCGTGGGAGAACTGATAAACTGGGTTCCAGAACCTTTGAACTCTGTGATACTCATGATGTTGGATGGAAGGGTGAAGAATGCTTCACCTCAATGGCCTGCTGGTTTCCGTGCTAGTAGTTTTACCTAATTTTACTTATTTTTTTCCCCACGAGTTGGTAAAAATTCTGTGCAGACAATAGAAAATGCAACTGTCATCAAATCAACACCCATCCACATGGGGTGTGTAAAATCTAGAGGGAAAAGGAACAAACAGACCTAGCAGTCGTCTCTCCTATATTATTTCCTTTTCTTCAATGTTTTAACAGGTTCTCGTTGCTGCATTTGCAGTTTCAGGATACTGCTCCACCTATTTCAGAGCAGGAAGTAAGCCATTCAACCCAGTCCTTGGGGAGACCTATGAATGCATTAGAGAAGACAAGGGATTCCGCTTTTTCTCAGAACAGGTAAGCGCCCCTGGACTCATATAGGTAAGAGGGCAGTTTGGTAGTGAAAGCAGCCTTTTGATAACAATCTGTTGGGATGGGTGATGATACCAGTTGTGAATCCAAAGTATCTGAGACAGGTCTCAACCAATTTAGAAAGTTTATTTTGCCAAGGTTAAGGACACACCTGTGACGCAGCCTCAGGGGGTCCTGATGAAATGTGTCCAAGGTGTTCTGGACACAGGTTGGGTTTAAACATTTGAGGGAGATATGCAACATCAATCAATATATGTAAGATGTACATTGATTCTGTCCGGAAAGGTGGGACAACTTGGAAATGGAGACTTCCAGGTCATAGGTAGATAAGAAAGGTTGCATTCTTTTGGGTCTCTGATCAGCCTTTCACTGAATACACAATTTACATGTGAGAGGGTGGTAGAGAGAGAGTCACTTATGCGTCAGTCTGGCTCAGTGAATCTGCATTTTTACACAGACAGTAGGGCAGAGGAAGTAATCAGATACGCATTTGTCTCAGGTGAGCAGAAGGATGACTGAGTTCTGTCAATCTTTTGTCCCGTACCTGTGAAGATAAGCTATCAACGTACATTGCCAGGGTGAAATTCAACAGAACTGTTTTAGGGTAAAGATCCTGAGGCCCACAAAGAATTTCCTTTGGGCAAATTGTGAGAGAGAGGGGCAGCCTTTTTTCAAAAAAAAAGAAAAAAAATCTTTGTAGCTATCTTTTTTAGGAATAACATGGGAAGCAGGTGGTCCTGAGATTTATTTTCTTTTCACACGTTAAGAAAACTAACATAAGAACAGAAAACTAAACACTTCATGTTCTCTCTCATAAGTGGGAGTTGAACAATGAGAACACATGGACACAGGGAGGGGAACATGACACAGTGGGGCCTGTCGGGTGGAAGGAGTAAGGTGGACAGTATTAGAGAAATAATTTAATGTAGGTGGACGTGGTTGGATGGTGTGTGAAACTATCAGGGAAAATGGAATGGAGTAATGGAAATATTCTGGGGAATGGAAGGAAGGAAGGAAGGGAAGGAAGGAAGGAAGGAAGGAAGGAAGGAAGGAAGGAAGGAAGGAAGGAAGGAAGGAAGGAAGGAAGGAAGGAAAGAAAATCACTTCACTTATGGGCATCATATCTCCCTCTAAATTGTGTAAGTTCTCAGTGTTTTTTAAAGCATGAAGTCTTAACAGATTTACTTATACATTTTGAGAATAATTCGGTAAGAGAAATGGATGATCATGTGGAAGTTTTAACACTGATATTGCCTTCTTTTTCGTTTTTAATTACCAGGTTAGCCATCATCCACCCATTTCTGCCTGTCACTGTGAATCAAAGAATTTTGTGTTTTGGCAAGGTTTGTATTTCAATTATAATTTAAAATCAAATGTATGAGCCTATGAAAAAACGTCTGGCTTCCAAAGGGACATTGTATTCAGTTTAGATTTCTACCTTTGGAACTCAGCGAATGTTGGTAATTGGTGCAGAGCTCAGTTTGAGAAATCGAAATTCCTGGTTTCAACATGAAACGGTTTCAGCTAGGAGATAAGACTGCTTATCTTGGAAGCAATGCCGTATGGAATAGCAGAGCTCCATGCGGACTGTGCCGGTGCAGAGCCACGACCTTACCTCATGTGCCTCATTGTCTGCATCTGTAACATGGAGGTTCCATCTGCTGCCTTCTTGGTTTTTGGGGGTGTGCAAAGACATTTTAATTCTGAAGGAAGACTCTATGACACATCATCAATGGTCATAATCGAAAGAGATATGCAAACATTACAGTAATTCCTGGCCTTTAACTCACTGGGGCTTAAGAGTTTGGATTGAAGTCTCTACTCATTTAGTTAAGTCAGAATGTTACAAGCTTGCCTAATACAAAAAAGTTTCTAAACTCCTTTACAAAGAAAAGAATATTTACTTAAATGTGAACATTAAGTGTAAATAGTTCCTTCATGTTTAGAAGGGTGCTTCATTACTCACAGAATGACTTTTCTCATGAGCATTTTCTTAACCTGAAAACACATAAAAATGATAGAACACTATAACTGTACTCTATTGCAAAAATAAATCATAAATTTATTTTTATGATTTATTGCAAAAATAAATATTTTATTTATTTTATGATTTTATTTATTATTTTAAAATAATAAAATATTTTATTAATAAATATTTATTAATATTATTAATAAATAATAATATATGATAATTTAATATATTAATATAATATAATATCAATTAATATTTATTTATATTATGAATAAATAATAAAATATCATTTATTTCTTTATTTTATGATATATTTTTGCAATACATATAAATATTTGATCATTTCTTGGTCATCACCAAGAATCAGGCATTTTGTGGAGATGGCACGAAATTCCCTTAGTTCATCAAAACGGAACCAGGTGGTTATCACAAATGCACAAATAAATCCAAGTTTCCACACGTAAAACATAAAGCCATCATGTGAGGTAAAGTGCTGGGCCCTGGCCTATATCTTAAAAACCAGTATAAACACATTCCTTAAGTTAATCCCACTCTCTCATAAATCTTATTTTGTAAATTTTATTTTATCTGTATTTAGAGATTTTTTTTAACTGTAATCCCAAATTATATGTCTTTGATATGGAAGGAGATGTATATATAAATTAATTGTATTGCTAAACTGCAATTACTTTTAGTATACATCTTATGCTCGATATATTTGTTAACTATTTTTGCCACTTAGTTAAAACTTATAACAACATTTATTGCTGTCTGGACATTAAAGCACAGTAGAGTCTATGTTTGTATGTATAATGTGAATATACACCCACACACACACCACACACATTGTTCCAGGCTTCTTCCAGCTCTGTTAGTTGAAAACAAATAAAGAGCATATATTACAGAGAAACATAGATAGTGGGTTTTGTTTGTTTGTTTGTTTGTTTTTTGGTGCACAGTTAATATTTTCACCTTGGACCATTTTCAGGCACTTATCATACTAAATCAACAATATAGAATCAGTTGTCATTCCAAAGGTTTTTTGTAAAGTGTAATACAAAAGTTAATTTTTACAGAAGAAGTGATTAGATATGGGGTATGTCTTTCTTGTCCTCTGCCTATGTCATTTAGATATCAGATGGAAAAACAAGTTCTGGGGGAAGTCGATGGAAATCCTGCCTGTGGGAACACTGAATGTCACGCTTCCAAAGTAGGTGACTCACACCTCCCTTTTGGCCTTTTGTCTGCTTTTCTAAATCATAAATGGGTATTTTAAACTCTAGAAGATGGTAAGGGTTTATTTCTCCATATACCCAAGGCTTCTGTTACCTTTGCCAAAGTTTTGAGAATAGACTCCCACAAAAACAAATGAGAACTTAAGCATATGTAGCAAAGCTTCCTGTCTATTTCTTCACATCCTCCATTCTTCAGTCAATACCACCAGGTACCTCCCATGACCCAGTCGTCATGCTAGTTTGATTTTATATAAAAGGTTCTCCTGTTTAGCCATTCTTTGCTATACAATTCGGTTTCACTTTTGAGTTCATCTTAGATCCAGGGAATATTTTATCAAAGAAGAGTGATGAAATTCTTTTATGGTTGTGTTCTAGGGATACCAGCCTCTAAATATTTTGAAATTAATTGGAATTTTTATTGAGGCCAAGGGCTTGTTTCTTCGGTTTTATCTATTTGAATGACAGAATTTCCAGATGAATTGGATATGGAAGAAGGTGAAGAGAGGGAGATATTCCTAGGACCACAAAATAAACTTTAAATATTTGAACGTGTAGGCCGGGCACGGTGGCTCACGCCTGTAATCCCAGCACTTTGGGAGGTTGAGTGGGCGGATCACGAGGTCAGGAGATCAAGACCGTCCTGGCTAACATGGTGAAACCCCATCTCTACTAAATATACAAAAAATTAGATGGGTGTGGTGGCATGCGCCTGTAATCCCAGCTACTCGGGAGGCTGAGGCAGGAGAATTGTTTGAACCTGGGAGGCGGAGGTTGCAGTGAGCTGAGATTGTGCCACTGCACTCTAGCCTGGGCGACAGAGCAAGACTCCATCTCAAAAAAAAAAAAAAAAAAAGAAAGAAATAAGGAAGAGAGTTTTCCTAGGTATATATGGTGTCTACATCATACCAATTCATAAACTTTGCAGAAACTTAGAAGCATCTTTTCTATGTTGATGTGACATTTCATTTGAAAATATATGTAATGTACAAACTTAAATGTGATTTGAAACTATTATCATTGCATTCCTTAGCAGAAATTCTGTAACCTTGCTCCGCAGAATTTGTATTAGATTTGTGCCATCTTAGTATGCTCTTCAGTCTTTTCCCGAATAATTATTCACATCTGAGGTCTTAAACCTGGAGTACGAAATAGTGTTCCCAGAGTGATCTTTCTTCAGTGCACACTCTATGGTGCCTACCTCCTACCTGGAATCCAGTGGTGGCCCATTGCCTGCAGGGTAAATCCAGACTCCTTGGTAGGTCCGTGCAGGCCTTCCCGGCTCTGCCTCATCACACCTTTCCTTCCTTGTGTCCTGCCACCCGCATTCACCTGGAGCACAGCATTCACAGGCTTGGATGCCTTGTGCTCTTCTGACCTTTGTGGCTTTGTGGATGCTTTCCCCAGCCCATAGTGCCCTCCTACCTTCCCCAGCCCATGGTGCCCTCCTACCAGCCATCCGTGCTTACACCAAACCCAGCCTCTTCTAAGGTATCTTCCTTGACACTCATCCCACGTTCCAGGCAGATTGAAGGACTAAAAACTCTTCCTTCTGTGTTCCGATGATGTGCACATTTTCAGTATTTGTTTGCATATCCATCTACCCTCCCATACTTTTGTCCCCAGAAAAGCAGGAAACAGGCTCTGTTCCACTTTGTAGCTTTAGCACCTGGCCCATAGAAAGTATTTAAATATTCCTTAAGTGAATTAACCACATCGTAAATACTTATGACTACAGAGGGAATTTCAAGACAAAAATGAGAGGAAAATCAGGGAAAAAGCTTTGGCCAAAGAATATCCTCATTAGTAGAAACAGTTATATGTATTTGTGACCTTCGTTGTTTTTCATCAATGTTACATTCTTCACTAGGTACGGAGATTACTATGTGTGGAATAAAGTCACCACTTGCATACACAACATCCTCAGTGGAAGAAGATGGATAGAACATTATGGAGAAGTAACCATCAGAAATACCAAAAGCAGTGTTTGCATTTGCAAACTCACATTTGTCAAGGTAAATACTATCATACAACAGTAAAGGAAAATGAGTATAAAATGCTTCTTAAAGAAGAAATAATCACCTTAAATAGCAGCAAGTGAATTTGTCCTGTATCATTGGTCCTTACGGACGTTTTAGATAAGAGAGCAGAACCAACTGATAGAGTTTTTCAAGGCATGCAAGTTTCTGAACATATGGAGGTCAAAAAAGGCACCATCTAAAACAGAAAAAAACACATTTCTTTTTAAAGAATTTTCTTTTGAAGTAGCCAGTCAGTTGTTCACTAAATAAAATTCCAGAAAACACTTCTTGACTATAAATCTTCTAGTTTATATTTCTGTTTCTCTTCCTGCTTGATTATGTGTTCAAGTGATCTGATTTTCGGGAACTCATTATAATGTTGTCATTTTCTGCAGACACTTGATGTAGTCATGTAGATGATCACCACCAATCACTACATGCTTATCTAACCCTGCTGCTGTTATAATTCAAATAAGTTCAACCAGAAACATTAGCCTTGTTAACAAGAAAATTTTGGAATAGAAATGCCCAAAAAGCGCCATTTTCCCTCAGTTTCTCTGGTCTGAAGTGGAACATTCAGTATCACTGCCATGTTTGTTTGGTGTGCTACTGAATTCAACATGGTACAGAAACCCCACCCAGCTACCTTACCTGTTCAATTCATGATCCCATTCTAATATGGTAGACAGGTAACATAATGGAGTCTTAAGACTCTAATATTTTCTTTTCTCAGTTAAATCCTTTTAAGCCATATTGGAAGGTTATGTTTATTTCAATTGAATACCTTTCTTTTAGCCCAAAATGTTGGTCATTACCTTTTTTCTTAGAGACTCATAAGGTACCTAGAACTGAAGAGCCAAGATCCCTATGTGCTGTGGCTCGGTGATGTAAATATGTACATTTGGCTTTGTAGGCTATGAGAAGCTGCAGTGCAGTCCCGTCTCTAACACTTGCAGAGCCTGTATAATTAACTAAAATATGTAAATCAAGCCTGTACACTATCAAATAGAATATGCTCTATTTCTTTGCCTTGACAAATACTCTTTTTATAACAAAGCCTGTGAGGCCAGGTTGCACCCTTCAGAACACTGTACTGTAACCCTGGCGATGTAGGACAGCCAGTCCTGGCCCACGGCCTTCCCTGCTTTCTTCCCACCTCTGGCTCTGTTTTCACTGCAAGGGGCCTCATACACACATATATAGGCAGTCCAGCCCACACATCTAAGCTCTGTTCACACCCCCACAAACAGCCACCCTTGGCCACCCCTCAGACCTAAATGTGCACACGCTGGTGGGTGGTCTGCCCTTGGGTGCATGAATCCAAGGAAAAGGGCCTTGCCAGCTGTGGAATAAGCTTGGAGCTACTTGGACAAGGAATTCTAGGGTCCTGTATACTTGGGGCCTGATCTGGAAGGGAGATCATGGGGTCCAAGTAGGCAAACTGCCATAGACTTCTTATCCCTTGGGAAGGAGTATGACTGGAAGGGCCACATGAGGATCCTCCTGATAAAATTTGGCCATTTATAGATACTATGATAATTATTTCACAAACAATTTCTGCCGCATGGCCAATTGAAATTTGTTAAAATCCATGAGCAAGAGGAAAATTCAAAACAAGAGGGAAAAAATTTGCTAGCCTAGAAATTAATATTGGGTTCTTAGGATAGAAACTGAGCCTTCTCTGTGATATGCTACCATGTTATGCATGGAATAGAGACCATCCCTTTCTGGAAAGTTAAGCTAACTCTTAGAAAGCCAGCCCTCCATATAAAACATTTTGAGATTTCTGTATTTCTGAAAATGGTTTGAATAAGGGACTTCAAGGCTAAGAAATTTTTCTATATGGAAAATATAGGGAATTGTGTTATTAAAGCCATCAAATGTCACAATTGGGGTTTGGTTTTTCCAGGTGAATTATTGGAATTCTAACATGAATGAAATACAGGGGGTGGTGATAGATCAGGAGGGGAAGGTGGTGCACCGGCTGTTTGGAAAGTGGCATGAAGGACTCTACTGTGGTGTGGCCCCCTCTGCAAAGTGCATTTGGAGACCAGGTGAGAGTGGCCTGAGTGTTCTGCCAACGGGAGGGTGCCATGGACAACAGACGGGAAGGGAATATCTGGTCATTCTATGCAACTCATATTATGTCTCCTTTAAGAGTGAGATTAATGGCCGGGCGCGGTGGCTCAAGCCTGTAATCCCAGCACTTTGGGAGGCCGAGACGGGCGGATCACGAGGTCAGGAGATCGAGACCATCCTGGCTAGCACGGTGAAACCCCGTCTCTACTAAAAAATACAAAAAACTAGCCGGGCGAGGTGGCGGGCGCCTGTAGTCCCAGCTACTCGGGAGGCTGAGGCAGGAGAATGGCGTAAACCCGGGAGGCGGAGCTTGCAGTGAGCTGAGATCCGGCCACTGCACTCCCGCCTGGGCGACAGAGCGAGACTCCGTCTCAAAAAAAAAAAAAAAAAAAAAAAAAAAAAAAAAAGAGTGAGATTAAAAATGCAGATGCTTATGGCAATTATAGTTACATTCATACTTAAAATATAAGTTATACATAAGCCCCGATATTTGATATTTCATAATAAAAAATGTAGGCCAAATCTCTGACATTCAGTCAGAGATTGGGCTTCATGAAAAATTGCTCAAAGTGTAACGCCTACATTTGAAAAGCTAGGTATATTTATTAAGGACTTTAGATAATCGAAGTATACAAACTTAAATTCTTACTCATGTTATTTATTCTCTGCTTTAATAAAACAAAGACTACAAACATTTATAATCCACAAATTCAACAACTCACCAGAATAAGTGATCTTTTCACTTGAGCCTCAAGAGGTGGCAGTATGTTGACATTTGATAAAAGGCATCAAAAGAGTTCTGATAACACGTTAGCATATAACTGAATATCAAGTATAAATGGAACAAGTACCCACATAACAGTTATTGTCACTGGAATTTTGTTAGTTAATCCCTAACTAAAATTAGTTGTTAGTTTCCTAAGAGTCATCAATGAGTATTTAAATTTCCTGCTAGTAGAGTGGCTAGTTTATTCATTCCTCAACTGTTTATTGAGTGCTGGCTGTGTGTCAGGCTTTATTCCAGGAGCTTGGGATACATCAATGAGCAAGACACACAAAGATCCTGCCTTCAAGTTCGGTTAAAAAGTGGCAAAAAAAATTAATTTAGATCTTCATATTTTTATTTTCTAAAAGGAAGCAAACAAGTGTTTCTGGTGAACTCTTAATGTTCGGAGTTAATTGCCATAATATTTAGTTAACCAATTGAATATTCAAGAGAAATATGGAGTAGTTTAGCTAATGAAGACTACTGTATGTGCAGTTTTGTTTGAAAGACAGGATTGTATTAAATATACGAATCCATCAATTCTGATCATCAACACAAAGTTTCCTACCTAGGAATGTCACCAATTTAATTCACTTGAAAAAATTTATAATCTTGTGTTTATGACTACAAATTTGGTGTTAGTGTGGGGTATTAAGCACTGGGGTAAGTCAGCTTCTTCCGTTCCATAAACCTTTCCCTCTCACAGTGGTTCATTGGCCTCTTTCCAGGTTCCATGCCAACCAACTATGAGCTGTATTATGGCTTCACAAGGTTTGCTATTGAGCTCAATGAGTTAGATCCAGTACTAAAAGATCTCCTTCCACCAACAGACGCCCGGTTCCGGCCAGATCAAAGGTAGGATGGCAGTGGTATTTAACATGCAGACTATGGCTGGGTGCAGTGGCTCACGCCTATAATCCCAGCACTTTTAGAAGGCTGAGGAGGGAAGATCACTTGAGGTCAGGAATTCAAGACCAGCCTGGGCAATGTAGTGAGACCCTATATTTAAAAAAAAAAATTAAAAATTAGCTGGGTGTGGTGGTACATGCCTAAAGTCCCAGCTACTAGGGAGTCTGAGGTGGGAGGATCGCTTGAGCCTGGGATATTGAGGCCACAGTGAGCCATGACTGTACCATTGTACTGCAGCCAGGGCAACAGAGAGACCCTGGCCAAAAAAAAAAAAAAAAAGCAGACTATTATGGCATGGGGCTTTAGAGGTCATTGTGACTTATTTTTACTACCATCATGTATTTGTATTCAATCCTTTCTTCATTCCCTTATTCAATATTTGAGTTTTCTATGCTAGGAAAAGCAGTATTCATAGAATGATCATAACCGATTATCTCAGCACATAGTTCCCCACAGAAGGTAAGATAACAGAGATGCTTTTTTAACAGAAAGTTTCTCCCTCCTCCTGAAATTTACCAAAGGTCTGCAAATTTGTGAACTCTTTCTTAAATATATAATCAATCCTCACCCAGTGTTTTTGACCTTTTTACTTCTATAATTCTCTAACATGGAGTATCTTTTAAACTGAAGAATAATAGGATAAGTTACAGGGGCACCCAGAAATGCTTTGAGTGCAAGTCTGCAATTTGCCCAATGTGGTTTTGATCCCACAGAGTATGAGATATACTCAAAATACAGTACCTTTAATACCTTCTGATTCTTAGTTTTTTATTCTTATGTAGTTCTGAACTCATGATGTTCATTCCTATGGAATTCATTTTACTTTTCCCAAAAATTCTATATGCCATACAAATTCCACTCAAGATCAATTTTCTGTTTCCCATGTATTTGTGGCTTTATCTGCCATCTGCCAAAATGCTCTCAGTTTTGAATGTTCTACTATTTAATTCTCTTATATTTTCCCCTCTCTCTAGAACATGCTGTCTCACTATTTAACATTCAAATTTATTAATAAACTTCCTGTACAATGTATACCATATTATATTCCTGTTCTTTGCTTTCATTTTGAAATGTAAGCATTTGTAAGTCACCATTCAGTCTGCTTTTTCCTCCTCAATTCTATTTCAGTATTCCTTTTCTGAATTTCATTTACTATTCATTTCCCATTCTGTGGCCTTTTATAATTTTCCCCATTACCTTTTCTTGTCTCATCACTTTTACACTCTCCAGTAAAACAGGAAAGCTCCTTCTTTCTCTGCCTGTTCTCCAAATAGATGGAGAATAGCCAGTTACCATCCTCCATTCTATGGCCTTTTAGCAAAAGCTTTCTGATAATATAGAAAAGGAACATGGCTGTGACTTCATGCTCTTCTCCCCCTGGACTCTGCAGTCGTCCTGAAAATCTCAAGTTATAGAACCCTAGACAGCATAAAAAAGTCTTCAAGGCCAAACCACCCACCTTTCACTGATATTGCTGATTATAATAATTCAGTTCATGTATGTAGAAAATATGTAAATCCCGGGAGGCAGAGGTTGTAGTCAGCTGAGATCACACCACTGCATTCCAGCCTGGCGACAGAGCAAGACTCCGTCTCAAAAAAGAAAGAAAGAAAGAAAGAAAAGTATGTAAATTGATGGACAGAGGAAATGTGGCCTGGGGCAAAGGCGAGGAGACATCGCCAGAGTGTTACTGTGCAGTAATTTATGTTCATAACAATTAGAAAACAATTTTGTGCAAATGAGGTTTTTTTCCCCAGAAGAGAGGATAATGTGTTAAAATATCAACTGCTTTCTGCTTAGATTTTTGGAAGAAGGAAATTTAGAAGCTGCAGCGTCAGAGAAGCAAAGAGTAGAGGAACTCCAGAGATCTCGGAGACGATATATGGAAGAAAACAATCTTGAACATATACCAAAATTTTTTAAGTAAGTTGGTTAGCTCCCATAGCAAGTTCATGTTTTGCAAATGGTTGCCACAGGCAATGAGAAACTCCAGTTAAATGAAAATAAAATGGGTAAATGGATTTTGGTATCTTTGCTTTTGGCAGTGAAAATATTGAATCGATTTTGCACTTATGAGAAGTTAGTAACTATAAAAAGAAATTTTTTCTACAGCTCTTCTCTTTTCATGGGCAGCAGAAAAGAGTGAGCTTCCCACCCAGAAGGCTCTTTGTCCTTCAGCCGCACTCTTGAGAATGGTGGAAACTGATTCCTACTCCCTTAGCCAGAGACTGAACCAGACCCCACTGCCCACAAAATCATCCTGGCTTTATTAGGATTTGATTTTATTTCTATCACACAAAGCTTGTGTGTGCTTAGATTTGGTCTCGCTGTGGTATGATAGTAGGTGATTATTACAGGATTATTTGCAGGATTATATATACATCACACAGATTAATCTGAGGTTTCCAAATCCATCTGTTGCCCTCCAGAGCCAGGACAAAAAGTTCAGGGTAACCTTATCTCCTTTAGACTTGTCCTCTTATGACTGCCCTGGGGTAGAAACGCAGCCTTGCCCTTCAGATTTCTAAAGTGTGCTCCTTGGACATGGGCCTGGCAGGGGCTCTTAGAGCTACTGATATTGCATACTTTTAGTGAAGGAGAAATCATTCTTGTGGGTCTAGGGCCTGAAGTTACAGTATTTGTATATGCTTTGTTGGGGGCTATTTACTTTCTACCCCTGCCAGGAGGTAATTTGTTCCTGCCCTCAGTTCCTCTCCCCCTGGCCCTACCTACTTCCATTTCACACATTTAACAACAAAAATGACTTCACTTCTGGTCAAAAAGAGTCACATCATCAGTAGTGAGCAGATAAGACACTAACTGGCTTACAAAACACTGCTTGTATGTTCATGTCTAATCTACAGGAGAGGGTCCAGTTATAAGGTTACCTTGATGTGATTTGTGACTAATGTTGATGTTTATATTTTCACAGAAAAGTTATTGATGCCAATCAAAGAGAAGCCTGGGTTTCTAACGACACCTACTGGGAGCTTCGAAAGGACCCTGGGTTTAGCAAAGTAGACAGCCCTGTTCTTTGGTAGACTGGGAATGTAGAGCTAGCCAACATATCACATTCTGAATGAATAAATAACTATGCACAATTATGTTTCTTATAGCTATGTGTGGTTTCTGGGTCCACTGAAAACCTACCATTTGCTTTTCTATTCATCTTTATAATGGACTTTCAGAAGTGCATTAGACAAAGCCCCTAACCACTTTCGGATCCTTTCTGTTTTGCTGCAACCATATTCCTTAAAAAAAAAAAAAAAAAAAAAATCCACACCATCCTTGGAAAGCAGAATAAAAGGAGCAGAATATAAAATCCAAAGTCTGACGAGTTTGTAAAGAAAAACAAATGGTAACTGGTGCTTAAAGCTGATCGAGAAAGTTAACAACAACATAGAAACCACAGGATTGTTCCACTGTCTGGAAGCACCATCCCCTATCGCAGGACTCCTGGGCCACAAGCAGTCAGTCAGTGCAGGCTTCAAGTGTGTTTGTTTGATGTGGCGTGATTGTGCTGGCCTTGTTGAAAAAGATGTGATGCTTCTCAGAACCTGTTCCATCTGTATGCCATTGTTCATGCCTTAAGAAATGCAAAGATGTACAATAAATCATTTTTTAAATGTGTGCTCATAGGTTTATGTGAAGAACAGACTTTTTTGAATCATGGCATGATTCACTTTCTCAATCAGAACAATTATGAGACTAACTTAAATGGGTTTTTTTAAAGTGAACAACATATGCTTTACTTTGATAAGTCAGTTACCATATCGTATGTCTGAAGGGAAAGAAGGAAAAGGTGTGCTAAGTAGATCTCTGTATTTACGTTGCTCGTTAATTTCCTGTCCTGCGTCCAGAAAATAAACCATCCCTCTTCCACCTAACCTCACAGTGTGCCCTATTATTTGGAAAAATCTGTCTTTGATTTGGACATTTGTCATCAGTGTTAAAACCTTAAAAACAAAAAGCATATGGAATTCCTGTGTGGGCTTAGTAGTACTATAAATGTAACTGTTTTTGAGTGAAGCACCATGTAATCCATGTCTGAATCCCATGCCCACTCCACTGGCACTAGTCGAATTCCACTGAGAACAGAAGCAAGAATGCTAGTAGCTTATTTGCATTGTTTAAATGAATTCTATGCAAAATCATATTTCAAATTTTCATCAAGTGATTCCATATGGTACATGACCACATATTAAGCATTTACCTTGCTATTGGCAGAGATATGAAACTTAAGCTAAGGAATGTATCCATCCCAAAGCAGGAAAGCAGAAGTGTGTTTTGCTTACTTTAGGATTTGTTTTTCCTCCACTAATATGCAGAGGCTTTTGCAGAAAACTTGCAACAGTATTCCTAAGTTTCTTCACGTAGATGACTATATAAATGCCTGTATGTTTTTTAAAAAGAATCTCCTCAGAGATTTTCCTAGGGAATTATAAAATTACATATATTTTATTCTTAGATGTTTATTCTTAGATTCTTACCATTAGAATTTAAGTGTTATTTAAAACTCTGATACAGTTACAGACACTTTACATTTTATTATGAGGTGTTGATTTTAATGCTATTTCTCCTCAGCAAACCATTCCTAATAATGGCTAATACACCATCAAATGAAAAACTGCTGAGAGCATAAGGGAAAACGCTAACGTTTCCACTAGATGGCGCAATCTTCTAGTTATCCAAAACTCATCCCTTGCATCTGAGTTTTGATGTTATGTTTACAGTTTGCATTAGCTTAGAATGGAATTTCATTCTCAGGTAAATTTTCGAATCCATCACCAGATCTAAGCATTCTGCTTCAACAATACCTTCTCTATTCCTCTCATTCCCATTTTAAATCCATAGGTGGCTTGCCCTGCGGCAGTAAAATCTTCCCCTTGGTATTGATTCTTTTTCTGCTCATTCATCTTGATGTTCTTTTATCTGTGTCCTGAGATATATGTCGTTAATTTTAATAAGAATCCTATTGACTTCCTCACGGAAGTCTGTTCTCCTATGGTTGATAAAGCTTTAAATACTATTTAAAGTGGTTCTGGTCTGTACTTACTAGCACTTCCCTGAACAGTCTCAAAATAGCCTAAACATAAGAAAATAATCCTGCAAAGTAAAGGTTTTTACAAGCAGAGATGAAGGGAGGCATCAGCTGACCATCAGATGTGGTATCAGGCAGCTGGAAGAGGACCCAGGACCCATCAAGGAAGCAATGACTGTACTTAGCAATTTGGGTTATAATTACAAAAAAGAAAAAATAGTAGAAAGGATCTTTACCAGTCAGTAAGGTCATGGTACAAATCAGGTGAGTGAATGTGGATCAGAGGTAGCCTGACACTCTGATGAGGACTTCAAGATGAGAATGAGAAAAATGTAAATTAAAATCACTACATTTGATAATATCTCAGATTTAGAATCTCTTTTGGGATTCAGATATTCTGATTATTCCAATTCAAGTGTTCAGTTAAGTTTTAGTTACTATTCCTATAATACCCAAGTCACTAATACCATATCTCCTGTGGAATACTCATTGGTGCGATGGCCTCATCCCTTTTTTACTTTTTATTGACATGGTGGTTATAAAATTATGAGACTTACTCTATTGGAATTTTCATCTACATAGTATTTGGGCTGTCAAGACTGAATAGCAGAAGAGTAGAATATTAGATCATTCTCTTAAGAAGACCTGATTTATTCCTTAGGATGTTATACAAACCTTTTTATTGCAGGCCTACTTTCTGTTTTTTCCTAAAAGGATCTAGGATAGAGGAGGACATAATATGCCTGTATACTTCTCCCATGGTTTATTCATAAGCTGCTTCATCTCATTGGAGATGGCCATTAAGGAGAGCAGTAATAAGTGATGATGATTCTGAGGACTTGACTAGACTGAGCAGATCAATGGCACACACCAGCACTGGTAGAGGCCGACCAGAAGCTCATCGATTCCATGTGCTGCCACCCAGGGTGCAGATTTACTCTCTTTTGCTGTTATTTTATTGTTTTTCTTAAGTCATTGTTTTTCATGGATTATTTTAAAAATACCTACTCCATAATTTTCAGGCACTTGTAAAAATAAACCTTTTTTAAGATAACTTAATGGTACATATCAACTATATGTGGGAAACAAATGCAATTTTCTGGGCAAGAGAAACCAAGGGATTTTCAATATATGAGATGCCAGGTTGTCAATTTTCTAAACCTTTTCCTCTAGATTATTCTGGCCCCAGGCCTTTCAGCGACCCCACTAATCAATTATTAGATCCTGCCCCAAGGAGCAGTGGCATGGGGGCTGGATTTAGGGAGGAAAACCTGATTAAACTGTTTTGTTTAGTACTGGTTACAGCTGTAGCTGGAGAAGAGTTTATAATCATAAAGTACATTTTTGTTATTACCTTGTGGATTTTAATTATCCATCTTGTCTAATCTTGTTCTCTGTCATCCTAGATAATGAGGTGTTTGTGGGAGCAGAGCTCTGCTCACACCAGGGGATGTAATGTTTGCACTTGGCCCGGTATACTATGAATGTGGCACAGGAAATAAAATTTGTGTACAAAATATTAGTTTATTTCTATGGGAGCCATTATGTTCAGGATATATAAAATGTATCTAATTAAACAATTATGAATCTATTTTGTGCTCTAGAAATGTTCTTTTGGGGAAAGATGGAAAGAAATGTATAAATGGAGTTAAGATTAAAGCGTTTGGGTTTTTTTTTCCCCAAAAGCTTCCCAGTTATTTAGAAATACTGCTATCCAGAGTAGAATTTGATCCTGTAAGTCCTAATTGAATTTCGTTTGTAAAATTGATACGTTTAAACTGTACATTGCATAATCATTCTGTTAAACTAAACCTTTGTTTAATACATAATTGTAAGAGCATATATTTGTTATTGAATTGAAAGACCTTTTTTGTAGCTTTTGCTTTTAAAGAAGATGGCAGATTATCTAAGAAAGACTTAGCTTTAATACTTCCAAAATGAGATCTAAAGAAGGAGGTCTTTAAAAATTGTTGTGATGAACTAGCTTGTCCAACATCTTAAGCAAATGAGGCATCATAATTAAGGCAGCTTACAGATAACTCAAGTGGAGAAGAACTTACCTGTCATATGCATCCTTTTGTTTTCCAGAACAATATCTGATTTAGTTCATTTTCCCCAGCCTTGCTCCTAACATAGTGAAAGGCATAGGTACACATATATGTTCTTTTGCACTGTGTCATTGTTTGTAAAATGCACAGTATTTATGTACAGTTTCAGAGACATTCAATATTGAAAACCACTTCAGTTAGCCTCCTAGTTAATACTATAAATTTTTCATGGATTGCATATTACCATATTACTCCATAAATACATTTTATTAGTTACTTTGGTATATCCAAATTGGTAGGAAAAAAAACCAAAAATGTTCTTATTTTCTGCAATTTTTTTTTCTAGCCATTCCTTCCTCCCAAATAGAAGTGAGGGGAATTGTAGAGAGAGGAATATTAAGTTTTCATAAAGCAAAGTATCATCTTATTTGTGTTCCACCTGTTTCTTCTAACACTTTTAATTCATAAGGTGAGCAATTGAACTTCTTAATACTGTTAACGAGAGAGCATGCTAGAACTATTACTTCTTTTGTCTAAGACACCCACTTTCCCTTAATTCTCATCTATTTAGTTTTTTAATAAAATTGTTGCTAGAATTTTTTTGTCCTTTCAAGTTTTTTGTTAATTTTATTGATATTGCTGTACTTTTTTTTTTTTTTTTTTTTTCCTGAGACCGTCTTGAGTGCTGTGTCATCCAGGCTGGAGTGCAATGGCACGATCTCGGCTCACTGCAGCCTCCGCCTCCCAGGTTCAGGAGATTCTCATGCCTTAGCCTTCTGAGTAGCTGGGATTACAGGCATGTGCCACCACACCTGGCTGATTTTTGTATTTTAGGTAGAGACGGCGGTTTTGCCATGTTGGCCAGGCCGGTCTCAAACGCCTGACCTCAAGTGTTCCACTGCCTCAGCCTTCCAAATTGCTGGGATTACAGGTGTGAGCAACTGCGCCTGGGCTCAAGTAAGTTCTTTTTAAAGTTTGATTAAGGTATAACTGACATATAATACACTTCACATATTTGAACAGTACTTGATACAGTTTGATGTATGTATATACCCTTGACATAATCAAAATAGTGAACATATCTATCACCCCCAAAAGTTTCCCCTGCCCCATTGTAATCCTTCCGCATCCTCCATCCTGAGGCAACCATTGATCTGCTTTTGTTATTTTTTTTTTTTTTTTTTTGAGACGGAGTCTCGCTCTGCTGCCCAGGCTGGAGTGCAGTGGCCGGATCTCAGCTCACTGCAAGCTCCGCCTCCCGGGTTCACGCCATTCTCCTGTCTCAGCCTCCCGAGTAGTTGGGACTACAGGCGCCCGCCACCGCGCCCGGCTAGTTTTTTGTATTTTTAGTAGAGACGGGGTTTCACTGTGTTAGCCAGGATGGTCTCGATCTCCTGACCTCGTGATCCGCCCGTCTCGGCCTCCCAAAGTGCTGGGATTACAGGCTTGAGCCACCGCGCCCGGCCTTTGCTTTTGTTATTTTTAGAAGTTAGCATATTTTCTTATATTTATTGCATATGGGATTTTTCTAGAAGGCCACGTGCATATGCACCCTCCCCTTCCATTACCCCAGTATCCGCCATCAAGTAGTAACATGTTGTAAGAAAAAGAATCCCATTAAGTTCTAGTTCTGGTAGCCCGGAACAAATTTTAGATTTTCCCCAAAAAAAAATGAAAAAAAAAATTTTTTTAATTTAGATTTGAAATGCTTAGAAAACAATAATTTATTTTTAATATCAAAATGTCCAAGTAAATTAATGGATTAATTTCCATGCTTTAGGAGTCCAAAATAATGCTAACACATCTGGTGATGTAACACCACTTGGTGGTGGCACTGAGGAAACCCTGGGAAGTGTTTTTCTCTGGTGTGTGTAATGAAAAACTCACTGACAAAACCGTTGGGATCCAGAATGACTGCTCTTGAAATGATATGATGATGATGATGACCAGGGAAATAGCCTATGCTGATTTATTTATCATCCCCCAACCCCAACCCCACTTTTGTGTCACGAACATTTGAAACTCCCAGCTGCTTTTCCGATATCTCCTAATATCCTCACTCCCCATCTGGAAACAAAGTTACTAAACCTAGTTTTGGAAAAGCAATGGAAATGGAAGTGAACTTACTGGCAGTTGTGCAAGTTGAAAGCTTATTCCTTATATCCTAAGCCTAAAAGCCTTATTCCTTATATCCAGAGCCTAAAAGTTTGCTCAAAAGTAGAAAACTTTCCAGACAAGATCACATACAGAACGATTAACATGAATGCTAATGAAGAAACAAGGCAAGAATGAATACAAGAGAAATGGAATCTGGGGGGAAAACTAAGTTCTCTAACTGGGGCAGGCATCTTGTTTCTTGGGGGCATATGATAGATCCCAGGTGGGCCACGAAATCATCTTGGATATTTGTTTACAGGCTGATTTCCTGACTTTCCCTCCAAAGATTCTGAGTCCGCAGATCTAGGGTGTGGACCGAGAGTCATTGTAACAAGCACCCTCTGCCTCCAGGGCATTTTAAGGTAGATGGAGAACTAAGGTGAGAGTGTGCCAGCTAAATACTCTTTCCTTTGTCCCTGTGCCTCAGTCTTTTTTGTTTGTATTTTTTCATATGACACTCAGTAGGAAAGTCTAGTTCAAGAACCGGAAACTGAGCCGGGCATGGTGGTGCGCACCTGTGGTCCCAGCTACTCAGGAGGCTGAGGCAGGAGGATGGCTTGAGCCTGCAGCCCATGCCACTGTCAGCTACGATTGTACCACCGCCCTGAGCCTAGATGACAGAGCAAGTTCCTGTCAAAAAAAAAAAAAGTAATAAAAAATACATTTTTTAAAAAAACAAAAACTAATTACAGCTCAGTGACCTGTGACTTGCTTTGCCACTTTGTCATTTTCTTGACTTCTGTCCCAATGCCAGCACTGTAATATGGAGATAAAGAGTGGGGAGGACAGAACTCTGAAACCTAAAAGGCAAGAATTGTGCTAAGCCGGAGAACATAAAAATACATTCCTGGAGGCATTCTAACCAGCCAGATAACCAGAAGTTTACTCTTCAAAGCCAAGAATCAGTACCCCCACCTCACCTTCCATTCCCTCTTAGGCTTTGTCTATGTTTCTAAGGGGAGTGTTTCAATTGACTGATGAGGTCCTGACTGGTAGGGAAGCCTGCAGGGAAATCCTGTGGCAAAGCACACTCTTGGTCACCTACTTGACAATTTCTTAACAAGGTCTAGCAGGACATTCTTAATCCAGGTCAGCTTCTTCCTGAAAATAATATATTTTTTAAATTTCTGTTGGAAAAAACTCCACTGTGAAATTACTCTGCTTATATTAGAAGGTATGAAGACAGTAGTCATGTACTGTTCGCTTGCATACGGTCATTTTGAGATAGAAAAATTTTATTAGGAATAGAATTTCAAGCAACTTTCTACAAAAATACAGCTTGTGGTTAAATTTCCTAATGAAAGAGGAATTATTCGCTGAAAAATGTGTCTAATCTGTGCCACCTCAAAATAAGAATTGTGCCTCTTCAGTGAATGTTGTATATGAGAATGTTACATTTGTAACAGCACAGGAAACTCAATAATTTATTTTAAATAAATTATATAAAGAGTTTTTTTTGTGTACAGTATGTCCTGATGACTTTTCCACATTACTAATTTTACAAAAATTACTAAATTTGCTAAATATTTTTATCTGTTCGAAGCAAGAGACTTCAAATAAGATATAAAGCTTGAGTACTTAATATCTGACTATATTTCCAGGTCTTCTTCATGTGTTTTCAAATCAAATACTAAAACATAGATTCTTTTCCTGAATTTTGAACTGAATTTTCTGGAATATTGAAAGACTTAAGGCTGGGCGCCGTGGCTCACGCCTGTAATCCCAGCACTTCAGGAGGCCAAGGCGGGCGGATGATCTGAGGTCAGGAGTTTGAGACCAGCCTGGCCAACACGGTGAAACCCCGTCTACTAAAAATGCAAAACTTAGCTGGGCGTGGTGGTGCATGCCTGTAATCCCAGCTACTTGGGAGGCTGAGGCAGGAGAATCACTTGAACCCAAGAGGCAGAGGTTTCAGTGAGCCAGGATCACACCACTGCAACTCCAGCCTGGGAGACACAGCAAGACTCCATCTCAAAAAAATAATAATAATAAATAAACAAAAAAAGACTTAGAGTTGCCTTCAGTTTCCCATGTTTCTAGATTATGGGAGAAAAGCGGTAGTTCATGAAGTCTGCAGGAAACTCACAATCACTCAGATGAGAGTTTCTTCCATCTTGGTCTCTTGGGAAAGTTCTAGGGATTCGTTTACATTCATTCAATAATTCTCCCTTTGGGAAGAGAGATTTCATGGGGGGTATTTTCTATCTGTCAGTGGTGAAAACACTTTCAATAAAACAATGACAATATGTTTAGTTTGTAATCTGTACACGTATTATAAGTAGATGATTTATCAGCCTTAATCTCCAAGTCTCCAATTTCTTCAAAAGAAGTAGAGGAAGAAATATTTTCAGAGTGTCAAAACAACGTACCAACTGTTTGTTTAACTGGAATCCCAAAATCAGTTTTTTGTAAAACAAACATTAGTAGTCAACCTATTTCAGTCCTGCTGGAATGTGATAAACTCACATGCTCTGAGGCCTTTCGACAGCCTGGCCCCACTGTGGTGCATTTATGGGCTGGTACCCAGCCTATCCTGACACTGTCCAATCACAGAACTGTGAGGACCTTGTAATATCACATCCTAGAGATAAGTTCCTAGGGCTCTATTGAGGAGAAACTTTGATGTGGCTGGCAAGAACACACAAAGAAGTCAGTCTTGTCTCCTCGTGTATGCACCAGAAGTTCTCAGCTTAGAGGGAAGGGGGAGGTGGCGAGAGAAGAAGATTGAGAAAATGCTAAACACTTGAAATGGCAAAGAAATGTCCCCACCCCCTTTGCCATATATACTTAAGTAACTGGGAAGCAAATTGAAAATAGACATAATAGATGAAACTTTCATTTGCATAGTTTGTGATTATATAATCACAGTTGCCTTAAGTCAGTTTTCCTGCCCAATTATAAAATCATGCTAGAGAATTAATCTCTTATCAAAGTACATATAGCCCCAGTTACATTAAACTATTGCTGGTTGTAGGTAGTAGTTTCTTGGTTTGGTTTTAGCTTGCTAAGTACAGAATTGGAGGATACAATGGCATAAACACAACTGAATATGTGACAACAGTTTGTTGACTTGGAAAGCCATCAGATGGCAAGGGATGACCATCGAAGGGTGTGGGTTGGCCTGACTCAACTGCACGACCAGTCTGGCAGCTGTGTGGCCAGGCAGCTGTGCAATGTGGAGGGCTGTCTGCCTGAAGACCAGCCTGCTTCAACGGCACAGCCTCTGCTAACATGCTAACTGGGCTGTTTTCTCTTTAAAACAATGGGTTTGTTGGGTTGGGAGGAAGTGAAACCTACAAAAACAAATCTCTACCAGGAAGCTCTCAAGTCTCTTAATGAGGTCATCCATATAACAAGTACTCTAAGGTATAAATAATGAAAGTTCAGTATTTCCTACTTATTCCTGAAATTGTCCATCATTTTTAAAGTTTACCAAGAGTAAACTTCCCAAATGTAACAGCTTAGTACTTTACCCTTCTGAAGGGGTGGCCTACCCCTCCACACCTGTGGGCGTTTCTCATTAGGTGGAAGGAGAGACTTGAGAAAAGAAATGAGACACAAAGTATAGAGAAAGAAAAAGTGGGCCCAGGGGACCAGCGCTCAGCATACAGAGGACCCAGCCGGCACAGGTCTCTGAGTTCCCTTAGTATTTATTGATAATTATCTTTACCATCTTAAAGATAAGGGAGTGGCAAGACAATAGGATCATTTTAGGGAGAAAATTAGCAGTAAGACATATGGATAAAGATCTCTGTGACATGAGTAAGTTCAAAGGAAAATGCTGTGCCTTGATATGCATATGCAAACATCTCCATAAACCTTTTAGCAGCATTGCTCCAGCAAGTCCCACCAGCAAGTCCCACCTTATGCCATAAGGAGGTTTTCTCCTATCTCAGTAAACAGAGCATACAATCGGGTTTTACACCGAGATGTTCCATTGCCCAGGGACGGGCAGGATTTTTAACCAGCAAGCTGCCTTCAGGCACTTGTTTAACAAAGACATATCCTGCACAGCCCAAAATCCATTAAACCTTGAGTCACCACAGCACATGTCTCTTGCAAGGACAAGGTTGGGGGTAGGGTCACAGATTAACAGCATCGCAAATACAGAACCAAATGGAGTCTCTTATGTCTACTTCTTTCTATATAGACACAGTAACAGGCTGATCTCTCTTCCTTTTTTTTTTTTGAGACGGAGTCTCGCTCTGTTGCCCAGGCTGGAGTGCACTGGCCGGATCTTAGCTCGCTACAAGCTCCGCCCCCCGGGTCCATGCCATTCTCCCGCCTCAGCCTCTGGAGTAGCTGAGACCACAGGCGCCCACCACTGCTCCCGGCTAATTTTTTGTATTTTTTTTTTTTTTAGTAGAGATGGGGTTTCACCGTGTTAGCCAGGATGGTCTCGATCTCCTGACCTCGCGATCCGCCCGTCTTGGCCTCCCAAAGTGCTGGGACCACAGGCTTGAGCCACGTGCCCGGCGTGATCTCTCTTTCTTTTCCCCACACCTTCAAATTCAGATTTATAAAATTTTAGAAGAGAAATATGAGAATGAGAATTTTTCTTTCAAAGAAAATCAAACCTCCTCACATTCAACCTTTCTCTTCCTTAAGCTTCTCCCCCAAAATACTTAATTTTCTACTTCATTCTCTCAGAATTTTCTATATATTAGCATAGTATTTTTGGGTTATTATTTTTTAAGCTGCTCATCTTCCCCAATTGCTTTATTATTATTATTATTTGAGATGGAGTCTCACTCTGTTGCCCAGGCTGGAGTGCAATTTTCAGTCGGCTCACTGCAACCTCCGTCTCCCGGCTTCAAGTGATCCTCCTGCCTCAGCCTCCTGAGTAGCTGGGATTACAGGCATGCACCACCACGCCTGCCTAATTTTTGTGTTTTTAGTAGAAATGGGGTTTCTCCATATTGGTCAGGCTGGTCTCAAACTCCTGACCTCAGATGATCCGCCCGCCTCAGCCTCCCAAAGTGCGAGGAGTAATAATTTAAATGTGTTTTAACCTGCTGCAGTTACTATTTTTACTGATGCTTAAATTGTCTCGTCTTTGGCCAGTGGGAACCTCATTAATCAGCTCCTGACCCTCTTGACCCTGTGGTACAGTGGTTCACACCTGTAATCCCAGCACTTTGGGAGACCAAGGAGGGCATATTGCTTAAGCCCAGGAATTTGAGACCAGACTGGGCAACGTGGCAAAACCCTGTCTCTACAAAAAATGCAAAAATTAGCTGGGTGCGGTGGCATGTGTCTGTAATCTCAGCTACTTGGGAAACTGAGGCAAGAGGCGCTCTTGAACCAGGGAGGTTGGGGCTGCAGGGAGCCAAGATCATGCCGCTGCACTCCAGCCTGGGGGACAAAGTGAGGCTGTGTCTCTACATAAATAAATAAATAAGCCAGCATGAGCTTATTAGAGATCTACATTTTACTTTTAGTTTAGAGACATGGTCTCACTCAAATACTTAGCAGTATATGAGTAGGTATATCCAATGAACAAGATTCTCACTTAACACATGATTAAATCTGAAAAAAACGTGAAAACCTTAACAATATCCTCTCTCTCTCTCACAGACCCTTGCAGGAATCAATATAACTACCTCCTAAAATTTCAAGGAGAATAGCCAGGGTGCTTGATGATAAAACAAAGTATGCTCAGACTGAGGGGCTGAGGACAGCTGGATCCTTCCAGAGCTGTGGGAGCAGCAGTTGATGCTACTGCTCAGCTACTCGGTGTGTCTGCTGTGCTGTGGTCTGTGCCCTGGCATGCAAGGTACACGAAGCAGGGTCAATGAAAATTGTGGAAAGTTATAGAGTACGTAGAGGCTTAACAGTCTTATGGAAGAGTGTATAACAGTTCGTTCACTCTTGCTATAATAATTCTAGTATTTATTGCATGGTGAAAGTCTACAACTGTTCATTTATTTTCTTGGTTGATGATAATTTTTTGTTGTTGTTGTTGTTAATGAGACGGAATCTCGCTCTGTCGCCAGGCTGGGGTGCAGTGGTGCGATTTCAGCTCACTGCACCCTCCGCCTCCAGGGTTCAAGCGATTCCCCTGCCTCAGCCTCCCGAACAGCTGGGACTAGAGGGCACACTACCACACCCAGCTAGTTTTTGTTTCTTCAGCAGAGATGGGGTTTCTCCATGTTGGCCAGGCTGGTCTCAAACTCCTGACCTCAGGTGATCTGCCTGCCTCAGTCTCCTAAAGTTCTGGGATTATAGGCATGAGCTACTGCACCTGGCCTGATAATAATTTTTTATTTGTTGTAAGAAGCTAGCTTTTTAAAAAAGGACACATGTAATAAAAGATGGAGTACTGAATATTTGTTTTCTAAGAAATTGATAGCTACTTAGGAGGAGGCAGGAGAATCACTTGAACCCTGGAGGCAGAGGTTACAGTGAGCTGTTACAATACAGCCTGGGCAACAAGAGCAAGACTCCATCTCAAAAAAAAAAAAAAGAAAAGAAAAAGAAAATTGATAAAGGATATGTAACTTGTACCAAGTGTTCATCAATATTTACCCTCCACTATTGGTCATTTCATCCATCATTAAATAACTGATGGGAAGTAGAGGAAGACCACCCAAATGAGAGCAGAGGTTACTGACTCAGAGCTGGCTATACCAACAGTCAGCCTCCATCACTTGCATTTGGCAGAGACTCAAAGGCAGGAAAGAGAATAGTCAAGCTCTATATTTTAAGCAATTTCAGATATGTTTTGGTTTGGAAGTTGTTGGCAGGAAGAGATGCAGGTGGGCTAACTGGAAGCAAGGCCTCTCATACGTTTGGTTTAGGGAGCATATTTGACTTTCTCTGGTTGGTCCTGAGTTGGAAGAGGGGTAAAAAAACAGGGAAGTTGGCAGCCATTGAACAAATCCTGACTGTTCTGGGCTGATTGTTACAGGAGTTATAATATGGTTTCCTGGACCAGTTACTGTAGAGCAAACTTGCCCAACCCACAGTCTGTGGGCCACATGTGGCCCAGGAAGGCTTTGAATGCGGCCCAACACAAATTCATAAACTTTTCTTAAAACATTATAAGATTTATTTTACTTTCTTTCTTTTCTTTTCTTTTTTTTTTTTTTTTTTTTTTTTTTGAGCTCATCAGCTATCATTAGTGTTAGTGCATGTTATGTGTGGCCCAAGACAATTCTTCTTCCAGTGTGGCCCAGGGACGCCAAAAGACTGGACACCCCTGCTGTAGAGGTTGTGGGGAAGAGTTCTATTGTCATATATGACGTGGCCTTGCCTGTTTGTATATTCAGTCTCTAACTTGAAAACCAGATTTAAATCTTGTGAATAAGCCATAGCATGTATTTGAAAAGTTAGTTGTTATTTTAAGAACATCATGCCTAAAGATGGTGATTTGACACATACAGCAGCAGAAGGGGCTTTGTTTTTTTGTTTTGTTTTGTTTTGTTTTGTTTTTTGAGACAGATTCTTACTCTGTTGCCCAGGCTGGAGTTCAGTGGTGAGATCTTGGCTCACTGCAACCTCCACCTCCAGGGCTCAAGCATTTCTCATGCCTCAGCCTCCTGAGTAGCCGGGACTACAGGCCTGCACCACCATAACTGGCTAATTTTTTTGTATTTTCAGTAGAGACAAGGTTTCACCATGTTGCCCAGGCTGGTCTCAAACTCCTGTTCTGCCTGCCTCAGCCTCCCAAAGCAGAAGGGGCATTTTCATAACATTCTGTGAAGCATGAGTTTCATTCAGTTCACATGTCTCTACTACTAAATTACTTTTACCCATTTTTTAATCCAAGTTTCACGTGTGTACATTAACATGAAGTAACAGCTGTTAGTGTGTTGGCTCCAAGAGCAGAAGAACTTTGCAGATAGTTAAATAATGTCAATTTTATACCACTGGCATAAGATGCTTCACATAGAAAATCAACTGAAGTAATGCCAAAAGTGGTTCACTTTTTTTCATCCAATTTATGAAATCAAAGTAAAACTTTTAGAAGTTAATTGTGTTAAAAATAAAATATCTGACACTATTTTGTGAATGTTACTATAAATTCAGTTCAAAAGTTCAACTGTGCTGTGAAGATGCAAATGTCGGTGGGTATAGCATTGTGGTAAAAACAATGTTCTTATTAAGAAAACTTGGCCGGGCCCGGTGGCTCAAGCCTGTAATCCCAGCACTTTGGGAGGCCGAGACGGGTGGATCACGAGGTCAGGAGATGGAGACCATCCTGGCTAACACGGTGAAACCCCATCTCTACTAAAAAATACAAAAAACTAGCCTCCCGAGGTAGCTGGCGACTACAGGCGCCCGCCACCTCGCCCGGCTGAGGCAGGAGAATGGCGTAAACCCAGGAGGTGGAGCTTGCAGTGAGCTGAGATCCGGCCACTGCACCCCAGCCTGGGCGACAGAGCAAGACTCCGTCTCAAAAAAAAAAGAAAACTTCAAGGCAAAAATATATTAGATATAAAATAAGACAAAAATATGTATATACTACATTTTGGCTGTAGTATAAACATAATTCAAAATTGTGTTCAAAGAAACTGAGAAATCTTACCAATGAAAGTAGCTGTCACGTTTAACAAATATTTATATAATTTCCAGTATATGTAATCAAATTACAAAATTTTTCTAGCAAAATTGATATTCAATTTTTAAAATCTCTAAAGTTTTCAGCTAGTTATATACCTTTTTTTACTATCTGTCATCAACTGAATTTTAAAATATTTGGGCCTTTGAAGTACTACTTTGTAAATCATCCTAAGTATCTTACAATGGTATTGAACTTTTGTGTAACAAGTCCCCTAAATTTTGGTTGTACTTTGCACAAAATCAGTTAGAAATTGTTAATCTAAATATTCAATGAATAGCATGCTAAAAACTTCAGTTTTTTAAGCTTTTAATGAATTGCAATTAGTGAAAACAAAACTTCCAAACAGGATAACACTACATTTCATTCCTTCACAGAAGACAGGAACTGAATAAATTAAATGATGAGGGCTCAAACAATGTAGACATAATCTTAAAATTTTCTAACTGGACTTTGGAATGTTGAGACTTGTAAGAAGAATCTTTTGATGTAGCTCTTATTTTTAATTAGATAAATTTATATTCTTCATTCGAATGGAATAAAATGAAGACCGCCCAATGGTTTTGCAGTATTTAAATTGACAAAACATTCAAAAGAATCTGGAGACAATTTATGTGACACATTTTGTCTTGTCAAAACTATTTGTGGCTTCAAGCGTTCTGATGAATGGCAAAGGGACAATTCTTGGGAAAATATTTAGGCTGAAATTTTACACATTTCACAACAAAAACTATTATATTTTAGAATATCCTCCATTTAGCAGGATTTGCCCCAAATTTACCAAATACTTCAGCACTTGCAGAGAGAGTAGTTTCTCAGTTAAAAATATTATTATGGTCTACTGTGAAGAAACAATTGAGGATGTTAACAATCACAAAATTATTAACCATATTAACCAAAGAAGACTGCAGGCAATTTTAAGAAGAAAATGAAAAATAATAAGACCATACACACACTTCAGAAAATGCCAGTGATACAATATTAGAGATACATCTAAGTAACTGATTAGTGGACACAAATATATACTAAAAGTTATTATTCTGTTGAGTTTTTTTAAATGTTCAGATAATATGAATACTGTTTAAAATTTTTTGTAAATCCTTGAATATATATTCTTTTTAGAAATAAAACTTTCTAAATTTTCTAGATTTTTATTTCTTAAAAAAGAATTTTTTTCTTTGAAAACTGAATACAAGTTTTTATAAGTCTACCAATATAATAACATGAATTTGTTGGTCAATACATTTTTTTTTTTTTTTTTTTTTTTGAGACGGAGTTTTGCTCTGTAGCCCGGGCTGGAGTGCAGTGGCCGGATCTCAGCTCAATGCAAGCTCCGCCTCCCGGGTTCCCGCCATTCTCCTGCCTCAGCCTCCGGAGTAGCTGGGACTACAGGCGCCCGCCACCTCGCCCGGCTAGTTTTTTGTATTTTTAGTAGAGACGGGGTTTCACCGTGTTAGCCAGGATGGTCTCGATCTCCTGACCTCGTGATCCACCCGTCTCGGCCTCCCAAAGTGCTGGGATTACAGGCTTGAGCCACCGCGCCCGGCCAATAAATATTTTTTAAAATATAAAATTGTAATGATGTTTAGCACCCCCTTCTCAAAAGTGTCTGGTTTGGACAGTAAGTCACACAATTAATCCACATATCTATAGCCCCCTCTCTTTCTAAAATTAGGTTCCTTTAAAACTTCTATGGTCATCAGTTCTCCCAGGGTTTAGGTCCAAAGAGAGGATTTTTAAAGGATAAGAAATCTACAACTCAACAACAAAAAAGCAAACACTTTATTTAAAAATGAGCAAAGGACCTGAATAGACATTTATCCAAAGAAGATACACAAGTGGCCAACAAGCACTTTAAAAGGTGCTCAACAAAAGGTGCTCAACATTACCGCATTGCATTACGGAAATGCAAATCAAAACCACAATGAGATGCCACATCACACACAGTAGGATGGCTACTATAAACAAACGAACAAACAACACAAGTGTCGATGATATTGTGGAGAAATGGGAACCCTTGTGATCTACTGATGGCAATGTAAAATGGTACACCTACTGTGGAAAAGAGTATGACAGTTTCTCAAAAAATTAAAATAGAATTACCGTATGATCCAGCAATCTCACCTCTGGTATAAACCTACATCAGTTTCCTAGGGCTGCCATAACAGAAAACCATAGATTGAATGACTTAACTGAAACTTATTTTCTCACAGCTCGAGATCAAGGCATAAGTAGGTGTGGTTTCTTGGTGGTCCCTCAGCCCATACAAGTACCTGGTGTCTCTCAGTGTGTCCAAATTTCCTCTTTTAAGGACATCAGATTGAATTAGGGCCCACCTTAAGGACCACATTTTAACTTAATTACCTCTACAAAGGCCCTGTCTCCAAATACAGGCACATTCTGAGACACTGGGGATTAGGGCTTCAACATAGGAATTTTATGGGGACATTCAGCCCATGACAATATCCAGAAAACTGAAATCAGGGTCTTGAGAAGATATTTACACACCCATATTCACAATAGCCAAAAGGTGGAAGGAAGTAACCCAGGTGTTCACTGACTGAAGAATAAACAAAATGTGGTATATACATAAAATGGAATATTATTCAGCCTTAAAAATGAAAGAAATTCTGATGCATATACAACATGGATGAACCTTGAGGATATTATGCTAAATGAAATGACTCAGGTCGGGCGCGGTGGCTCAAGCCTGTAATCTCAGCACTTTGGGAGGCCGAGACGGGCAGATCACGAGGTCAGGAGATCAAGACCATCCTGGCTAACATGGTGAAACTCTGTCTCTACCAAAAAAATACAAAACACTAGCTGGACGTGGTGGCGGGCGCCTGTAGTCCCAGCTACTCGGGAGGCTGAGGCAGGAGAATGGAGTAAACCCGGGAGGCGGAGCTTGCAGTGAGCTGAGATCCGGCCACTGCACTCCAGCCTGGGCGATGGAGCGAGACTCCATCTCAAAAAAAAAAAAAAAAAAAAAGAAATAAGTCAGGTACAAAAAGGCAAATAGTATATGATTCTACTTATATGAGGTACCCAAAGTAGTTAAATTCATAGAAGTAGAACGTATAATAGAAAAGTGGTTTCCAGGAGATGGGAGTAGAAAATGGGACATTAATATTTAAAGGGTACATACAGAATTGCAATTTTGCAAGAGAAAGAGTTCTGGAGATTGGTTGCACAACAATGTGAATGTACTTGATGCTGCTGAACTGTGCACCTAAAAATAGGATGGTAATTTTTTTTTTTTTCCGAGATGGAGTCTTGTTCTGTCACCCAGGCTGGAGTGCAATGGAGCAATATCAGCTCACTGCAACCTCCACCTCCCGGGTTCCAGCAATTCTCCCGCCTCAGCCTCCTGAGTAGCTGGGACTATAGGTGAGCACCACCATGCCCAGCTAATTTTTGTATTTTTAGTGGAGACGGGGTTTCACCATGTTAGGCTGGTCTCGAACACCTGACCTCATGATCCGCCCCCACCTCGGCCTCCCAAAGTGCTGGGATTACGGGCATGAGCCACTGTGCCTGGCCTAGGATGGTAAATTTTATGTTATGTATATTTTACCGCAAGTAAAATTTTTGAATTAAAAAAATGATGTTTATCTATATCCATGTTGTACCGTTGTTAATTTCCTTGTTTTAATATTGCACTGTATTTATGTAAGATGTAACCACTGAAGGACTTGGTGAAAGGTACAGGGACATCTCCATACTACCTTTGCAACTTCCTGTGAATCTGTAATTAGTTTAGAGCAAAAAGTATTAATTTCATGCTTGTGTTAAAAAAAAAAAAAAAGATAAAAAAAAGGAAGTTATAGACTGCCAATCTCTTGGACCAGGATAATAGAACTTTACAAACAGAGAGATTAAAACCTATTTACCCACAGTTTGCCCATGACGGTAACTTTGATCAGAAAGAATCTCACAAGCTGGGACCCAGCAGGACCAAGTAATCCATGTCATGATTATTACAAGTTATCAGCCTTCCAGGGAAGTGGAGTTTACAAGCTTTCCCTTTGGCATGGGGCCTAGGTGATGGCCTCCTGTTGAGCAGAGTCCCCAACAATAATTACCTTGTATGTCAAAGGCCTCATTTCCACAAAACAGTAAACCATAAAATATAGCGCAGATTCTCTCCATGTATATCACTCAATATCACACTGTAGAGGCATGTAACTGATAGTACTGCCTCTGGCCCATGCCAAATTGCAAGTGGCAGATTTTTTTTTTCCTTCTGAATTAAGAAACACAAGATTTACCCCTTTTCTTGGAAAAGTGTTAAGAGTCCAGCACCCCCAATAACTAGGGTCTACAGATGTCTAAAAGTTATTACTCTTGGTCTGTCTTAACTATCAATTCTCTTAATCTGGGTAACCTGAATTTTTTTTTTTTTTTTTTTGAGACAGAGTCTCGCTCTGTGGCCCAGGTTGGAGGGCAGTGGTGCCATCTCAGCTCACTGCAATCCCCGCCTCCCGGGTCCAAGCGATTTTCCTGCCTCAGCCTCCCTAGTAGCTGGGATTACAAGCATGCACCATCACACCCAGCTACTTTTTGTATTTTTAGTAGAGACGGGGTTTCATCATGTTGGCCAGGCTGGTCTCGAACTCCTGACCTAAGGTGATCCACCCGCCTCCCAAAGTGCTGGGATTACAGGCGTGAGCCACTGCACCTGGCCTGGATAACCTCAAAATTTTAAATGAAGGGATTGGAGGTAACATCTAGGATTTTATCTAGTTCTGTCTTCTATGATTCAAACCCCAAATTCTCCACTGGAATGACTGCTGCTGGAATCAATATTCCTGGCTGCGTGTCTCTGAAAAAAAGCTCTCACATAAGGCTAATGAGAGGGAAAACTAAGGGAGGATCTCTCCTTTCAAGGCCACATAGTCAGGGTTGTTCAATAGGCATACAAAGTGAAGACATATTTACCCATTCACCATGAAAAAACACCTTTATAAAGGGCCCAATACCTGGGCTTAATAGCTTCATTTCTTGTGTGATCTTGCAGTATACATCAAAAAATTAACAAATAACATCCAGTGATGTGATCTTGGCTCACTGCAAACTCCGCCTCCCGGGTTCCAGCGATTCTCCTGTCTCGGCCTCCCAAGTAGCTGGGATTACAGGCATGCACCATCACAGCCGGCTAATTTTGTATTTTTAGTGGAGACGGGGTTTCTTTCTCCATGTTGGTCAGGATGGTCTCGAACTACCGACCTCAGGTGATCAGCCCGTCTTGGCCTCCCAAAGTGCTGGGATTACAGGCGTGGGCCACCGCGCCCGGCTCGCCCCGCCCCCTGCAATTTCTAAACTGTATCTGTCTCCTCCCAAGCCCTTGTTCCTTCATCTCCCACCCGGTGCAGATTCAGACAAGCATTTTAGTTCCTAAGCCTCGCGGTGCTCTCAGCTCCCGCGCCTCTGAGCTGCCCACACCCCTCCCAATCCCCTCCTCCGCGCCGCCGTCCTTCTCGCTCTTGGATGGCCGCAGTGCCCGCTCCCTCGGAACTCGCCGGAGCAGGGATACAGCCGCCCGGGGCCTCTTGCTCGTGCTTGGTTTTCCGTACCCCACTTCCTAAAGGGTCTTTAGGGGTTCCCGGACTCCTTCGCCTGGGAGCCTCCATCCGCCCCGCACAGCCCCCGGCAGGGCCGAGGGGCGGCTTCAGTGGCGACCTGGTGGGGCCTAGCGGCCCTGCTCCCTGACGTCAGCGCCGGCGCCGTCATTGAACAGCTTTTGCTTAGGGCAGAAGAACTTATGGGCACAAAAAGCAGCATCGCGTAGCGGTGGCGGAAGAACGAGCAGGAGCTTGAATTTCAGTTTTCTTATGAGGAATTTTCCAGAAAAGATATCTTCACTGTGAAATAAGTAAATAAATGCCCACTCAGTACAGTAAGTATTGATACCGTCCTGTAGCATTTGGCTGGAAAGTGGTGTCAATAGGGTTTTTCCTTCAGACTTGACGCTACTGTGCAGAAGGGCCAATGCCAATCCTTCTGTGAGGAAGTTTTTTTTCTTCCTAAATATGCTAATTGTCTCAACTTGGACTAACGGTCACAGTCGTGAATATGAGTGTAAGAAACAGTTTCTTTCTCACATGTATGAAAAGGAAATTTTCCTTCATGTAAGGCCACTATTCAGAGTAAAGTCAAGATTATGTAACCTGCAAAATGAAGCACTAACTTCATTTCAAATGAAATAAAATTTCATCTGATCAGAAACCCCTTGGAGCAGTTTATATTAACCTAATTATCTTTTATTACTGCAGTAAGTTCATTGAAGATTATGGAATGCATCTAAAAAGCAGTTATATTTACAGGTCTCAAAATTAAATGCTAAGGAAAAGCATTATTTCTGCAAAGCCAGGTAGTACGGACAAGCCGAAGGGAGTTTCTGTCAAGTTTTACTCTAAATTCAATCATGGATCAGCTAGATCTCGGCTTGGTTATTCTTGGAGGAGCTGCTTTGCAAATGATTCCACTCTGAGCTCGCCGGCCACAGTAGCATGAAATGGATGGCGGTTTCCTCTTCCTAAGACTGGGTGTGGTTTGGCTGGGCAGAGTCTATACAGTGGGCGACTCTGGCGGGATTTGAGGAGCCTAGAGAGGCCCACCACATGTGTGTCTCCCCCTAGTGACCAACGGACTGAAGTTCCTGTGGTTAAAGGCAATTGCTGATTTTGCCATTAGCTGGAAGGCGAAGCTCAAGGAACTCCTGCGTGTACAGCACCATTCTAGAAGCTGGATGTGTTTAAAGATGTGACGCAATATGTACCCAGAAGGAATAAGACTAGATCACTAGGGTACAAATTAAAATATCAAGTTGCATACGCTAAATGTGGGATTAGCTCCGCGGAACACACTTTGGAAAACACTACTTTAACGACCTCATTCTGAGTCCCTGTAATGCTTAAGATTATAGCACAGTTTAGGCACCTTATATATATTATGATGGAATGCTTTCCTAGAGTGATATTATGTGGTGGAAAGAGCAAATCAAAGGTCTCTGTGTTCTCTGTGACAGTGGAAGAAATTGCAACTATTAATATAAATGGGGGTTTTAAAAAATGTGGGAAAAGTCTGAAGAAGCATTTGCAGAAACTCCTTACAAAGTCAGTGACAGCAAGGCCAGGCCAAGGTGGGCGGATCACTTAAGGCCAGGAGTTTGAGACCAGCCTGACCAACATGGCAAAACCCGGTCTCTACTAAAAATACAAAAATTAGCTGGGCGTGGGTGGCTGAGGTGGGAGAATTGCTTCAACCCAGCAGATAGAGGTTGCAGTGAGCTGAGATCGCATCACTGCACTCCAGTCTAGGCAACAGAGCAAGACTCTGTCTCCAAGAAAAAAAAAGAAAAAGACATGTACTATAAATGTAAAATATAAAATATACGCTGGAATTCAGAGACACATGTAAAAAAGAATGTAAAATATCTCAATAATTTTTATATTTATTACATATTAAAATGATAATGTGTTTGACAGGTTAAGTAAAATATAACTCAATTAGTTTCTTTTCCCAAAGAATGTGGCTACTAGAAAATTTTAAATTGTATATATGGTTTGCATTATCTTTTTTTCAGACAGCGCCGATGTAATAGTAACAAAAAGTCTCAGCATCATTTAAGATAAAAGGCCATCATCAGACAATGCAGGACAGATTGTAACAACAGGACAACAGGAAGTACTACAGAGATTCAGAGAATGCCATAAATAACCTTGGAATCCTGTGCTTGGGTAAACCATTTCCTTTTTTTACTTAGCTGATCCCTTAAAGCCTGTGAAGTTGAAATGTTACAGAGGGAATTATTTTCTATTTGAGTTAGCCACCTCAATTTCATAACTTTGTAAGAAGAAAATGGCTTACATTTTTGCATCTTCAAGGTTTTCAAAGCATTTGCACATTTATTATCTCATTTCATCTTTCTAATCCGAGATGAAGGTAGAGCAGGTTATCCCCATTTTACTGGTGAGGAAACTGAGGCTCAAAGAGTTCATGTGATGTGAAGAATATTGGAATTAAGGATGCCAGAGAACAGTGACTCAGAGGGACCAAATCATTATGGGGTCCATTTGGAGGTCTCTATGTAGAGGGGGAGCTTCCTCAAGGACTTCTGCGGAGACCTCCTTATTGGAGGAGAGGAGGAAGCTTGAAGACACTTTTCCCCACTCGGACTCAGTACTAAGCACTTTTCCACTCCAAGCCCTTCACCTTCTCCTCATCCCAGGCCCTGGGTCCATAAAACTGCAGGAGCCTTTTGTTCAGGCATTCCCTCAGCAATGCTGTGCTGATCCACCTGACCCTGGATTGGTGCCATTCTATCACAGCATGGGATTAAAGACTTGACCCTTCCTTTCATATTGGCTTATTGTCTTCACTGCTTTTCTCACATCTGGCTCCTCAACTCTCTGGAACCAAGCTTGGCCCTTGACAATTAGACTTGCTGTCTCTTCCCACTTTGTCTTCCCTCTTGTCTCCCATCCCGGTACTGTTCCTTGCTCTGGCTAGGCACAGCCCCCACCTTTAAAGTTTTTGAATGATCACAGGCATTTCTGGGATTTGGCAAGGGATAAATTGAGTTGAGACTACATTGAGTTTGGGTTTAATGGGATATATGTATGTGGTTTGTAGTCACATCCATGTATACTTAAATACTGGTCATCCCACCATTGGAATGGTTTCTAGGAATACTCCTACTAGTGATTGTGCAGGTTCACCTACACCCTACACATAAAAGCAGGGCCAGAGGTCACACTATGATGTGAATGTGACCTATTGCTTGGCACCAGAAATATGCGGGTAGTGAAGAAGAAACAGATTGAAATGAACTGTAATAGATCCATTGCAAGAATTTCTCCAATCCTTCCCTGTAGGCAGACCCTTTGCAATGTGATTTTTTTTTTAACTCTACCCATGAAAAGTTGGGCCCACCTCTTGAATCTTGAATTTGTGACTTGCAATGCTGTGGAAAGAGCCATACTTGAAGAATAGGGCTGCTTTAGTCTCTAGAAAGGGTTTACTTTAAACCCATGCCAACAAAGCTTTTAAAATACTCCTCCTATAAGAATCAATGTGATCCATCAGTAAATTAACTGTGAGAAAAAAACTCAATACTCTTTAAAGGAAGACAACAAAGTCTTGATTCACAACAAGGTAGAATTTGTAATGTACAACATATAATCTATCAAAATGTAAGAGAATCAGAAAAGCAGGAAAATGTGACACTTAATCAGAACATGTGTTGCTGGATCGTGCCGATCACCTTTGTTTTCCAACACTGGAGGACTTGTGGAATCTTGACTCAGCTTGTCATTCCTCAGTGGTAACTTTTCTCTGCTGGCCTTCACAGAATCTTACTCTGCACATGCACAGCTTAATATTTGGCTAAAGACTTCAAGGGAATCCCTATGCAGGATTCTGTAGTTTCTTCTCTACACCACTTCTTATCCTCAGGCACTCTGCCCTACTTACTCTAGGCAACTCAGCATCCCTGAGGTCTTTCTGAACTTCACTTCTCCATTCTGCAGTCCAAAATGGGCCCTTGAGCAGAAATGTAGGGCCACCAGAGGGATCAACTCATGTGTTTCTCCTCTGTCAGGTTAGCAGCCTGTGCTGTTGTCTAAGATTCTTTGCTTGGTCAAACTATAATCAGGCTCCTAAGGCTTCTGCTAAGCCCATTTGTGCACTTCAATGTAAAAGCCAGTTGTAGCAAGAACCCTGCTTAGTTGGGTTAGCAAGAATCCCCAGTTTTGATATCTGATCACCCTTGATATCTAATTGGGTTCCTCGTCCTCTACCATCCCAAAAGTGACATCTGATTAATCTGGCCTGACTTCAGCAAGAATCCTGTTAGGTTGGTTGGTTTAGCCAGAATTCCCCTTACCTTTGATGTTTCCTCTTAGTAATTTTCTATCCACAGCCACCACCCTGCCCCTTGTCTATAAATTCCTTCTTGCCCATGCTATATTCACAGCTGAACCTAACCTCTCTCCCCTACTGCTAAATCCCATTGTACAGGTCCCTGTACCTTTTGAGATAGTCCTAAATAAAATCTGCCTTATTGTGCTTTAACAAGTATCACTTTTAAAATTTCTGGTTTTTTTGGTTTTTTTGTTTTTTTCCAGAAGACAGGGTCTTACTGTGTCACCAGGCTGGAGTGCAGTGGCATGATCATAGCTCACTGCAGCCTCAAACTCCTGGGCTCAAGTGATTCTCCCATCTTAGCCTCCCAAGTAGCTAGGACTACAGGAGGGTACCATCAAGCCCACCTAATATTTTTATTTATTTTTATTTTTTGTAGGAATGAAGTCTCACTATTTGCCCAGACTGATCTCAAACTCCTGGCTTCAAGCAATCCTCCTGCCCCAGTCTCCTAAAGTGCTGGGATTATAGGAGTGAGTCACTGCACCTTGCCTCATTGAATAACTTTTTCTTTTTTTTTTTTTTTTTTTTTTTTTTTGAGACAGAGTCTCGCTCTGTCGCCCAGGCTGGAGTGCAGTGGCCGGATCTCAGCTCACTGCAAGCTCCGCCTCCCGGGTTCCCGCCATTCTCCTGCCTCAGCCTCCCGAGTAGCTGGGACTACAGGCGCCCACAACCGCGCCCGGCTAATTTTTTGTATTTTTAGTAGAGACGAGGTTTCACCGTGGTCTCGATCTCCTGACCTTGTGATCCGCCCGCCTCGGCCTCCCAAAGTGCTGGGATTACAGGCGTGAGCCACCGCGCCCGGCAATAATTTTTTCTTTATATGTATAATGTCTGAAAGGAGCTGCCTTCTGTCTTTTGTCCAGTTTTAAAGTTGTTTACAGTGAGAGGAGCACTAGCCCACACCTGTTGCTATATCACATTTGGAAGCAGAAGTCAGTTACCCTTAAATTAGAGATGAGGAAACTGAGGAAATGAAAGGTTAAGCAACTTGCCCCAAATTACACAGCTGTTTACATGTGATGGAGCTTGAATTCAAACCTAGGCAATCTATCTTTAGAGATGCTCACTTAATTATTGTACTGTACAGCTTCTTAGAAAAATGGCTTTATATATGCATGTAAAATGTTTTGTCCAGTGTCAGGTAACATAGTCAATCCTTAATAAAGTCTAGCTAAATTATTCTTTAAAATCCTAAAGCTCAGTATGAATTTGTTCCTAGCCCAGTGTTTCAAAGCAAAAGATGATTAATAGGACACAAGCACCATCAAGTGAGTTAATATTCCTTATTAACACTAATTTTTATTACCATCCTACTATTAGCAAATAAAAACAAAGCATTTGCTTAAATCCTTTATTAAGTGCATGAACAAAATATTAAATCCTTAGCCTGCTTTCTTTTGCCATTAACACTACCTTTCTTAACTAGAAATATAAGATAAAATGAATAAAATAAACCAAGCAATCAGGCATAGGTACTATCAGTTTCTGAATTTCAAATAAATCCTGTGCAGTAACACACCCATCTGGCCATAATGGAGATTGCACCAGAATGAAAGCACAAGCTCATAAATAAAAATGTAAACATTTGTAATAGAACCCAGCATTTACTATACTATCTAATTCTTAATCTGCCATCTAAATGAGCTCCAATTGTTCATCTTATTTTAAAACATTATAACTGGAGACATCTGTAAGTCCAAGCCTTTCTTTGGTTTTAGCTCATACGCTTGAAAACAGTTTCTCTCTGTCTTCTGCCTTTTTTTTTTTTTGGTGAGATATATGTAAATATTTTTCAAACCTCTATTGTATCTATTAGAACGGAATGCTATAAACATGTGGCAGCTATCCATTCGCTCAGATTAGCATAGATAGAAAAACTAGTTTATTCAGGTCTTCTCTCCACAATGTCCCACTCTTGCCTTAGCCCAAGCAGTGAAGCAAAAAAAAACCCACATAGTCCAATCCATCTACTTTGCCCTCTCTAATGTTCAAATTGACTGAATAGCTATCAGATCTCCATTACACACTGTTCTCTGCAGATCGCCTTTTTGATAAGTCTTAACCTAAAAAAATTATTAAGGGAAATGAAGAAATCAGAAAATGATAAATTAATTACAAGAAATGTAAGACTTGGCTTATTATTATCATCTCCTTTTTGATATCAGCTGTATTTGTGGCAGAAAGCCATCGTGATCCGCTGTCTCAGTATACTGTTAAGCTAGTAATTCTGAGTATGTTGTCAAGCTTGTAAAATATTCTGAGTAGACCACATCTTCAGTAATTTCCACAAGTTTACAATTTTTCAGGTAAAGCTATAATTTGTTACCTTAAAAGAAATTCATTTTTTCAATGTAGTAAGAGCTGCTGCTTAGTTATAATACTCTGAAACTTTCATGAAACTATCCTTTTTATAACTCATATTACAATATAGGCTCTTTCATGTTTTTTAACTTCTTTGGACCTTGAGATGCAGTGTTATTCTAGATGCAGCATTACTCACAGTAGACGTTGTCCTCAAATTAGCATAATTTCTATTTCATTTCCGACATACTGTTTTGGATAATGTTGAAATAAATCTTTTGAAAATGCAAATATTTTTTGTCATTGCAGCACATACACCGTCTACAGAAACTTTGTCTTAGTTTGTTTAGTGTTGCTATAAAGAAATACCGGAGACTGGGTAATTTATATTATTTGGCTTCTGATTTTAGATGGCTGGAAAGTTCAAGATCGGGCTTCTGCATCTGGTGATGGTCTCAGGCTGCTTCCACTCATGCAAAGGTAAAGGGAAGCTGGTGTGTGCAGAGATCACATGCAAGAGAGGAAGCAGGGGTTAGGGAGACGTGCCAGGCTCTTTTTAACAACCAGCTCTTTTGGGATTTAATAGCGTGAGAACTCACTCACATTTAAGGGAAGGCATTAATCTATTCATATGGGATCCACCCCCATGATCCAAACGCCTTCCACTAGGCCCCACCTTCCAACACCACCACACTGGGAATCAAATTTCAACATGAGATTTGCAGGAGAAGGGACAAACAAACCATATCCAAACCATAGCAACCCTGCCAAAAATAAAAAGCAAAGAAAAAACTGGCTACAAACTCATAATTTGTCCTATCTCTAGAAATTCTAATAAAAGGCAAAAGATACATGATCTGAAGAGAATCCAGGGTATCTCAAATGCTGGCTTGTAATTTTATGTATCTTAAATTACGTGATTTATATGATATTCTTATCATCTTTTCTCACTAAACTATAACTCCGTATCTCAGGTGGGACTCTCAGGGAGCAGACTCAGGAGACAGTGGGCAGCAGGTTTATTAGGGAATGCTTTCGTGATCATCATCCATGGAAGGAATGGGAAGAAATGAGGATTGGGTGGAAGGAGGACTTGGGTTGTGATACAGTGTCAACAGTGTTCTCAGCTGACCCCACGGGAAACTTTGAAGCTGTTTGGCCGTTTTGGTGTCCCATATTGGAGCAAGAAGTTCAGGGAACTCAAAGATGGGGGTAACCTTGGATGCAGTGACACTCTCAGTTGGTCTCAGTGACTTACCTGGTGATAAAACTCAGCCCTCAATCCTCAGAGGCTCAGAGTCCCTGGTCCCCATAATCTTTTTAGGCTGATAATGGCTGCTACACTGTCCATTTACAATCAAAATTGGGCAAGAGCATACCAAGAGGTGCATCCGTGCACTACTTGGGTACCAACATTTTCCTCCTTCCTCCAACTGTGTAACCGTAGTCCTCCTCTTTATGATAAGATCCATTATCCCTACTAAGATGTGACTCCTCTTTTTGCCTGCTACTTTCTCGGTGCAAGGAACCTGAAGTACCTAGTCAGCAGATGTAGCTCATAGTTCAATGAGACCAATGAGTCTCTTCTTGGGTCTCACTGAACTGCAAACTACATCTGCTGGTGGAGGTGTTTCACCTTTAGGAAGCAGGACCTCTAAATGACAGGGCCCAGTGTTGTGGAGCCAGGAAGCGCAATTTCCCCCAAGAGAATCACTGGGAATGATAAAAAGCAGGGCCATTCCTGCTTCTACACCCTGATTCCTGGACCCATGTATTCTACCTATTGAGAACACAGCCCTACAGAAAGACCGTTAAAGTGTACATTTCATCTTAAAGGATGGTGTTCGTGTTATGTATGCCTTCAACAAGTTATTTAATTATTCTATCAGGGTAGAGGCTTCTGGGTGATGCAGCATGTAATAATATGACAAGCAGAGGCTGTGGTCATTTGCCTACTCTCTTTCCTCCTTTGCTATAAAACAGGTCCCATGAGGTAGTTCAAACACTCTGAAAGCCCTCCGTGATGCTGGCTGATGCCCTGCAGATAGAAAAGGAGAATCATGGAAAATATGTGTCTATTCCTGTCAAAATGAGTCACTGCCTCTTGTTAGGATCATTATTGTAAGTCAGCTTGCCACCAAGTGGCTGATTGGTCTTCTTGAGGAATAGGCACTCAGTATTGCAGCACTGGTTTCTATTGTTAGCAGGCTGAAAATTTAGTAGTGACTATAACAAATCAGCCTCAGTGTATAGGCGCCCATCCTGTTAGGTCTATTACTTAGCCTCCATTCCTGCCACAGTAGTTATTCCAATGCCAGATGCTGGGTGTTATTAACTGGCCAAGTCCTGATAGTAACTTGGTTGGTCAGGGCCTTTTCTATTATGGGTACTTGGTGGTATAGATCAAATGCAGTACAAAGCTCCTAACACTTTGTGCCCACTCTCATGTGCCCAGTCCACCATTTTTATCTCAAATCTCTTTGTTCCCAATAGTTTAGTCTCTCTGTTTTCAGGACCCTGATCCCATGACCAAGCCAGTTGTCACCGCCCATGTATATTCTAACCTTGAGACCCTTTCTACACAAATGGGCGGCAAAGTACACTGCTCAAAGGTCCGCCCTTTGGGAGGATTTTCCTTTATCATTGAATTTCAGGGCCACCCCTGAGTTGCACAGTAACATAGCCACCATCTGTTTTGTTTGCCAAAATATACCCATTTGTGAGTCAAATTCATGCATTTTCCTCTTTCATCATCTGGTCATATGGGATCAGTGGCAATAAATGTAAGCCAAGGGAGAGACACTGGTGCAACAGTGGTAGAGACATGGGAGTCTAGGCTGCTTGCTAATGTAACATACTGTGCCATCTGCCTATGTTTGTGTTCTACATGTATAGAACCCAGCTCATAATCATTGGTCTTGGCTTCATGGCCACTTGGCATCCCTTTGTCGGGTGCTATATCTCTATAAAAGCCCAGTAGCACATCAGCAGCTGTTTGTTGAAAGGTGTTTACTTCTCTGCTACAGATAGCACAGCCAGACTCTTGGGTCTGCATTGTGATTTTCCCATTAGGACTTCTCATAAACTCCATATAGAATCTTTTCCTACATATCTAATACAACACCATCTGCTGGGTGGCATGGCACAAGTGGTAAAACTGCCATCTGGACCTGCTTCAGAGCCCTTTTCTGCTCTGGGTCTCACTTGAAATTGGAAGCCTTTTATGTCATCCAGTGTATAGGTAACAGCAAGTATTTCCTGCTATGGAATATGCTGCCTCTAGAACCCATAGAAACCTATCATTCTTCTATGCTTCCTTCTTTATGGTGAGAGGTACAAAATGCAATAATTTATTGCTTATTTTGGAAGGGATATCTTGGCATACCCTGGACTGTGGACCCACCAGAGAGCCACCAATGGAAGACCCTTGAATCTTTGTAGGGTTTAATCTCTCACCTTCAGAGTATATGTGCCGTAGCTCCAATGTATTACCTACTTCTTGCTCTTCTGGTCCAATTAACGTGGTATAATTGATGTAGTGGATCAGTGATGTTCTGCAAGATGCCCAGCTGGTCTTGGTCCTTCAGACTATATTACAATAAAAGGTGGGAGAGTTAACATTCTTCTAAGAAGATTATACGTGTTCACTATTGTCTGATCCAAGGCAATGTGTTTCTGATCCTCTTTTCTAATAGAGATAGAAAGGATGCATTTGTCAGATCAACAGCTGCATATTGTATATGTAGTGCCATGTTGTGATTTCTACTTTTTTGCATCTGTTGAGACTTGTTTGAAATATGGTCTGTTCTGGAGAATGAGAAAAGAATGTATATTCTGGGCTGGGCACAGTGGCTCACGCCTGTAATCTCAGCACTTTGGGAGCCTGAGGTGGGTGGATCACCTGAGGTCGGGAGTTCAAGACCAGCCTGACCAACATGGAGAAACCCCATCTCTACTAAAAATTCAAAAATTAACTGGGCATGGTGGTGCATGCCTGTAATCCCCTCTACTTGGGAGGCTGAGTCAGGAGAATTGCTTGAACCCAGGAGACAGAGGTTGTGGTGAACTGAGATGACACCATTGCACTCTGTAGCTGTTGGGTGGTGAACCGAGATGACACCATTGCACTCTGTAGCTGTTGGGTGAAATATTCTGTAAATGTCAGTTAGGCCTATTTGATCTAGTATGTGGTTTAACTCCAGTGTTTCTTTGCTGATTTTCTGTCTGGATGATTTAACTGTTACTGAGAATGGGTTGCTGAAGTCCCCTAATATTACAGTGTTGCAGTTTATCTCTTCCTTTAGATCTATTAATGTTTGCTTTGTATAATTGAGTGCTCCAGTGTTGGGTGCATAGATATATAAATTATTATATCCTCTTGCTAAATGGACTCTTTTGTCATTATATAGTGACCTTCTTTGTCTGTTTTTATAGTCTATGACTTGTAGTCCATTTTATCTGATGTGAGTATAGTTACTCTTGATCTTTTTTGATTTCCACTTGCGTAGATTTTTTTTTTCCATCCCTTCACCTTCCATCTATGTGTCATTACAGCGGAGGTGAGTTTCTTGTTAGCAGCATATAGTTTAGGGCTTGTTTTTTTTTATCCGTTCAGCCATTCTATGTCTTTTAATTGGAGAATTTAGTCCCCTTACATTCAGTGTTATTATTGACAAGTAAGGACTTACTACTGTCATTTTGTGCTTGTTTTCTAATTCTTGTTTTATAATTCCTCTCTTCCTTTCTTATTGTCTTCCTTTGTGGCTAAGCGATTTTCTCTGGAATATGTTTTAATTTGTTGCTTTTTGTTTTTAGTGTATCTATTATAAGTTTTTACATTGTGGTTATCATGAGGCTTACATGAAACACAGATATGCCAAGTCATCTTAAAGAGATGACAACTTATCTTAGATTAAAAAAAAAGAGGGTGGGCGCGGTGGCTCAAGCCTGTAATCCCAGCACTTTGGGAGGCCGAGACGGGCGGATCACGAAGTCAGGAGATCAAGACCATCCTGGCTAACACGGTGAAACCCCGTCTCTACTAAAAAATACAAAAAACTAGCCGGGCGAGGTGGCGGACGCCTGTAGTCCCAGCTACTCCGGAGGCTGAGGCAGGAGAATGGCGAAAACCCGGGAGGCGGAGCTTGCAGTGAGCTGAGATCCGGCCACTGCACTCCAGCCTGGGCGACAGAGCCAGACTCTGTCTCAAAAAAAAAAAAAAAAAAAAAGAAAGAAAAAACTAAAAAAAAGCCTTTATACCTTAACTCCATCCCGTCTACATTTTGACTTTTGGTTGTCTCAGTTTATGTATTTTTATATTGCTTATCTTTTAACAGGTTGCTGTAGCTGTTATTGTTTTTGGTAGATTTGTCTTTTGGTCTTCATTCTAGAGTTATAAGTGGATTACACATCACAATTTCAGTATTGAAGTATTTGGGGATTGTCTTTGTACTTAATTTCATCAGTGGGTTTTATACCTTCAAATGTTTTTGTTTTTGCATATTAGTGCTTTTTTTTCTCTTTTGGATTGAAGAACTCCCTTTAGCATTTCTTTTAAGATGGGCCTCATGGTGGTGAATTCTCTCAGCTTTTGTTTATCTGGGAAAGACTTTATCTTGCTTTGATGGTTGAAGGATAGCTTTGCTGGATATAGTATTCTTGTGTGGCAGATTTTTTTTTTCTTTCAACACTGAAAATTTCATCCCATTTGCTCCTGGCCTGTATCGTTTCGGTTGAGAAGTCTGTTGCCAGATGAATTGGAATTTATATTATTTGCATCTTTTCTCTTGTTGCTTTTAGGACCCTTTCTTTGTCCTTGCCCTTTGAGAGTTCGACTGTGTCTCTCAAAGGGGTAGTCTTATCTGGGTCGAATTTGTTTAGTGTTCTCTGACCTTCATACCTGGATATTTATATCTTTCTCAAGTTTTGGAACAATTGTTATTATTTCTTTGAATAAGCTTTCTACCCCTTGCTCTTGCTCAGCTTTTTCTTGAACACTAGTTATTCTTAGATTTGGTCTTTTGAGGTAATTTTCTATATCTTATAGGTGATCTTCATTCCTTTTCATTCTTTTTTCTTTTCTGCCCTCTCACTGTGTAATTTCAAATGACCTGTCTTTGAGCTCACTGATTTTTTCTTCTCCTTGATCCATTCTGTGGTTGAAATCGCCTGATTTTTTTTTTTAGTTCAGCAAATATATTTCTCAGTAATGAGAATTTTGTTTTTTTAAAAATTATTTTAATCTGTTAAATTTCTCTGATAAACTTATAGATTGCTTGTCTGTGTTATCTTGGAGGTTACTGAGTTTCCTTAAAACTGCTATTTTGAATTCTTGGTCAGAGAGCTCACATATCACCATTTTCTTAGATTCAGATACTGGTTCCTTGCTTTGTTCTTTTGGGGAGGTCATGGTTCCCTATTGCTGTTGTTTTTCTTGTGGATGTACGTCCATATCTTTGCATTGAAGGATTATTTATTCCAGTCTTCTCTGTCTTGATTGTTTTGGTTTCTATTGGCGATGTTTGCTTAGAGATTCTTTGTGACTTATCTGTTAAATTTCTTATTTTCCCACTAGATCACTGTCTCCTTTTTGGCACTTGATGGCACCTTACGCCCAGCTTTGCCTCCGCTCTAGAAACTCATCAGAGTGATGCCCTTCTCAAATGGGGGAGGTCTCAAAGGGGATATCCTGGCAGTGTGAAAGGCCGGCTAAAGGTTTGTGCCAAGAGGACCTGTGGAATGCATCTCCTACAGCTGTTGCTGCTGAGTAGCCACTCTGATCTGGCATCTTCTTTGGTCAAGTTCCAGAGCAGAGTTTCCAGGGCTGGGGATTGAAGTCCTGCGTCCTCCCTTTGTCTCTGGTTGTCCTCGGTAATGTTTTTCCCTCAGGTACTCATGATACTTCCCATGGGCTGAGTCGGGGACAGGTCTCCTTCCAGGGAATCCAAGACGGCAGGGAGGTTGGTTGTCTACTTTTTCTCACTTTTTCCATTGTAGAAACTGTGAGTTGGGGGAAGTTTTCCACACACTTGGTGCCAGACAGATTGTGGGGAGGGGCACCGCAGATATAAAAGTCTGATTCTCTTACCATCTGCTCAGAGTTTTTTGACTTCTATGTCCCCAGGAATTGACTTATCCTTATATCTGAGTTCTGGGATATTGTTGGTGATAATCTCGGTGCTGTATATTTGTTTTTGGTTTTCTGGTGTGGAAGTGAAGGCAGCTTGCGTCTACACTGCCATTTTTGAACCAGAAGTCCACCTGATGCCATGTGGGTCTGCTCTAACAAAGATGCCTATAGCTGTCTCTGTAGATACAATTGGAGCTACTACCTCATAAAGTTTGTGGTAGCCCACTATCTGGTTTTTGGAGGGGCTAGACTGGTGAATTAAATGGAGATACAATGTGAACCATCCTCCCTGAATCTTTTAGATATTTTAGGATGGCATTAATTTCTGCCATTCCCTGAAATATTATTTTTTGATTTACTATATTGGTATAGAGAAGAGGTCAACTTTGAAAGCTTCCACCTGGCCACTTGGCCTTTATCACTATGTTAGCTCTTACCACACACACCGAGAAACCTGGTGTCACTAATCAAGTATATTTATCACAATTATACACTCAACGACTAGGTGGGTCTGTGGATATATTGTGAGCCAGACTTGGGCCAGGACTCCCTAGGACTCGACCTCCATAACCTTTACTGTAATCAAGGGCATATAATGACTTTCAGTTCTGTGATATCATTGTTAACTCAGATCCTGTGTCCAACAGATATCAAAATGTTGAGTATTCCCCTTTCACCACTGTATGATTTCCTGAGTAATGGCGATAAGTCCCTTTGGAGAAGGACTAGAGGAATCATTATTTGTGCACACTATGGTATTACACAGTCCTTCCTCCTGGGGACCCAGATTCTTTAGTTAATGGGCCTGGATCCAAAAACTGACTCAGGTCTGGAAATTGGGTAAGGGGTCGTGATTATTTTTTATTTATTTATTTTCGAGATAGAGTCTCCCTCTTTAGCCCAGGATGGAGTGCAGTGGCACAATCTCGACTCACGGCAACCTCCACCTCCTGGGTTCAAGCAATTCTTTTGCCTCAGCCTCCCGAATAACTGGGATTACAGGCGCGCGCGCACCACCTTGCCTGACTAATGTTTGTATTTTTAGTAGAGACAGGGTTTCACCATGTTGGCCAGGCTGATCTTGAACTACTGGCCTCAGGTGATCCGCCCTCCTTGGCCTTCCAAAGTACTGAAATTACAGACATGCGCCACTGCACCCAGCCAGTTTAACTTTTTTTAAATTGGCTTAGTTGCCAAGAGAGGAAGTTGGGGAGGATCCTGAAGAGTGTATGTTTTGTCCTTGGAGAGACAGCTCATTGTCTTCAAGCAAAACAGGGAGCATACTAGCCCTTATTAGAGAAGAGAGGGGCACTTCTGTAGCCTTAGAAGGTTCTCGAAACCTGAGGATTGAAGATTTTTCAGGTGCATCAACCCTGATGGTTTCATCCCTTGGGTCTGGGTTCCATTTTCTCCCAATCAGGGTCCTGACCACAGCACAGTAGACCTGCCTAGCTTGGGTCCTAACTTCTTTGGAGTTTTATTCTCATGATTAAGTCCTGGGCCTGGTCCTCAGCTTCCTCTCCTCATTGGCTTGAGGAGCTGAGAGTCTGATATTCTACAAGGGAGGTTTTCTGGCCCTCACACTGAGTTTTTGTTTGTTTTTGAGACAGGATCCTGCTTTGTCACTCAGGCTGAGAGTGCAGTGGCACAGTAAGCTACTGTAACCTTGAACTCCTGGACCCAAATTATCCTCTGGCCTCAGCCTCCTAAGTAACTAGGACAACAAATGTATGCCACTATGGCCTGCTGATTTTAAAAATTTTTTGTAGAGATGGGCCTTGCTATGTTGCCCAGGCTGGTCTTGAATTCCTGGCCTCAAGCTATCCTCCCTTTTTGGTCTCCTGAGGCACTGGAATTACGGGCATGAGCCACTGCTCTTGATCCCACACTCAGCTTTTAATTACCAACTAATCACTCTCATTCTTTTATTTTGAGACAGGGTCTCACTCTGTAGCTCAAGCTGGAGTGCAGTAGTGCAAACATAGCTCACTGCAGCCTCAAATTCGTGGGGTCAGGTGATCTTCTTGCCTCACCCTCCGAAATAGCTAGGACTACAGCCACAAGCTACTGGGCATGGATAATTTTTTAAAAATTTGTAGAGACAGGGTCTCGCTATGTTACTCAGGCTGGTCTCAAACTCCTGGCCTCAAGGGATCCTCCTGCCTCAGCCTCCCAAAGTGCTGGGATTACAAGTGTGAGCCACTATGCCTGGCCCATTCTCATTCTTTTGTTATCTTTTTCCGAGGTATCGGTCTAGCTCAGTAACAACTCATCAGTTCCACTATCCGCACTGTTTCCCACCTGATCTTTGTGCCTGCCAGTGCATTTCCTTAAGTTGACGTGCCATCTTAGTTCACCACTAGTGAAAGTTTTAACAACTGCACTATCAGGGTGTGCTAGTAGTTAACTTCTCCCTACCCCAGTGAGGAGAATCTCATCTTGTAAGTGAAAAGGCAAGATAAATGGCTCCAAAAGCCCACTGGAGCACCTATTTTCCTGCAACCCTTCTGGTACCAAGATCACAGATGCTCAGATGAAGATAAGTGGGTAGGAGATTTATTAAGGATTGCCACCTGTGGAAAGAAAGGAAGCTCCACTGGGTGGAGAAAGAATATGGACTATGATGCAATCTCAAAGGCAGCTTTAGCTGACACTAAGGGGAACTCTGAAGCTAGGATGGTCTTTCAGATTGTCCTAATATGGGGCAATGGGACTAGTCTTTGCATGCAGCCTGGCCCAAGAAGGAAGTGTGACTTTAGATGAGGTGGCTTTCTTCAGTTAGAGGGCAATTCTACTGACAGTTGAGGGCTGTTGGGTGCACACTGCCAAGGTGAGAAAACAAAATCCTCTGTAGGGAAGGGGAACCTGCGTGGAATATCACAGCACACCCTGAGATGAGGGGAGTGGCTCTTCATCAAATAACACAATATGGGCCAACATATTCCCAGAGGCTGCTGTAGTGCTGGGCACATTAGTGCTCAATAACTTATTGAATTAGTATTACCATCATATTGTATTATTGCCATCCTCATCTTTTAAAGTCACTTATCACTTAATGGATGCTCTTATGTGTTAGAACTGACACTATGAAGATGACTATGACACAATTACCTATTGAGCCTATTTGGGAAATTAACCTATATTTAACAAGTTTGACTAATTAGATTGGTTAAGAGCCTTAGCAGAGGGCTAACCAAAATGATGTTAAAGGATACACCTGATGGTCCAAGAAAATCCCTAACTCTAGAAAATCTGGATAATCTGAGAGGCGACATTTGAACAGTGTAAGAATGCACTTTCCTCCAGAGCCAGAAGCAGGGAAAGCAGAGGCAGCAGCAATTTTATCTTCTGGGCACCTTATCCTCAGACCTCATTTTATCAATACATATGGACTGTCTACAACCAAGTGATATTATCCTTTTCATCAGCCTTATGAAACTTTCCCCCAATTTATCCAAGTCAGGATTTCAGTATGCAAAAGTCTAATGTCATCTCAGAGAGTTCATTGTGCCTCCCCCATATCCAAGACCATTTACTAAAACCTTAGTTCAATCTTTAAAGAGTCACAAGATCCTATTATGCCCAGCTTTTTTTCCAGTTTTTTAAGTCTATTCCTTACCTTGCCAAAAAAAGCACCTGTTTCTATGGTTTAACAAATGGAACTTAGAATATGGACCTATGGTAAGTGCTCTTTAGAATTGAAGGTAAGTTACATGTACTGGTTTTCCTTTATTTTATAGTTTGTTCTCAAAGAATTCCAGATATTTTTTTCCAGACAAAAATACCTGCTACATACTTCCTTCGGTATGAATACATGAGACCTACCTTCATTCATAAAGACCTACCTCTATGAAGCTTTCCCTGAGCTCCAAACACAGAGCTGAGACCTCTACCTAACTTAGAAAGCTAGCACAAGCCGGCGCTGACAGATGGAAGACTTGAGATGTTACAAGATGATATATGGAAACACTAAAGGTTAAAATCTGTTCATTAGACTTATTTCCTAACCTTTTCATCACTCATCACTTTGGAACATTCTTGCAACTGAACTGAATAAACTGGGAAGGGTTTTTGGGTAATTCTAACGCTTTTTTTTTTTTGAGACAGGGTCTCACTCGGTCACCCAGGCTGGAGTGCAGTGGTGTGATCCTGGCTCACTGCAGCTTTGATCTTCTGGGCCCAAGCAATCCTCCCACCTCAGCCTCCTGAGTAGCTGGGACTAAAAGTGTGCCACCACACCCGATTGATTTTCTTTTTTTTTTTTTTGTGGTAGAGATGGGGACTCACTATGTTGCCCAGGGTGGTCTCGAACTTTTGGCCTGAATGGATCCTCCCACTTTGGCCTCCCAAAGAGTTGGGATTATAGGCATGAGCCACCGTGCGTGGTCAAATGCTTTTTAAACTAGTAATTCACCTGTGTATGGTTATGTCAAAGAAAAATACAAGGTTGCAAACGCTTAGAGAAAGTAAGGAAGTAACCCATTACATGTATGTTTGTAAATTTTGCTTAGGCCATCATTTTTTATTTTCACCTTTGAATTTCAAAGTAAATTAGAGATATGTAAATAACAATTATCAACATTAAAATATTCACGACAATGGCTAACAAGAACAGGACGACAGTCAAGTCAGTAGCTTTTTAATAAAATGAGCAGAATCCCATCATAACAGTTCTTTGTTACATGAATTCAAATACAGAGCAGACCAATCATGTTCCCTGAAATTTAACAATCATACTTAATAAAGGCCTGTTAGTGCTGTCCCTCAAGACTCTAATTCAAAAGGGCTTCCTTTGAATTCCCTTTATAAAGCTTTGTGCAAAGAGCTTAAGCACCAGTAAGAAAGACTGTTGCTAGCATTTTTATTTCATCATCAACAACAAACATGCAGTTTCTTTCTCCGATGTGCATGGCACTGTAAAATGGGTGCTACACTCTGTCTTGTGGTACAAAGTTTATAAATACAATAAACCGATACAAAGTTGAAGCCATTAAAAAGAGCTTAATAACAACCACGAGGAGATAATTAAATCTGGAGTATTGATGGACTCTATGAAGAGATTTAGAAACAAGACATAAACTCAAACACTATGGTAAAAGTTTTACTTGGGAAGGGGCCAGAGGGGAACTTTTTATGTGCTACTGAAAGATTTGTTAAGTTGCTCCAAATTTATTTTCTTTCTGCTATTATCTTTAAATACTGCAAAGCATTGTGAGCTGCATCACTTTGTGCATTGCCACAGGAGATACCGGAGCCATGACAGACCGTGATGGGGCTGGTGGACAGTTCAGCAAGACATTGGTACTGTCCATTGGCGCTCAGTTCATCTGTAATGACACATTCAAGGATGACGATTAATGTCCAATATGTATAAAGTGGATCCCTTTGTAAAAACAATACAATTCTTATTACTGTCTTTCTTTTTAAGCATCCATAGTATACTACACCACTCGCAATCTTTGTTTTGCTTGTACAAACAGAAACCACAACTGCTCAGCTGTAGCAGTTTTCAAACACATTACACTTCATAATGATCTGACAGCTTTAAAGACATAGAGATATGTAGGCTGCACTCTAGCTCACTCAATCAGAAATATATGGTTGGGGGTGGCTGATTCCTACATTTAAAAAAAAAGTTCCCAAGGCAATTCTAATATGGTTAGTTGAACACTATTTGGAAATTACTGAACCATTAAGTAACTTTCTCAAAAGGGAAAGAACCATTTGTTAAAGGACTGGAGAGATTGTATTTTCCACTAGGAAGTCATTTTCAGGAGGCATCTGAACCAGGAATAACTTGGATCAAGGCAAAACCTCCCTTGTGTCTTCTATTAAAATTTTTTTAAATTGATACATAATAATTGTATGTATTCATGGAGTTGTCCGTTCATGTTCTTAGGTTTTAAGTCTGTGCAGAGTCTAGTTCTTTATTTATACTCTAAATGGGTCATGGTGTTTTAAAAACAATACCTGACCCAGGAAACAAATGTTCTTCCCATCAACTGATGAGTCATTCTTACTAAGGATGGCTGAAATGAGGGCAAAGAGGAAGAAACAAACATGTGCGGTATAACTTAAAGTGGGCATAATAAAAATGTTATTTTTGATATTCTATTTAGTGGAAAATATCCAGATACAATGGGATTATTTAATGAGTGAAGAGGCTTTCTAGTTCTAGTATCTAGGTTCTTTTCTCCTGACCCTCCAACCCCTGCTTGAGGCTCATCCATGTTGTAGCATATATCAGAACTTCATTTCTTTTTACAGTTGAATAATATTTCATTGGAAGGACAGTCCACAATTTGTTTATCCACTTATTTATTGATGGATGTTTTGGGCTGTTTCTACCTTTTGGCTTTTGTGACTAGTGCTGCTATGAATATACAGGGATCTGTGTGTATAGACATTTGTTTAAATACCAGTTTTTGATTTATACTCCTAGGAGTGGAGTTGCTGGGTCATATGGCAATTCACTTGAGGAACCGAGAAGCTTATTCTACAGAGGCTGAACTGTTTTATATTCCCACCAGCAACTTATAAGGTTCCAATTTCTCTACATTGTCACCAACACTTGCTATTTTCCATTTCCTTAATGATAGCCATTCTAGTGGATTTGAAGTGGTACCTTATCATGGTTTTGATTGCATTCTCTATTAACTAATGATATTGAGCATCTTTTCATGTATTTTTTGGTCATTTGGTCATTTTTCTTTTTTAATTTTAAAATTTTGAGACAGGCTCTCACTATATTGCCCAGGCTGGTCTCAAACTCCTGGGTTCCAGCGATCGTCATGCCTCAGTCTCCCAAAGGGGTGGGATTACAGGTGTGAGCCACTGTGCCCAGCCCATTTGTATATCTCCTTTGGAGAATATCTAGGTTCTTTTGAAGGTAGCTGCATAGAAGCTAGCCAAATTAACAGACTGTGGTTTTTAGACTGCTTTCCATATCTACAAGAACTATTTAGTTCTTAAAACTGGGAAGAAATGTTTCAGAGGCATCATTAATTCATAATCTAAAAATTTATTTCAGGTTTCCTTTTTTCCCCAGATTCTGTATCCTCCATAGTTCTATTCATGACATGGGTCATTCATCTCTGTATTCTAAACCCTCAACAAACTGTAGACACTAATATTTATTGGATGAATGGTCTCTCATCAGCCACCTTTTCTTTTTTTTTTTTTTTTTTTTTTTTTGAGACAGAGTCTTGCTCTATCACCCAGGCTGGAGTGCAGTGGTGCAATCTCGGTTCACTGCAACCTCCGCCTCCCAGGTTCAAGTGATTCTCCCACCACCTGGGCCTCCTGAGTAGCTGGGATTATAGGTGCACGCCACCATGCCTGGCTAATTTTTGTATTTTTAGTAGAGACGGGGTTTCACCATGTTGGTCAGACTGGTCTCAAACTCCTGACCTCAGGTGATCCGCCTGCCTTGGCCTCCCAAAGTGCCGGGATTACAGGCATGAGCCACCGCACCCGGCCTCTGGCCTCTTTTCTTTTGAGACAAGTCTCACTCTGTCACCCAGGCTGGAAAGCAGCTGCATGATCATGGCTCACTGCTGCCTCAACCTCAGGGGCTCAAGTCATTGTCCCCACCTCAGCCTCCCTAGTAGCCTGGACTACAGGCATGTGCCACCACACCCGGTTAATTTTTCATCAGCCACCTTCTCTAACCATCTGTCTGCACTGACTTCTCAGGTTCTGCATCATTATTGGTTTACTATGACAATGCACTTGACCCGTCCTTCAATCCCAAAATAGCAGAGAATATCAGAAGTTCTTTGAGCCCCTAAGTGCCCTACTTTCCCAGGGTCAGGGGACCCTGAGAAGCAAGGTCCCCACATCTGTGGTTGGATAGGGATATAAAATTTCTCACACGTTAAATCAAGTCACTTTGGCCACACACGGTGGCTCACACCTGTAATCCCAGCACTTTGGGAGGCCGAGGTGGGTAGATCACTTGAGGTCAGGAGTTTGAGACCAGCTTGGCCAACATGGTGAAACTCCCATCTCTACTAAAAAAAACTTTGGGAGGCCAAGGTGGGTGGATCATGAAGTCAGGAGTTTGAGACCAGCCTGGCCAACATGGTGAAACCCCGTCTCTTCTAAAAATGCAAAAATTAGCTGGGCATGGTGGCACACACCTGTAGTCCCAGCTATTTGGGAGGCTGAGGCAGGAGAATTGCTTGAACCTGGGAGGCAGAGGTTACAGTGAGCTGAGATCACGCCACTGCACTCCAGCCTGGGCAACACATCAAGACTGCATCTCGGGAAAAAAAAAAAATTAGCCAGGCGTGGTGGTGCGCCTGTAATCCCAGCTTCTTGGGAGATTGAAGCAGGAGGATCGCTTGAACCTGGGAGGCAGAGGTTGCAGTGAGTTGAGATTGTGCCACTGTACTCCAGCCTGGGCAACAGAAACAAGACTCTGTCTCAAAAAAAAAAAAAAAAAGAACAAAATCAAGACACCAAACACACACAACTAATTAGCTTTATAAATTGAATTAAAAGAAAATACATACTGACTTGCTTTCCCATCTGTCCATATTTGTCTATCTAAATGATTAAGGGCTAGAGAAAATACAGATGATGATGGCTGGGAAAGGGTAAAACTATAAACTGACTTGTTTCCATTTACCTCCCAGAATCAGCATACAGTGACAAAGTAGAGAGAAAGGGTCTGGGCGCCACAAACTTGGTACTTGTGCTAGAAATGTAGGTGCCTTTTCATTTGCCCAGCCGCCCAGCAGGGCTAGTTTAACAGCCAGGGTATCTTCTGGGACTCTTCCCCAAATCTTGCTCTACCACTGACTAGTTATGTGATCTTGGGCAAGTTTCTCAACCTTTCTGTGCCTTTGTTTCTTCACTTATAAATAAAGATAACAGAATTTGCTTCATAGAGTTAGTCTGAGGATTCAGTAAGTAGATACATGTAATCTTAGAACAATGCCTGGCACATAGTAAAACTCTATCTTTGCTATTGTTGTTTTTGTATAAGAATGGGACATATCAATTATATATATTACTGGTCTAGTAATTATATATACTTAGAATCCCTGATCAATAAAATAAATTATAATAGAAGTTTTCATTCCTCATACACATTTGTAAACAAACATGTCTTGGGAAAGCCAAAGAAAAAAAAATCATACCTATATCCAAATATGTTATATTAAAACCTTGTTCCTTGGCAATTTCACTAAGCAGCTGGATGTAATCTGTATTTGGAATACTAAGGAGGCTTCTTTTCAGTAAGTTGATCTTTTCACCAGGAGAATTCCTCAAGGAATGCCAAGTACATCCTAAAGAATGTCCTACTACGTTTGTCTGAAAAACAGAGATGAAGATTTAGACTCTTGACTAGGACTGGGTTCCAACACCAGTACCAGTATAATTAAAAGTACTTATTAAGCACTCACATTTAATATGTTATAAAGCATGTTTAAATGGATAACATTTGGTTAATTTTCCAATTTAAACAAGACATTAAAAAGTACACATTTAACAAGTACTACAAAATATGTTTTTAAGAAGCACTTGCAATAATATACTGAAAGTATTTTGTATTTTGTATAGTACAAATGTTTCTCAGTCGAGTTTTCTGATGGTCACATTAAGAGGTACAAGATATTTGGGAGCACTGTAAGTAAATCCATAAATAATTAAATCTGCCTAATGGAGCAATTTGCATATTAAAATATAAAACAATTTTCATATCTTTGGTTTTTTTAAATTAAATACCAATCACTATAACTGACAGCTATAAAACAGGAAAAAAATCTATAAAAAACCATGAAATGTGCAAGTTGGGTTTGAGGAACAAGTCAGTCAAATAAATGACAGGATGTCAAAAAGTTCTTAGACTTCTTTCCCAGAACCCAACTGAGTACTTTTTCCTTTTTCTTTCTGCTTTTCCTCTTTCCTTTATTCTCCCCTATATCCTTCAATTTTCATCTCTGTCCTTAGAATGCCTCATATTTGCATATTAGTTTATGGTTCTCAAATTGCTTTCATATGCCATAAATAAAAACAACTACTTTCTGAAGTAAGTAGGGTTACTACTCTTAATCTTATTTTATTAATGAGCATGACAGACGGGAGGCAATTTCCAAAAGATTTTAGAGATGGCATGATATGGAATTAAGTAATTTGTTAGATTTACCAAATAAAAATTTACATTATAGAAACTTTAAAATACTGCTTTAAAAAAAATTAAAAAACACTATTTACATGGTTAAAAAAATACATACATGCACTAAGAACAAATATATAATAAAGAGTACAGTCTCTCTTCCTTACCACCCATTCCCTGAAGACCTCTGTTCTATTTCTTAGACGTACTGTTAAACATTTTTCAGTATCTTCCCATAAATGTTCTATGCATATGTAAGCACACACAATCTTTTAAAGCAAGTGATAACTTACTCCTCTACATCTTGTTCATTTTTCTTTTATCAGTGCACATATATGCACTGTATTTACCTTATGAATCTCCAACTGTGAGCTTTAGGTTGTTTCTGGCTTCTTGCTTTTACTAGCAATAAACACTCTTTTGCACTTGAATGAGTTTCTCTGTAGAATTATTTCTAGAAGTGGAACTGCTAAGTCAAAGAACACGTAAACTTTTAATTTTGATAAACACTTTCAAACTGATTTCTGAACCAATTTATACTCCTACCAACTGTCTTGGAGGGGGCTTGTTTTCTCATACCCTCACTAATACCAGCTATTATCAAATTTTGTAGTTTTTGCCAATCTAAAAGGTGAAAATATTTTATCTTGCATGAATAAAGTTGAATATTTTTTCTTTTCTTTTTTTCCTTAATCGTTTGCATTTCTTGTACTGGGTTGTCTTTTTTTTTTTGGTGAGACGGAGTCTCGCTCTGTTGCCCAGGCTGCAGTGCAGTGGTGCGATTCGGCTCACTGCAAACTCCGCCTCCCGGATTCATGCCATTCTCCTGCCTCAGCCTCTGGAGTAGCTGGGACTACAGGCACCCACCACCACGCCCGGCTAATTTTTTGTATTTTTAGTAGAGACGGGGTTTCACCATATTAGCCAGGATGGTCTCGATCTCCTGACCTTGTGATCCACCCGCCTTAGCTTCCCAAAGTGTTGGGATTACAGGCGTGAGCCACCGCGCCCGGCTGGGTTGTCTTTTTAACTGATGCATAAGAGCTTTTTAAATTTTCTAGTTTTTAAGAGTTAGGGTCTTGCTATGTGGCTTAACTCTCAAACTCTTGGGCTCTAGCAATCCTCCCACCTTAGCCCCCCCAGTAGCTGGGACTACAGACATGTGCTGCTGTGTGCAGATGTGTATAAAAGAGCTTTAAAGTTGGTACTGAAAACAGTTCCTTTATAGTTATATGTTGAAAATAATTTCTTCCCACTTTGTTTTTATTCTCTTGATTTATAGATTTTTTGCTGTGCAGTAGGTTTTATGTTGCCAGATTTATTAATCTTTTAACCATCTAGGTTTTAAGTTAAAATGCTTTCCCCATGCTAAGATTTTTAAAAAGAAAAACTCTTCCATGTTTCCTAATACTTATACTGTTTTAAATTTTTATGTTCAAATCTTTGATCCATCTGAAATTTATTTTGGTGTAAGGAATAAGGAAGCATCCTAAGTAGATGTCATACTCATAAACAAATATATATACAGCCCCCACCTAAAAGTGGATGTAAACCGTTTCTACATCATTATTGAATAATCCATCCTCTCACCCACTGATCTGAAATCTCACTGTTGCCATATACTATGGTCCTATGTGGATTAGCATCTACACCTGGATTCTCTGTTTGTTCCTCTGACTATTCCTGGCCCAGTACCTTGTCTGACAAGTACAGTTTTACAGTATGTTTTGTTCTCTGGTAAAGCAGCACACTCTTGCTCTCCCAACCCTTCCTTTTCAATTTTCTTGGTTATTCTTGAGGGTTTTTTTCCAGATAAACTTCAATAAAGGTGTATGAAGGTCCAAAATGAACGCTGGTAGGTTTTGAGTGAGACCACATTACAGTTAAATATATTTACAATATTTTCTGCTCTATTCTTTAGTAGAGTTTTCCTCACATGGTCCTGCGCATTTCTTTTTAAGTTTATTTTCAGATATCCTATCCCTGTTTCTACAATTTAAATTGAGATCTTCTATATTCTAGTTATTATTTGTAAAGAAAACTATTGACTTTTTTCTAGTATATTTTTTCAGAATAGGATAGATTTTCTATTTTTCTATAAAATGTCCAATGTTACCAAGCTTCGTAAGTTTTGTCAAAGTGGATATACACATACAGCAAAAAATCAAATAGTACAGAAGTATAAAAGCAACAACCTCTGCCTTGCCCCTTCTCCACCTTCAGTCCCCTTCCCAGATACAATAATTTTTAGCTTTTTATTTTTAATTATTCTAGTTGTCACCTACATAACTCTAAGTAATATGGAAAAGCTATTGATTTTGTATATTAATTTCATAATCAGTTACCTTGATGAATTCTCTTATTATTTCTAGTAGTTTTTCTTTAGGGTTTTAAAGGGATACAATCATATCATTTGCAGTTAGTAACCATTTTATCTCCTCTTATTTCCAACTTCTTCCTGTTTTCTCTTGTCTAATTTGTTTTTAATTGGTAGGTACTTCTAGAACAAAGTTAAATAAAAGTGGTGTTGGTGGGCATCCTTATTTCTGATATTAATGGGAATGAGTACAATGTGTAAATATGTAACCATGATTTTCGTTTTTTTCAAAGTTTTTATCAGTAATGATTGCTGAGTTTTATCAAAAATTTTTGTCATTGGCCGGGCGCGGTGGCTCACGCCTGTAATCCCAGCACTTTGGGAGGCCGAGGCGGGCGGATCACGAGGTCAGGAGATCGAGACCATCCTGGCTAACACGGTGAAACCCCGTCTCTACTAAAAAATGCAAAAAATTAGCCGGGCGAGGTGGCGGGCGCCTGTAGTCCCAGCTACTCGGGAGGCTGAGGCAGGAGAATGGCGTGAACCCGGGAGGCGGAGCTTGCAGTGAGCCGAGATCGCGCCACTGCACTCCAGCCTGGGCGACTAAGCGAGACTCTGTCTCAAAAAAAAAAAAAAAAAAAATTTTGTCATCCATTGAGAGGATTATATATTACTCTTTAACACATTAATGTGATTAAAGTAACCAACTTACTAACCTTGAAATAGTCTTGCATTAGTTAAATAAACCCTACTTGTCAATGTTTTATTATTATTTTAATGTTGAACTGAACATTTTACAAAGGTTTTACCATTTTACCATAAGGCATATTGATCTATAATTTTTTTTTCTGTTGAACTTACTATTGTCAGGTTTTGGTGTTTGTATTATGTTGGTTTTGGAGAATAAATTTAAAAGTTTCCTTTATGTTATCTATACATTGCCTGAAAAGAGTTTAAATAGCATTGGAAATGATCTCTTCTTTGAAGATTTGACCAATTTCACCTGTAAACCTATCTGTGCTTTGTACTTTTGGTGATATTGTTGATCCAAATTCCAAAAGCAGTAAATGCGGTGTTAATTTTTCTATTAAAAAAGTAGAATCAAATTATATTACTCATTTGTATATAGTCTTTGATTTTTTTTCTAAAGGATGAGGCCTTATTTTATCATAAGCTCAGTGAAGAAGTTGCTATAGTTGTACTTTTTTATTTCCCACCTAATACACTACTCTCAGATAATGTATTACATGACAACACCTATCTATGAATATCAGAATCTGAAGTTATATATCGTGTGTAGGTCTCAATCTCTTAAGCTCTGTATTTATTTGTTCAGCTACTCGATACATTCACTTAGCTATTCCATAAGCTATTCTACAAGCACTTCAAATTCAATACATTTAGTTCATTATCTGCTCCCCTCTTGCTATTGCCAAGCTTAAAATAGTAATTTCCTCCCTTTCCCTTGCTTCCTACATCCAATCAATTACCATGCCACTTTACCTCCGTTTTCTAAATAACTTTAAAATCTACCCATCTCTCTCCATTTTCCCAGCCACTACCTTAGTTCAAACTGTCATGTCTCATGTGTCTTCTATAACAGCACTCTTGCAGGTCTCTTTGATCCTAATTTCACTCACTCACCATAATGCAGCCAAGTGATTTCCTTCTAATGTTTAGACTAGATCCTGTCCTTCCCAGATTAAAATTCTTTAATGACTTTGTACTACCCTTGGGATAAAGTTCACTTTCTTTATATAGGGGTCCCTTCAAGATTTAATCCCTCCTTACTTTGCTGGCTTCATTGAGACTCCCTTCCTCCAACACTATGCTCTACACACAACAAATCACTTAGGGCTCCTAGACCGCATACGATGTTTCACTCCTGGCCTTTGCACACGCTTTTTCTTCTCTCTGGAATTCCTTTCCCCCATTCTAGACCTACAGGTCTTGGCTTAGACATTACTTCTTCCTGGAATCTGTCTCCAAACCTGTTTTGGTTGGATGCTTTCTTCTGTGTTCCCACATCACACTCTGTAAGGACTCGTCTATAGAGTTCCTTCCTCTCTTTCAGTAGTCTATAAACTCCTTAGAGGCAGGGACTGCTTATCCACTGCAACCCAGTACCCAACGCAATAATTAGCACATAGTATGAGCTCACTAAATGTTTGCTGAGTGAATGAATGAACAAAGGGATGGAAATGCGCTGTCACTTTGAAGGCAAAAATGGTACTACTGGCCTATTATCTTTACATCCCATCCTATTATTCTGAATTTGACTGTGTCTCCCAAGCTCTCTTACCTAATTGCCTTTGTGATCCTGACTCACAAACAGGAAGCAGCTAAAAATGGGGTAGTGTATAACTGAATAATGAAGAGATTTCTAAAAATCACAACTCTGAAGTAGCCATACAATAAGAAATCAAGGAAAGTTTCCTACAGCAAGAAATGCTTAATGACATTAACATCATAGCTGTCAACATTACTCACTAAAGAAATGTGGTTCTCTGGAGAAATATTACTAAATTTGGCAAGAAATTTCTCAGCAGCATTCCTTTTGGCTTGCTTTTTTGATGCCCCCTTTCCTGAACAAAGAAAAAGAAATGGTAGATTTAGAAAAGAAATTAGTGTCCACAGAGGATGATCAAACTGTATAAAGTATTGTATTTAATCAGAGAACCTCATGGTTTTTATTATATGCTAGACTATGTTCTTACTGACCTGGTATCTTTGTTTGTTGTGTTATTTCTTTTGTATAGCTATTAATTCTTTTTTTTTTTTTTTTTTGAGATGGAGTCTTGCTCTGTCGCCCAGGCTGAAGTGCAGTGGTGCAATCTTGGCTCACTGCAACCTCCGCCTCCTGGGTTCAAGCAATTCTCCTGCTTCAGCCCCTCCAAGTAGCTGGGATTACAGGTGCCTGCCACCACACCTGGCTAATTTTTTATATTTAGCACAGACAGGGTTCTGCCATGTTGGCCAGGCTGGTCTCGAACTCCTGACCTCAGACGATCGGCCCACCTCAGCCTCCCAAAGGGCTGGGATTATAGGTGTGAGCCACTGTGCCTGGCCTGTATAGTTACTAATTCTTACACTTTTGAAGGCATTTGTTTTAAGTTTTTAATAGTTATGCTTTCTGTTTTTCTATAATAATTGTATTTTCCTATGTCTAGCATTACTGAACCACATTTGGTTTAATTCTGACCAATTATTCATATTTATTAAAATACATCTGAATTATAACTCCTCTCTCTCAATGTCTATTTCCTGCTTGTGATCTTCTCTAAACTGACAATTATATGGAATTCCTTTAAACAGGAATAAGAAAGGCACAGGGGATGCTGGAGTTGAAAGATACCACAAATATCTATCTCCATGTTTTTGTTTTATAGATTAAAAAACTGAGGTACAGAGAGATTAAGTAATTTGCTTAACTTTGCAAATCAAGGACTGCATCAAAAATGGAAGTTGAGGTTCCTGCTTTTGACCTGGTGCTTTCTGTAATAGCCCACACTACCTCCCAAAGGCACACAGTTTCTTTTTTTTTTTTTTTTTTTTTGAGACGGAGTCTCGCTCTGTCGCCCAGGCTGGAGTGCAGTGGCCGGATCTCAGCTCACTGCAAGCTCCGCCTCCCGGGTTCACGCCATTCTCCTGCCTCAGCCTCCAGAGCACAGTTTCTTATTACTTGAAACTATTATCTAGTTAAGGTAAAATCCCATTTTAAGCCACTTTAAAAAATGACAAAAACATGCCAGAGAAGTTAACAGGAATTCTCACTAGTACTTTCTAAAGTGACAGTGTTTCTTACAGTTTATATCCTTTATAACATAGGAGTTGCTACAATTAAGAAAGATAATTTTCATTTTTATCTCACTGCAATTATTTGCCATCTAGTCTCTTATTAATCATATCATTTTCAAGGGTAATCTTCCTCTAGTCCTATTTTCTAGATAGAATAGCTGTTAAATAAAATCCAAGAGATTTACTATAGCTTTGTCTCCAAAATGAGTTTTTTTTAAGTCACTAATTTATCAATGAAGACTGTTTAAAGTACAGAGCCAATAGTTTCTATTAATAATCTCTGATTTTTAAAAATATCAAATTAAGACTAAATATCTTAAGCCAAATATTTATACTTAAGTTCAGCCTCAGAAAGTCAGAGACTATAAAAGAGGAGTGTATCAACTTTTCTGCATAGAAATACTGGAAAACATTACGACAGAAATTTCTATAGTCATTCATCATCTGAAAATATTTCAAATGCCTTTAATTGTAAGAAATAAGTACCAGTTTCCATAAATGACTCTAGCCTGCAAATTGTGGTATATTCTCTCTTATGAGCAGGTCCTCCCTCCTGGGAAAGGGTATATTCAGGAAGTCTCCAGCCATGATGAATAGCCAATTCCTATAAAATCAAGATGAGGCTTTAATAGTAATTTTATGCAATGGCTCAATCACATAAGTATTTTCTTAATTTTGATCCCATTTCTATGTATATGTTTGAAAAGAATAGTGATTTTCTGCAACGGAAAAAAGAGGGAAGACCCTCTATTTCTCAGAGACATTCCTGCATTTTATATCTTTATATCCCAATACCAAAACGGAATCAGTTTTCTGCTATGAATGGTGTTCTTGAATTAAACCATAGTGAGCTGGTATGAGACTTCAACTAGAAAAACAGGCTACTACCGCCCTCTTTGGGAACACCAGAGGAGACCATCTACAGGTTTCACTGCCATCAGTTCCTAAAGTCCCTCTCCTCCTAGCTATAGACTTCCAAACCCACAGCTGGCCAAGAACACATGAGTAGGGACAGCAAACAACAGACTTGGATGAGGTGGGGGACATAAGGTGAAGAAAACTATAGAAAAGCTCATAGTGCTGGAAAAGGAGACCAAAGGACTGGCTGAATAATGGGGAGGGGAATGGCCTAACAGAGCACATGAATAGTCTGCAAGGATATTATGCATATAGAAATTCAAAGCTGAATATGTGTGCATGTGTGAGTGTGTGTAGATATAATTTTTTTTTTTTTCGGTAGAATAAGCAAATAAGCAGACTCCTTTTCTTGAGTTAGGTTCACTGATTTGATTTAGGCTCTTTATAAAGTCTTCTGTCTCAACAGAAGTAGAAAGAGATTTGTCACAAGAGTAGCAAGAACTATTCTTAAAGTATAAAACACTCTACCCATGTGCACTGAGGGCCTATTGATCTTAAATGAGAATTCTATAAGCCAAAGGCAAATACTGTATATGGAATAATTTCAAGTTAGCTCTATAAATCTAATGATCGTAAGTTGGAAAACAAAATATATCACTATCTTGTCTTTAAAATATTAATTCCTTGTGTTAGCCCCTCTGATATTACAAACTTATTATATATTTCATCAGTAGGCAAAGAACTGTACAACTTACCTGTAATGAACCAATAGGATTAAGCTGGTTCTTTGGTTGCTTGGAAGGGTCAGGCATTAAGGGATCAGGAACTGCAAAGCTAAATATTTTTTAAAAGTGTTATAAAACAAAATAATTTCCCCCAAATTATGAAATAAATGACAAGCATTTTCTAATTAACTCTCTATGTCTTTGCTCTTGTCATTCCTTCTACATGGAATGCCCTTTTCTCAGGCCTCTTCTATGGGAATCTGATCTATCTGTCATCCAAGATATATCTCAAATGACACTTTCTCCAAGAAGCCTATCCTTTTACCCCAGTGGTTTATAATCTCTCCCTTCTTTGAAACATTATAACACATGGTTTAATCCTTTCTTGAGGAAATTGTTTTACCATAAATTATATACTCTTACAAATACATATAATTTGTCCATCCTTCACCATACCTCTCCCCTATCCTTGAGGTAGGGCCTGTGTATCACTTACCTACATAAGCTTTGTGGCGTTTTGTACGTAATAGGCATGTCATAAAAAATATTTAAAGAATACTCTGTTACAACTATGCAAAAAATAGAAGAGTAATAATGATCCAGAAAATTGAACCTGGCAATGTGAACAATACAGATTATTTATAAACATTGTTTTTTCATCCAGAGAACTATGAAGAGAGATCTATCATCTGCTCAGTGCTGGGATAATCCTCTAAGATTTACATGTATCCTGCATAAAATAGATGGCTTAGATGAATTTGGTTTTAGCATGTGGGGATTATGATTAGGGAAAAAGAGAACGACCTCTTCTAGGGAGTTGGGAATTACTAGTTACTTGGCAGGTCAGTGCTTAAAACTGAATAAGCGGCATTTCAAGGTTACTACCACCTAGGCAACTGGAGTCATTTTTCCATGACAAGTGAGGTTTAGTTATTGCCACTTCCTCAAGGTTTTTTTTTTTTTTTTTTCTCCAACTGCGAGAACTTCAAGCTTTACATAGGCTGATGAGATATGAGTATTCACTTACAATGCTGCATGCCGAAGCTACCCAAATAATTGTGATGGAGAAGTGAGAAAGTCTCTGTATTAAGTCAGGCCACTTTAGGCCTGATTACAGCTTAGTAATTCCCATTTTATCTGTCAAGAAGCACAAATATAGTAAAGTTTGTTAGCTTTTTTTGCTGACAAAGTGAAGTGCCCAGGTGCAGAAGGGACACTCCATACCCCTCATTTCTACAAGTGTACTTACTGGTTGGGTTCACCTTCAGGCTGTACAGAAACAGCATGGCCATCACCAGTGGGGGAGAACCCAATACCTGCCATGTCATTTGGCATGTCTTTTGTTTGTTTGGAGACAGAGTCTTGCTCTGTTGCCCAGGCTGGAGTGCAATGGTGCAATCTCAGCTCACTGCAACCTCTGCCTACTGGGTTCAAGGGATTCTTGTGTCTCAGCCTCCCAAGTAGCTGGGATTACAGGAGCATACCACCACACTTGGTTAATTTTTTGTATTTTTAGTAGAGATGGAGTTTCACCATGTTGGCCAGGCTGGTCTCGAACATCTGACTCAAGTGATCTGCCCATCTTGGCTTTCCAAAGTGCCAGGATTACAGATGTGAGACACCACGCCTGGCCTTTTCTTTGAGACTGGGTTTCACAGGCTAGAGTTCAGTGGCGTAATCTCGGCTTACTGCAATCTCTGCCTCCCAGGTTCAAGCGATTCTTGTGCCTCAGCCATCCAAGTAGCTGGGATTACAGGCGCCTGCCACCATGCCTGGCTAATTTTTGTATTTTTAGTAGAGATGGGTTTTGCCATGTTGGCCAGGCTGGTCTTGAACTCCTGGCCTCAAGTGATCCACCCACCTCAGCCTCCCAAAGTCCTGGGATTACAGGCGTGAGCCACCCCGCCCAGCCTGGCATAGATCAATTATAATGCATGACCCTAGAGAATGAAGCATCATCTTGTGAAATGCAAGGCTTATCTTGGGCAGCTGCTTATCTAGAGGGTTGCCGTGTCACTGGTTAGTTCTTAACTACCCAAACGGTTTAGAATGATTTACAAAAAGAGAGGAATACTACATGAGAACCTAACTACACCCCTAATCCAAAAGCCTTTCTATGACTAGGAACAAAAAACCCATCCCAAATTCCCTGGGTCTCTACTGTCGGCTATAAGCAGATTACACCAGATCGTACTTCAGGCTAATGTAAGTGCATGCACAAGAAGAATTTGAAAGTATGCCAAGCTCCAGAGTACGCCCAGTGGACACTACTATAATATGTGAGATGCTCCAGGACCAATATTCTATCCAGAAACACCTAGAGTAGTAAAAAATCTTACTTTGGAAAGATATGTCAAGAATATCCCACTTAACATTATCTTCTTTTGGTATATATTATATAATAAAAGAAAACCTCTGCCTGCTTCTTCAAAATTATAATTCCTAAAAGAGTACTTTTAGTGGATCTTTCTCCATCTCACACTTTGTTGTCTTCAATGTAGAAATAATCAGTCTAAATACAAAATGTTAATATTAATATTTGCAAGAAGCACTGATTTTCTACTGTTGCACCCCATGTAAAAAAAAAAAAAAAAAACAGTAAAGCCTAATTCATGAGCGCCTTCATTTAACAGCTAACTGCTGGATTTGATTCAATAAAGTTTTCTTCCATGGATAAGTCTTCATAAGGAAATATAATTAGAGAGGTAGGATGCTAACAACTGTTCACTTTGTTGCTTTTGTAAGCATGTTGAAATTTTTAATCTTACCTCAGCCATGAAATTTTTGAGCTGCTGAATACAAAGAAATTTAGCTCACCAAATACTTGCATTGGCTTTCAAAATGTTTATGGCAGCCTCTGCAGCTCTATGTTTCGCCAGCTTCTTACTTGTACCTTCACCTGAATTAAGATTTAAAAAAAGAAGTCTTTATCCCCTACAAAAATGTGCAGCTTACAGAGATGTTTTCAAAACACAAAACAAAGTCACTATAGATTTTACATACACATACTAGGTAATAAAAATATACACTACATGTGGTTACACACTAATAAAATACTCACCAGGTGAAAAATATTTCAAAAAATAACTTTTAAAGTTCTATATATTTAATTCTATGCATACCTGCATAAAAATCCTTATTTCTACATTATATATGTTTATTACATAACAGGGTAATAAAGTAGACCATGTCACACCTCTGAAGAAATGCAGCTTAGTATTTTACTCTTCCTTTATTCCTGGAGGGGAAATTCTTCTGCAGCAAGAAGTTTCTTTTAAAGGAACCATTTACAGCAGAATTGTTTGATAGCAAAATGTGCATAATTTTATTCGAATAGCCTGTCCTATAATGTATCAAACTGCTTTGCTAGGCTTAGCAGTCATGATTATGTGTTGGGTACAACAGGAAAGTGTTTTATGAAGTAAGGTGACAGCTTGTTATGTATCTTCTGGACAGTCTGTATCTTCTGCATGGGTAGCTAAGTTGGGACCGGGGATAAGACTGATGTCTAATTTCAGTAAGCAATCGCAATGGCAAATGATAAATTCAATCTTTTTCCTTTTAAGTTCAAACTCCCATACCCTCATGGGATAAGTTTTAAGTGTGGCCCTCAAGTGTGAGAAGATACACAAACCACATATTTATCTGCTAACAGAGGTATTAGGGATATATCATACAGGGGCCCTGCCCTCAAGAGCCAACAGCCTGGTGTGGGATTTTTGTCTGTTAATAGGCACCTGAAATATGGAATGGGATATGTTACAACAAGCCTAAGTGCAGGCTGTAGGGGAGCACATAAAAGCAGCGGTTCTCCGACTCTTTGTAAGGATTCAGAAAGGTTTCATGAAGGAAGAGATAACTAAATGGAGACCTAAATGATGAGTAACAGCTAATAAAGTGAAGAGAGATGGGGGAGTAGGAAGAGCATTCTAGGCAGAGAAAAAGAGCACCTGCAAAGGTTCAAAGGCAACATACAGCACAGTGTTCTCAAGAATTCCAAGTAGTTGGCTTTGGCCAAAGTGTAAGAGCTTTTTTTTTTTTTTTTTTGTATTTTTCAGTAGAGACGGGGTTTCACCAGGTTAGCCAGGATGGTCTCGATCTCCTGACCTCGTGATCCACCCGTCTCGGCCTCCCAAAGTGCTGGGATTACAGGCTTGAGCCACCGCGCCCGGCAGTGTAAGAGCTTTTTTAAAGTGTAAGCAGCAAGGCTGTAAGTCATGTTAAGAAACATGGTATTGTGCTGGGCTCAGTGGCTCACACCTATAATCCTAGCCCTTTGGGAGGCTGAGGCGGGTGGATCGCCTAAGCTCAGGAGTTCGAGACTAGCCTGGCCAACATGGCGAAACCCCGTCTCTACTACAAATACAAAAATTAGCCGGGCGTGGTGGCAGGCACCTGTGATCCCAGCTATTCAGGAGGCTGAGCCAGGAGAATCGCTTGAACCCAGGGGGCAGAGGTTGCAGTGAGCCGAGATTGTGCCACTTCATTCAAGCCTGGGTGTAAGAGTGGAACTCTGTCTCGGAAACAAACAAACAAAAAACATGTGTTTATCCAGAGGGTTACAGGGAAACCACTGAATGGATTTTGAGAAGAGGAAGACATATGAATGCTAGAAAGAATACTGGTTGTTAAGGGTGGGTGAGGTGGCTCACGCCTGTAATCCCAACACTTTAAGAGGCTGAGGTGGGAAGATTGTTTGACGCCAAGAATTCAAGACCAGCCTAGGCAATGCAGTGAGACCTCGTCTCTATTAAAAATCAGAAAAATTAGCTGGGCATGCTGGTGTGCACCTGTAGTCCCAGCTATTCGGGAGGCTGAGGCAGGAGGATTGCTCCAGTCTAGGAGATTGAGGCTGCAGTGAGCTATGATCATGCCACTGTACTCCTCGACAGAATGGGACCGTCTCAAAAAAAAAAAAAAAAGAATGAACACTGGATGTCACGTGACAAAAGGACATCACAAGACTAGAAGGTAAACATGTAGCTACAAGAATGCAGCTACAATCCAAGTGAGAGATGATGGTCGCCTAGGCAGTGGCAATGGCCAGGAGAGAGAAGCAGACAGATTCAGTGGCTATTTAGTGGATTATTAAACTCCAACGGATGGAGTTTAATAACAGACTGGACAAGAGGGAGGGAGAGGGGAAGTAGTTAGGAAGACAAAACCCACATTTCTACTGAACTAAGTGATTGTGGAGCCTTTACAGAGAAAGGGAATGCAGGAAGAATGGGTTTGAGGGAAAAGATGGATTCAGTTAGGGACAATGAGAGGCTTGAGGGGCCTCTGTGTCATCCAAGCAAAGATGCTCAGCAAGCATAGACTGATACACTATTCTGTAACTGGGCTTGGGATGTAGACAGACATTTCAGAATTATTAGCCTTTAGATAGTATCGGAAGCCATGGAGGCAGATAAGCTTGCACAGGAAGCCATGGTAGTGTGAGAAGAGGGCGTAGGCAGAACGGTTGCCATAGGTTGTTAATTTGGGGTCTAAAACACATCGAGAGGGAAAAAGCCTCCTTTTTCTTGAATTCTTCCTGATTATCTAGAAATAGACTAGCTAAAGTAAGTAATGCAGTGTTGACTCTGTGGTTCCCATGGGGACCCTTCCGGCCAGCACCTACAATCTAACTGCCTCACACAAAAAGTTTTAAACTTTTCTTAAAGTGGCGTCAATTAAAATAAAGGACTCCAAACTTCCAGGGACACAAACAAATGCTGCCGTCAGATTTACCAGATGGCAGAACTTGAGCCTTCCTACTAAATTTTTTTCTTGGCATCCTTCCAAATTAAATTTAGCATCCAATGTTTTGTGTTTGCAATTAAATAGATACATAAGAAAAATAATGTCCACATTTACAAATGAGCAACTTTAGTTATCATTTGCTCAAGCTCACAGACCAAAAGAAAGCATGAACTTTAAAATTTCATTGCTATGTGACTTCACTGCTACAGGCATGTTACTTATCTCTCTGAACCTGTTTCTTCTTGTTTAAAAAGTGGATAATATACAAAATATCTGTTACGTTTCAAAAACTAGAAGTTATTATGCAATATAATGTATGAGGACCTTCTCCCCTTCCTCATTTTGTTTGGATACAGAATCAAAAGTGGTACAATGGACCTAAAGTGCCAAATGAGTCCATAAAGAGAGGAGAGACGCGCAGAAAATTCTGGGGTCATGCCTGCTGGTATCTGCTATAATCTATGAAACTTCACAGTACCTAGGGACCCAGCTATGATTGCTCCAAGAACCTTTCCTGCTTCCCTTTAATTCTTAGAAGAACCCTAGGAGGATCATGGGGTATGAAAAGAGTCGTGCAGGATGGCTCGGTAACTTTTTAGTTTCTGAGCTTCTTTGGTATCTGGGGAAAAGAAAATTAGGAAGAGAATCAGATGAAGCTGAAAAGCCCTAACGATCTGAGATGAGAGGTCTCAGTTTCAGAACCTGTTCCTCACAGCTGTCTGGCAAAAAGAGCACTTTTCCGAACTGAAAAGCAACACCAAGTATTGACTGCCAACCCACTCGGTCATCCAGGTTAACTGTGTATACAGACCTGTGCAGGTTATGTCACCAACGGTTACTCTGAAGGTGAATGTGGGCACATGTATTTGCACATCAGATCTTTCACATTCATAAACTGGGATGTTCTTGGTCTTCATGCCGTATTCGTGTAATACCTGAATCGGTGTTTTCCCTGGCTTAGCTGTTATCATCTTCCCCAAACTGCAAAAACCAGAAAAAGGTGTGCTTTGCATGCCAAATTGGAGACTGAAGCAGAAGCGTACAGAGGCCAGTTTTGACCGCCACCGACGGTGACGAGGGAGGCGCGGAGTTCCCCGGAGGCCGGGGCCAGAGCTGGAGAGGCTGGGGCGCACCTGTCTTCCGGCCCCGCTGCGGCAGTCACCCCGCAGGGGCAGGCGGGGTGAGCGAGGTCTTTAGAGAGAGAACTTGAATGCGGGTAGGAGACAGTCTCAACAGAACAGGGCTGGTAGCAGCGCCGCAGCCTCTCAGGACAAACCTGACGATCTCTTCCCCGGCGCGGCGACCGCGCGCCACCTCCATCGCCCAGCGCGCCGCCTGGGGCCACGAGAGGGGCGGGGCCCGGCCGCAGACCCCAACCCTCGCAACCGAGAGGGCGGGGCCGAGCGCCCACAGCCGCGGAGGCGTGGGCGCCAGGCAGGGCTTTACCCAGAATGCCTCTGGAGGGCCGGCTCCCCGCGCCCCGGTCTCGCCGCCCAACGCTCCCGGCCCTGGGGCCCCGACTGCCCGCACGCTGACCTGAAGGTCCCACTGTCCTCGCGCTCCAGCGGCGGGGCCTCGGCGCGGTGCCTGCTCTGGGACATGGCGAGAAGGGACGGTTCAGCGGGTGGAGGAAGAGCGGTGCGGAGCGACGTGCTAGCTCCCCGGGTCGCTGGTCCCCAGGAGGAGCTCCAGCGCCGCCGCCGCCTCCGACTCCCCCTCCTCCTGCTTGCGTTCCTCTAGCAAGGGGGCGGGAAGGGCGGGGGCGGAGCCTTGGTGCCGTAGCTCCGGCTACGCCCCCTCGCTGCCCCTCTGCGGGCCTCCGTCCTGGCCCAGCCCCGCCTCTGTCCCCTCCAGGGTCCGCCTCCTTCCCGCCCGTCTCCGTCCCGCTCCCGCCTGGGCACAGGCATTGGGCTCCCGGGGTTCTGAGCGGCCGCCTCTGCCGGCCCTGACCAGCCTGCAGTAACTGGCCCTCAGGCCGTAGTTCTTTGTCCTTTGGAGGAGGCCGTTTCTTTCCCGGAGAGAGGGATTAGAGGGATTGTCCGGCGTGGGTCTAGGGTCGTTGAGGCCTGAAGTTAACCCTTTTAGGGGAGGACGGATTGGGGGCTGTGTCACTTTAAGAAAAAGATTTGAAAATTCGGAAGGCAGAATTCCAGGGAGTCTCCCGGGCCTGGTTCTGAAGCTTGAGACCCCGGATATATACGCTCCAGGGGGCTGCGGTGGGCTTTTCGGGTCCCCGAGCCCGGTGTTTAGGAACACGCGGGGACGTCCAAACACCCCCTCCTTTCCCGCCAGGCGGGCTCCTTTGTCTTCTGGGCTTTCGTCGCGAGACGGAACGCTGGGTCAGTGCATCCCAGCAAAACGTTAGGAGTAAACGAAGGCCTTTCTGGGGACCTGTGTAGTCGGTTGTAATGGCGTTTGCCTGGGATGCAGCACCTTTGGTGGGCCATTGGATGTCGTGTCGCTTCTCCAGGGGCTTGCTAGGCACTAGCTGAAATGCCGTCCTGTGCTTACGCGGTGTTATGGAAGATTGCTTTGCACGATGCTCTTCGTACGAAAGGATATTATTAAAAGTGATTTATGGCCGGGCGCGGTGGCTCACGCCTGTATTCCCGGCACTTCGGGAGGCCGAGGCGGGCGGATCGCCTGAGCTCAGGAGTTCGAGACCAGCCTGGACAACATGGTGAAACCCTGTCTCTACTAAAAATACAAAAATTAGCTGGGCGTGATGGCATGCGCCTGTAATTCCAGCTACTCGGGAGGCTGAGGCAGGAGAATCGCTTGAACCCGGGAGGCGGATGTTGCAGTGAGCCGAGATAGCGCCACTTCGCTCCAGCCTGGGCGACAGAGTCAGACTCCATGTAAAAAAAAAAAAAAAAAAAAAAAGTGGTTTGTTATTTTGTTAGCATGTGAGCCCTGGATGCTTGAAAGCAAGTGAAAGATGTTCCGAATCTAATCAAATTATATCATTTGATGCTTTAATTAGAGCCTATTCTCTCTTCTTCTCCATCTATATATGTATGTATATAGATTACTATCCATCACTGTTTTAATGGATATCTTATTGGAAGGGCTACATAGTCACTATTTCAAAATATATGAACTCCGCATAACACCTATGCCAAAACATTTCAGCACTCAGGTAAAGTTCATTTTTAGCCACAAAATCACTTAAAAACAGGCCAGAACTTTATATAGATAGCTCTTATTACTATCCCAGTAGCTGGGATAATAATGAAACAAAAAGATGCAGCAGGACTCCATTTCAAAGGGATAGAGTCTGTGTGTCCAACTTCAGAGTAAGAAACCACTAGGTAATAGTTTATATAGTTACTTACATGTAATGTGGCTTTATTTTTTTTTATAAAGATCTGCATGTAATTGTTTATATCTGTGAATTCATATTTAATATTAAACACAGTTTTGTAAACATGTAAGATGGAAAATGAATGAAATGCTCTATCAATGAACTGTATGCCATGAGGATTCAAAACAGCACTTTCGTGTTGCCAAAATTCCAGTGTGGACTTGTGAAGGAATTCCCTTTGGACTAGGTCCACTGTAGATTGTATCCGGGACTATTGTTAGTGCCTAAATTGCATTGCTTCCCACAGTGCTATATACTTACCTTAAAATTGGCCCATTGCCAGTGGCAAATCGCTATCTACTGTGATCCTTATCATAGACATTGGTCATATTTTTATGTTATTAGTTTTCTGTGTATATTTTAGTGCTATAGCCTGCCATTCCAAATTAAACATGCTCTTAGCATATCGTTTTACATTGTTGATCTATAATTCATTACCTGAGCACATGAGCGGAGGCAGTGAATTATACAGTGGTAAACTACTTGGTGAAACCATGCTTTGTATTTTTAAGATGTATAATTATATTTAAAAACAAGCAATGCTTAATTTTGTGCCTGATTTTCGTCTTTAAAAATGGATTTATCTGGGGGTTGCAGTTGATGACATTTTGATTTTAATATGTTTGCTGCTGCTACCAAGAGCTTTGTCAAGCAAGTTGGAGATGGAGGGAGATTAGTTCCTGTTCCAAGCCTCAGTGAAGCTGACAAATATCAACCTCTAAGTCTGGTGGTAAAAAAGAAGCGATGCTTTCTGTTTCCTAGATATAAATTTACTTCAACACCTTTTACACTGAAAGATATTCTCCTAGGAGACAGAGAAATTTCAGCTGGTAAGTTTAAATGTTTGGGAGTGCCAACTCATTCGTCTGTATTATTGGTAACATAAACATATAGGTCATATATGCTACTTACATTAGTAATACACATTTTCAATGATTAAAGCAACTTTTATTATGATGGTAGTATAATAATGTTATTAACAATGCCAAAAGTTTGTATAATATCAAATCTCTTATTGGTCAAATAATTTTCAAATCTATCAATTATTTTATAAATTGTTTTAATCAGATCAACTGAGACTATGACATATTTCTTCATCTATAAAATGGGGTATTATTTGGGCTTACCTATCTTATATGGTCAAATGAGATGAAAGTAATTTGTATTTATTTTTTACAATGCAATTATTACAATTGGTAAACTGAAATGTATTTGAAGGGTAGGTTATTTAATAAGCTGATATTTTAATGAGTTACTGCTTATAAACGCTTATTTTTTCTTTGAATTGCCCAGTGGATCTTGATGCTTAAGAAGTTCTGTTGGCTGAATAGAAAATTTGAGTTCCTTTTAAGAATTCTGGCTATGTGTTTCTTTTTGTTGTAAGATTAATTGAATTACTACTTTAAATCTTGGTGAGTAATGTTGCCTTTCTCTAACATTTGGGTAATTGAGTCTTCAATTGTAAATTAACGTGTTACTATATATAATCTACATAAGATAAATTAAAGACGTTTTAAAAATACTACATTTCTTCTTGTAAAGGTATTTCATCTTATCAATTACTGAATTATGAAGATGAATCCGATGTTTCACTCTATGGAAGGCGAGGGAACCATATTGTAAATGACGTTGGGATTAATGTTGCTGGATCAGATTCCATTGCAGTGAAAGCTTCGTTTGGTATAGTAACCAAACATGAGGTGGAAGTATCAACACTACTCAAAGAAATTACTGCACGGTCAGTATAATAATCCTAATATATTTCAGTGTTTTCATTAACTACTTTAGCTATATAAACTTCATTACAAAGAATGCTTAAAACATTGAGGTTGTATTTTACTAGTGTAATTTGCTAGGTATATTTGAAATACATTAGTGGTATATCCAAACTTTGAATTAGGATAGATAGCAAAAATCACTTGGTTTAAGTCAGAGACCTCAGGGCCCCAGATCAAGGAGCTAACTGACGAAGACACAGAGAGGCTGCAGCTAGAGATTGACCAGAAAAAGGATGCAGAGAATCATGAGGCCCAGCTCAAGAATGGCAGCCTTGACTCCCCAGAAAAGCAGGAGACTGAGGAAGATGAGGAGGAGGAAGAGAGAAGGAGAAAGGAAAACTGAAGCCCAACCTAGGCAATGGGGCAGACCTGCCCAATTACCGCTGGACCCAGACGCTGTCGGAGCTGGACCTGGCAGTCCCTTTCCGTGTGAACTTCCGGCTGAAAGGGAAGGACGTGGTGGTAGACATGCTGCGGTGGCACCTCCGGATGGGGCTCAAGGGGCAGCCAGTGATCATCTATGGGGAGCTCTACAATGAAGTGAAGGTGGAGGAGAGCTCGTGGCTCATTGAGGACGGCAAGGTGGTGACTCTGCATCTGGAGAAGATCAATAAGACGGAGTGTTGGAGCCGCTTGATGTCCAGTGACCTTGAGATCAATACCAAGAATATTAACCCTGAGAATTCCAGGCTGTCAGACCTGGACAGTGAGACTCGCAGCATGGTGTCAAGGATGATGTATGACCAGAGACAGAAGTCCATGGGGCTGCAAACCTCAGACGAACAGAAGAAACAGGAGATTCTGAAGAAGTTCATTGATCAGCATCCAGAGATGTATTTTTGCAAGGCTAAATTCAACTAGCCCCTGTTTTTTCCTCCCTGAACTCTTGGAGCTGAGCTGCAACCACCCAGCTTTCTTTCCCACTCTTCTCTGGGACTTGTGGGCCTCAGGGCTTGGGGCAGGCATGGGACTGGCCCAGGCACACAGGTCCCAGGGCATCAGGGGAAAGGCTGGAGCTTGGGGTCTTGTCCTCCCCAGTTGGTCTACTGTTACACGTTAAAACGATTTGCCCAGCTTAAAAAAAAAAAAAAGTCACTTGGCTTAAAAAAAACTTAATTGTTCCACAAAATTACTTTGGCTCTACACACATTTGCTAAATTATCAGATTTAAATAATAGAGGAATCTGTCTGCAACAAATAGAGTCCCCCCTCAAAAGACTTTCAACAGACGGAGTGAAACATTGTGTATAAGCATGTTTTAAGAAAACAGATAGGAGAGACAAATTATTACATTTCTTTTGGGTGTATTTTCTGACTATTAGGATTGCCTTGATATACTATTAGGTGAACTATGAATGAATAACACATGACAGCAAAAAATGTACTTGATTATGTGTAATTAGATGTTACAGAGTCTTGTGAATGTATCTTCTTTATTTTAGAAAAATTAACTTTGACCACAGCTTGATACGTCAGTCAAGGAGCAGCAGAAAGGCAGTATTGTGTGTGGTCATGGAGAGCATCCGAACCACACGACAGTGCTCACTGTCTGTGCATGCTGGAATTCGAGGGGAAGCAATGCGGGTAAACCACACTCGTTGGGCTTCTCTTACTAACTAAAGTGTTGCCATGGGAATTTTTTTAAGTATTGAATTTCTCGTCAGACTTGTGTATTTTGTCAAATGTTCTGATGAAAGAGCTGCAGTTGTATGGGATTTTGCACAGCAATGTCTATTCTAGAGTATGAAAAAAAAATGTTGGGGTTCTAAACATGTGTAATATAATGCAAAAACAGTAATCCTTATGAAATTACATGCATACTGGAGTCCCTCAAATTACTATTTAAGTGTTGTTTTAAGAATAAAAATTGAGTGAGTTGAACTGATTTTAAGTGGTATAGTTTTTGGCTGGGCACAGTGGCTCACGCCTGTAACCCTAGCATTTTGGAAGGCCGAGGTGGGCGGATCACTTGCAGTCAGGAGTTGGAGATCAAGTTGGGTAACATAGAGAAACCCCATCTCTACTGAAAATACAAAAATTAGCCAGGTGTGGTGGTGCACCCCTGTAATCCCAGCCACTCAGGGAAGCTGAGGCACAAGAATCGCTTAAACCTAGGAGGTGGAGGTTGCAGTGAGCCGAGATCGTGCCACTGCACTCTAACCTGGGTGGCAGAGTGAGATTCCGTCTCAAACAAAACAAAACAAGACAAAAACCCCAATCAAAAAAAAAAAAAAAGTGTAACATAATGCAAAAACAGTAATCCTTGTGAAATTACATGCATAATGGAGTCCCTCATATTACTATTTAAGTGCTGTTTTAGGAATAAAAATTGAGTGCTTAAGCTGAGTTGTTTTTTAAGTGATAGCGTTTTTACACTTTGAATTTTTAAAAGCTGAATTTATATTTTTATATTCAAATAGTTTTTCAAAGTTAATATTATCAATGGCCATACATGCTTTATTCAAGGTTAGTTAAATCCTTTAAAAAATATTAGCTGCAAGGTGCAGTGGATCATGCCTGTAATCCCAGTGTTTAGGAAGACTGAGATAGAAAGACAGTTTGGGCCAGGAGTTCAAGACCAACCTGAGCAAAATAATGAGACCTTGTCTTTACAAAAAATAAAAGAATTAGCTGGGTGTGGTGGCACACGCCTATAGTCCTGAGGAAGGGGGCTGCCTGTGGGGGTTTGGGTCATTGTCTTTTAGAATTTGGGAGCCTTTGAAAAGCCGTGGGCCCTCCCACCGCTATTGTGCTGGGGAAGATGTAGCAGCCTCTTCTCCAAACCACCCCTTTGCCTTCAGACTTCTCTGGGGCCAGCAACCACCCAACTAGGGACCTAGGGCCAAGGGCTCAGCTGATGACCATGGGCTCCGTGTCCAACCAGCAGTTTGCAGGTTCGAGCTCAGGACTTAGCGGGGACACCTTAGGATGCAGGAGCGGCCAGGAGTTCAAGGTTACAGTAAGCTATGATTGTGCCACTGCCCTCCAGACTGGGTGACAGAGAGAGAGCCTGTCTCTGAAACAATAAAAAGAATTAGAAAATTATCTGTGTTTAATTTTCAGCTCAATTATGATATTGTTTATCTTTGTCATTCAGTGACACCTAATAATGACTTGATTGGATTAAAACTCTGGAGGACTTTGGAATGGTAGACAGGCTAGGCTGAAAACTTAAACTCTAGCACTGCTTTCTAAGATTTCCTGTTGAAATAAAAGGCTTCTACTCTAGAGCATTATGGTTGTGGTAGCACTAATCATGGGCTGTAATACCAAAGTAAGTGAAAAGTGCAGAGGTATTTCCTAATATAGACCAGGAGTTTCTGTTGGACCAATTGGATCTCTGCTATAAAAAATCGTTTAATTCAAGCAGAATAATTCTTTACTTGGGAATTTTTTGTGTTGTTTGGTAGGATTTTATGAGATGTTTTGTTTCTCCAAAAAGCTATCCTTACGTGTTATAATACTTAATAATGTTATATATTTATTCAATATAGTTTCACTTTATGGATGAACAGAATCCCAAGGGAAGGGACAAAGCTATTGTTTTCCCAGCACATACAACCATAGCTTTCAGTGTTTTTGAACTCTTCATATACCTGGATGGTGCCTTTGGTGAGTTAAGGGTCTGCATGAAATACAAATGACTATATTTTTAAGGAGCATTCAACAGGGCATGGGCTCTCTCTCTCTCTCTCTCTCTCTCTCTCTCTCTCTCTCCTCGTGTCTAACAATTATAGAAGATGCTGTCAGCACTGTCAATCTTATGCTTGGGCAAAATAGCTGAGAAAGGTCTTCCCTTCCCTGCTTCCCCATTCCACTTTTCTGCTTCTTGGTGAAGGTTGTGAACTCTCCACTACCCCATTTAAAATTATAAATAAGAGCTAAAATGCCATCTACTGACAAAGTATTCCTTAGCTTACATGGGGAGATAATAAATGACTTTCTTATAGGTAGTTTTTGGTGGTGGCAAACAGAGGAGTAGGTAGATAGTAGGATGCCTGAAGTGTTAGGATTCCCAAACCAGGGCATCTAAAGACAGCTTTTCTTACTTCAGTTTTACTTATCATAACAAGCTTCCCCTTGCACTCTTCCTAAAAAATAACTTTAAAAGGTAAAAATACTTCCTCCAAAATTGTCACCTTGTATAATACCTAAGTGCAGCTCACTTTAGGTCTCTACATTTCACAGGTCTTTAAGGTCTGTTGGCCAACTGGAACAAGCCCAGGTGTAGCCCAAAGGATCAGGAAAGGGAGTCCCCTAGCCATGGTAATTTACAAATGTTTTTAGACCTGTTTTTGTTCATTTCTGCAATTTTGTAGGAGGAGGGAATAGGGAGTCCAGAAACAAAACAAAACTACATGTTAAGTAAATTGTTTTTTTAAAAAATATTTTTAATTTTGTGGCTATATAGTAGAGATATATATATTTATTTATATATGGAGTACATGAGGCATTTTGATACAGGTATACAGTGCAATAATGATCACATCATGGAAAATGGGGTATCCATCCCCTCAAGCATTTATCGTTTGTGTTACAAACAATTCAATTATACTCTTTTAGTTATTTAGTTATTTAAAAATGTACAAATTCTTTTAGTTATTTAAAAATGTACAAGTTCTCAGTCTAAGATGGAGAAAAAACTGTACAATTACATTGTTTTGACTATAGTCACCCTATTACGCTTCCAAATACTAGGTCTTATTAAGTAAATTTTAAGTTTTTACAGTTTTATTGATGGTTGGGAGGAATGTAAATGGACTGATATATCCCCAAGAATTTAAAATATACATATAATTTGGACTTCCACTTCTAGGAATTTATCCTACAGATATATTTACACATATATGAAATGATATGAGTGCAAGTATATTCAGTCCTCAATAACAAGAGATTGGAAACAACTTTAAGGAGACTGAATAATGGTGCATCCTTACAAGAGAATACTCTGAAGCCAATAAGAATATAATACTTTTAATGGATATTTTTAAAGAGCTGAGTATAATATGTAACTATTTGGGCATAAATAATTTTATACACATACATGTATACATACATCTTTCTTTATGCTTGTAAAATATATGGAGTATTTCTGGAGTATGAGCCCCTGAGGTAGAAGACTGTGGCTGGATACAGGGTGGACCAGAGACTTATTTGTCGCTGTATCTCCTTTTTGTATGAATTTTGTACCATGTGAATGTTACCTTTTCCAAAGTATGTAAAAGTTAACTTTTTAAAAAATACAATGAATGGTTTGTACCAGAATTCATCACCCCATCAAACAATAAAACATGAATTATTCAAGTTATAACATCTTCTAACAATTTTTTTTGTAGACCTTTGTGTCACTTCAGTGTCAAAAGGAGGATTTGAAAGGGAAGAAACGGCAACATTTGCACTGCTGTACAGGTTGAGAAATATCCTATTTGAAAGAAGTATGTCCATTGTGAATGTCTTTTTTTTCTTTCCTGGCTTAATGCATGAGGTTTTCTATTCAGTAATCCCATCTGTTAAGGAAAAATTTGAATTTAAAAGCCTGGCTGGTACAGTGGCTCATGCCTATAATCCCAGCACTTTGGGAGGCCAGGGCAGGCAGATTGCTAGTGCTCAGAAGTTTGAAACCAGCTTGGGCAATGTGACAAAACCCCATCTGTACAAAGAATACAAAAGAAAAAAAATTAGTTGGTTGTGGTGGTGTGCATCTGTAGTCCCCGCTACTTGAGAGGCTGAGGTAGGAGGATCACTTGAGCCCGAGAGGCGGAGGTTGTAGTAAGTGGAGATTGCGCCACTGCCCTCTAGCTTGGGTGATAGAGCCAGAAAAAAGAAAAAAGAAAAGCCAAATTATTTCATGACTAGTGGATTCACATATTTATTAATGCTATTTGCATTATGTATTTTTCATTTTCACTTCTAACACATTTCTGTTCTGCTTTTGTCTTTTTAGATAGAAGAGTAATGGATGTAATTTCTCGTTCACAGCTTTACTTGGATGATCTTTTTTCTGACTACTATGACAAACCTCTCAGCATGACTGATATTTCACTCAAAGAAGGGACCCATATTCGAGTTAACTTACTTAATCACAACATTCCCAAAGGGCCGTGCATACTCTGTGGAATGGGGAACTTCAAAAGGGAGACAGTTTATGGGTGCTTTCAGTGTTCTGTTGATGGTCAGAAGTATGTGAGACTTCATGCAGTTCCTTGTTTTGATATTTGGCACAAGAGGATGAAATAAAATGAAAAATGAATATACCATGTTGGTGTTGTAGGTGCGGTTGTGCCACAAACCTTCCCTAAATTATCTAGGTTTGCTTTGATGAGTTAAATTAAAATGAAAAAAACAGAAAGAAATTAACCTGTCTGGGTATCATTTTCCCTATCTATAAAGTAGTGATGATGACAGTAGTGTCTGTTTCTTAAGTTGTCATGAAAATTAATAACACTGTTTATATCAAAAAAGATTTACATGTAACATTCAGAATAGAGATGTTCTTTCATAATCTTGCCAGTCACTTTAGAATCATTTTTGGGATGTAGTCTATCATTTTAGATAACTTTTTTTTTTGTTTTTTAAGACAGAGCCTTGTTCTGTTGCCCAGGCTGGAGTACAGTGGCACGATCTTGCCTCACTGCAACCTTTGCCTCCTGGGTTCAAGCAATTCTCTGCCTCAGCCTCCTGAGTAGCTGGGATTACTGGCGCCTGCCACCACCCCTGGCTAATTTTTTGTATTTTTAGTAGAGATGGGGTTTTACCATCTTGGCCAGGCTGGTCTTGAACTCCTGACCTTGTGATCCACTTGCCTCGGTCTCCCAAAGTGCTGGGATTACAGGTGTGAGCCACCGCACCTGGCCTAGATAACTTTTTATATAATTAAGAGATTTTTCTAAATACCAATTTTATTTTCAATCAACTTTCAATTCAACATGTAAGGATGACAAGACTGCACAAGTAGCAACTTTATGGTGTTTCAACTATTGCCTTTGGTCTGGTAAAATGAGAAAAATGTGTTAATAATTTAATGCAATCCTAAATGTTTAATTGCAGTATCAAATTAAAAGCACACTGAACTCAACATGGGGTTTTGTGTACACAGTTAACAAGGTGACTGATAGTAGTAATGGGTTGCCATTCTATGATGTGGGTATGCTCACGAGTTTCGTCTTCATAAAACGCAATACTGTCATTGTAAAGTTAAGACAGATAAGACACATCTGTTTCTTTGAAAATGTTTAAAACATTTAACATATTCAGTTCTGAAAGATATTTTTAATCTACTCTGTTGAGAAATCTGAATTTTTCATACACAACCTAAATTACTATTTACCTTTATTAAAATAATTGTATAATGAATAAAATGTTAAAATTCTAGAACTCAAAATGTAGTCACGGCACTGAATGCCACATATATGCATATGAAGGCAGAAGGCAATCATGCCGATATGAAATACTTGTACACTGTATTGTATGTAGAATGATTAGAAATTTATTTTTAATTATGTAAATACAAGTTTTAGAATGAATCATCTCCCTATTCATGTGGCATTATCTGTCATTTTTTAAAAACAAGTTTAAAAGCACTTTGTATGAAAAATAATGGGACAAAAAATTAGAATTACAAAGTTTAGATTATAGGGTGACTTCTTAATATGGATACAGAGAATGGAGACAGCTTCCAAACCAAAATAAAGAATATTGAGTTACTTAGTTTACTTCAACGGAGCAGGTTTTTCTGAGGGAAGGCAATGAAAGAGTAAATGATTAAACACGTGAGAAAGTGTTAGAAAATTGAGCATAGAAATGAGGAAATATTGGGAGGAAGGAAAAGATAGTACAGATCCTTGTTTTATGAGGTGTCAAATTATGTGCTAGCCATGTGTTATTTACTAATCTCATGGTTGTGTTACCCCTATGTACACTTGTTTTTGTATGTACTCATCTGAAAGCCCTCTATTTTTAAATAGAATTTTTGATAGTGTAAAGAAGTTAAAGGATGAACAATGGTTTGGAAAGAGCAAGTTTCAGAAGGTAGAAAAAACTTTACTTGTTGGGAACTCAATTATTTTGAACAGAGCTATTTACTGTCTGACCATACTTTCCTATATATGCAGTGTAGTAGTCCACTTTCACACTGCTGTAAAGAACTGCCCTAGACTGGGTAATAGATAAAGAAAAGAGGTTAAATTGACTCATGGTTTCCCATGGCTGGGGAGGCCTCAGGAAACTTACAATCTTGGTGGAAGGCAGGGAAGCAAGGACCTTCTTCACAAGGTGGCAGGCGGGAGAATGAATGCAGGAGAAACTATCAAACGCTTATAAAACCAAAGATTGCATGAGAACAGCATGGGGGAACCACCCCTATGATTCAGTTACCTCCACCTGGTCTCTCCATTGACATGGGATTATGGAAATTATGGGGATTATAATTCAAGATGAGATTTGGGTGTGGACACAAAGCCTAACCATATCATGCAGTATGCAAAATCTTATATGTTCTGATAGATACGTGCCCTTTCTTTGGTACCAACGTGATCTTCTACAGCATCTCTTACATACTATTCTCAAGTCATATGGTATCATAACTTGACCATGACACAAAACTGCCATGGCACTGTATATCCTCCTTTGTTTGGCACATTTATCAAAATTTGACAGCATACCAATTTGTAATGATTATTCATCATTAATGACAAGAGTGATGGGAAATGAGGTGACATAAGGAAAGAGATAACTAGAAAAAGGGAACAAAAACTAAGAAATTTCATGGCATCAATTTAAAACTATCAAGACAAAAGCTTGGGGTGGCAGACATCTTATAAAGGTTTAAAGAGGGAAGAGGAGTTGCACATTTATAATAATGTCTGAAGGAATGCAAAAGCCAGGCAGTACAGTCTCTATGCTTGCTATAAGAGGCAAAGTCTTTGGTTTGGTCAAATATCTTTAAACATTCCCCACTGGAAAATAACCAAGGCTAGAAGCTTACACCAAAAAGTATAGAGACTGTGTTGTGTTCTTTGTGGAACAGAGATATACAACTTTCTTCCTGCACATATACCAAAGGAAGACTCTTCAGTTCTAGGATTTTTATATCCTCTTCATAATGTTACAAGATGTATAAACAAGTGAAATGCTAATTCCTGGGTCCTTATTGGATATTTTAAAAATATGAGGCACTTTAACTTTTTTTTTTTTTTTTTTGGAGACGGAGTCTTGCTCTGTGCCCCAGGCTGGAGTGCAGTGGCGCGATCTCGGCTCACTGCAAGCTCCGCCCCCCCCGGGTTCACGCCATTCTCCTGCCTCAGCCTCCCAAGTAGCTGGGACTACAGGCGCCCACCACCTCGCCCGGCTAATTTTCTTGTATTTTTAGTAGAGACGGGGTTTCACCGTGTTAGCCAGGATGGTCTCGATCTCCTGACCTCGTGATCCGCCCGTCTCGGCCTCCCAAAGTGCTGGGATTACAGGCTTGAGCCATCGCGCCCGGCCTTAACTTTTAAAGTATAAAAAAACTGGATATTAACATGCTGGAAAGGTTAAAGTTGGGAAAAGCTTGCAGTTTTTGACATACTGTGCATGTCCTCCTACATCCTGAAAGGGGAAGAAATGCCCACTGGGACCGAGAGGTCTGTTTCATGGTGCTACAATTCTCGTTTACAGAATAAAGCAACAGGAAACACAATCATACCATTCCTACAAGTTAAGTTTGCAAAACAGCCTCACATTTATTATAGCAAAATCAATGTATTGGGGAGATCAAATATCTTCTCATAGGGGAAAATAGAAAATACAACTTGAAGAACAGTGACTTTGTTTTATACATAAAGTACAGTAAATAGCTAAAAAAAGTAGAAATACAAATATGCTATAGTTCATCGTGTTGGTATACATTGTATTCCTTGGGAGAAATGAAGCCATCACCATCATGGTCATTCTTCTTAAAAATATCTTCTAAAACTGCATCCTGATATGACTTGTCACGTGGCTTCTCATCTTTTTCAAATTCCCTTTGCAAGTAGAGGTTTATCTGGAAGGCCAAAATAACATTCCTTTAATTAAAAGACATCACAGTAAATTTCCAGTAACTTTGAGGAATATTTATAATAATGAAATTCATGTCCAAGATTACTTATAGTAAATGACACAACAGTTTGAAAAGCTATTTGAGGTTTTATTTTTCTTACTCTTTGAAGCAATGTTTTGGAGAGAAACAGGTCTTCAAATTAGTTTTCCCTAAGATGATAGATGGTTAGTGGTACATACTCTAAGATTAATATTTAAATTGAACTTTGTTGAAACTAAATGCTTTCTAATAATCCATGCTGTTCATATTATCAAAGGAAAATCATGCATGACTGCCATCAGCGAAAAAAACCCAAATTGGCATTTCTATATAATCTCTAAAACTAATGAATATGTTGTCTAATCAATAAAATATAACCATAGGTTTTGAAATAAAATTTAGTATTTTAAGTTTTTCTAGGCTTCTATTGCTCTCTTCCAAATCTACATAACTATAATAATCTCTTTAATAATGTCAAATAAAGAAAGGAATCCTGAAGTATTCACTAATTATATAAAATTTCTCTATGCAAACACACATTAAAAGTATTGTCCAATATAGTAGCCACTACCCACATGTGACTAATGAGCATTTGAAACATGGCTAGATCAAAATGAGATGTTACTATAAATGTAAAATATATAACAGATCTTGAAGGCTTCAAAAAGTATATCTAATTGATAACTTTTATATTGATCTCATATAGAAATGGCAATATTTTAGATATATTGAGTGAAGATATAACATTAAAATTAATTTCACCTATATCTTTTTACTTTTTAAGATGTGACTATAAAAATTTTAAAATTATATGTGTAACTCAATTATATTTCCATTGGAAAGCACTAATCCTTATAATAACTAAAGAAAGCAATGCACAATCATCTGGAGGTAATGTTCAGTAAGGCTAGCATTAAAGAGGCAAGAATATTTTTGAAAGCTAGAGTTTGAGAGGTTTTTAGCAATACATATCCTACGGTCAACCCATTGCAAGTTGACTTTATTTTAGAGCAATCAGTGGACCTTAATGAAGGATATATCAACTGTTCTCAAATGGGACTTTGGTCCTACATGAGGGAGACGCATTTTTTTCTTCCAGCCAAAGCTTAGCAATCCTATGTAGGTGTAAACAATTTTTAATAGCTTCAAATATTTCTCAGTTTCTAAGTAAATTCATTTATTTTTACATAACCAATATTGCTGATGCTTAAACTCTACTCCTTTTCCAGTACACTATAGTACAGAGGTACAGAAAGACAGTGGGTAAGAACATGACCTTAATTTTGCTAGTAATGGGTTCCACACTATTTCCACTTTTTACTTTAATAAAACACTGTATTTCCCCTATCCTTCCCCTTTAATACTAAAGAAATATTTTTCTTTTTCTTTTTTAAAGATGAAACTGATAAAATAGTTTACTTAATCTTTCTGACAATGAATAAAGTTTGCTTTTTTTTTTTTTTTTAGTTCATGTTTCTAATTCAGGCTTTGCCTTGGATTTGCTGTGTGGTCGTGTGCAAATTAACCTCTCTGAACCTCAGTTTTGTCATCTGTAAAAGGAGGTAAATAAGTATCTATATTGTAGGATTGATGCAAGGATTAGAATAATGATTATGGCCATCAATAAAAGATAGCTATTGTTATTCAAGTTAGTGAAAATCACTCTCGTCCATCTGGCGATAAAGCAGCTGATATCACAAAGACATCCAGGGAAATTGCAGCTAAGTAGATTAGTATTTTGAATTTTCTCTATTTTTATTTTCCAGAAAAGAATTTAAGATTGTCTAATGTCTTACTGTGGAGTAGTCATACTGCAGAACATGGCTGTTGGTGTGCCTGTGATAATGAGTGGTCTGTGTGCATAGGCTGAGCCCTTGGGTACTATGCGAATTCATCTGCAGCTGCTATTCACTCTAAAAAAGGGTGATAAGGAGTCAATAGAGAAGTGATAAGGAGTCGGCCAGCGCGGTGGCTCAAGCCTGTAATCCCAGCACTTTGGGAGGCCGAGACGGGCGGATCATGAGGCCAGGAGATCGAGACCATACTGGCTAACACAGGGAAACCCCGTCTCTACTAAAAAAATACAAAAAACTAGCTGGGCGAGGTGGCGGGCGCCTGTAGTCCCAGCTACTCGGGAGGCTGAGGCAGGAGAATGACGTAAACCCGGGAGGCTGAGCTTGCAGTGAGCTGAGATCCGGCCACTGTACTCCAGCCCGGGCGACAGAGTGAGACTCCGTTTCAAAAAAAAAAAAAAAAAAAAAAAGAGAAGTGATAAGGAGTCAATGGAGAAGTACACTTTGGGAACCATTTGCCACCCCTGTAACTGCCCTTCTTCTTAAGAACAGGACATGTTCCCTTCTCCTTCTTCCACTGTTGGCCAACCAAGATTCTTGAAGGGAAAGTCATTACTAATATCCAGGTGTAAGAAGTTGAACTGGGTGGGGAAAGGATTGGAGAGGGAGATGAAAAAGCAACAGAGAAAAAGACTTATTTTTATCACTTGAAATCAATCTTTTACTACTCACTTATGTGGTAGAGTTATGCATTTTTAAATGTCTCCTAACTAGTTAAGAGGGGAGACAGCTGGTTTACTAATTTTAAGCAAGAGTATGGTCAGTGGGACTAAGTAAAACATTAGACTTCAATAAATAGTATTAGACTTGAAACATTCATGATTTTCTCCAAAAGAAGCAGTCTAAGTCCAAAGTTAAAAATATAGTAGTGGGCCGGGCATGGTGGTTCATGCCTGTAATCCCAGCACTTTGGGAGGCTGAAGGAGAATCACTTGAGGCCAGGAGTTCAAGACTAGCCTGGGCAATGTAGTGAGACTCCATCTCTTAAACAAAAATAATTAGCTGGGTGTGGTGGCATGCTGGGGTATCACTTGAGTCCAGGGATTCAAGGGTGCAGTGAGCTATGATCACTCCACCCTGGCATGGGCAACAGAGCAAGACCCTGTCTCTAAGAAAAATTAAACTGTAAGAAGACTCATGAAGCCAGATTGCCCAGGTTTTGCCCCTTACTACTGTGTGATTTTTGGCTAGTTAACCTGATTATTATTTTCCCCATCTAAAAGTGGAGATGATGACAATAGTGTCTGCCCCATAAACTATCATGAAGATTAGATAAGTTCACATACTTATATGCTTATAAATAGTATCTGGTACTAAAAGTACAAAATAAATGTTACCTATTATTATCTTTTTTTTTTTTTTTTTTTGGAGACAAGGTCTCAGTCTATCTTCCAGGCTGGAGTGCAGTGGCACGATCACAGCTCACTGCAGCCTCAACCTCTTGGGCCCAAGCGATCCTCCTATCTCAGCCTCCTAGCTGGGACCACAGGTATGCACCACCACACCTGGCTAATTTATTAAATTTTTTGTAGAGACGGGTCTCCCTATGTTGCCCAGGCTGGTCTTGAACTCCTGGACTCAAGCAATCTTCCCACCTCGGCCTCCCAAAGTGTTGAGATTTTAGGCATGAGCCACATGCCCAGCCCAATTATCATTATTATTACAAGATCTTTATTACAAGACTGAGATACAGAAGCTAGCTGGCTGAACTCCTGGCTCCTGTTTACCAACTTTCTAGCCCACTCAATTCAGATCCTTGCTAGCTCTTTTCATAATCCTATGAGGCGTGAATTATTTGCCCTGTTGCAAATTCTTACAGTGCTGCCTGAAAAAGAGATATGCTAGTGTAGTCTAGAAACTGGAAGAGCACTGTAGAGATGAATAATTTGGGATTTTAATGACTCTCTTATAGGGAGAAAGGCAATTGAAGAGGATGACTCACAAGGTTTATACTGAAAAAGCTTAGAGCTTTTTCTAAGCGCTTAGATTATTTTTTAGTGACCAGCTCTATAAAAGCAGTGATCAGAGCCCATGCTAGCTAGACCTAAAAAGTAATAGTTGTAAAACAGATGTATTTAAACTGAGATAAAAAAATTAGACTATACACATGAAATTGGTTTGAATTACCTCGGCTTTGGAGAGTTGCCTATCATTGTCCGTGTCTATCTGTTTAAATGTCTCAATGCTCCGTGGTCCTTTGGTCACAGCATAAAGTTCAATCTCAAAAATCAATGTAGCATCAGGTGGAATTTTGCCTTCTGCTAAGGGTATAAATTTTAACAGTTTAACTTACGTAAAGATATGGTTCAAATATCTACTCATGAACTGCCATAACCATATTACATTATTTCATGTTGATAAGAATTGCTATCTGAATACTCACAATTTTTAATTTTTTCTCATCTTTTATAACTTCTTTCAGCTTTTCAAGAGTTTTCATTTTTGCTTTTTTTCTCTTTTTTTATAGATACTTTTTAGGAATATTTTTTCCACATGTTTCTGAACCAAGTCAATTCAAAGGACCTATGGGACCACTATTTCTTGATTAAGTACAAATCATAAATTTTTATTAATACATGGATATGACCCTCCATATCTGTGGGTTCTGCATCTGTGGATTCAACCAGTCTCGGCTTGAAAATATTCATACAAAAAAAGGATAGTTGTGTGTGTAATAAACATGTACAGACTTTTTTCTTGTCATTATTCCCTAACCAATACAACAACTTTTTACATAACATTTACATTGTATTAGATATTATAAGTAATCTAGAGATGATTTAAAGTACACTGGAAGATGTGTGGAGGTTATATGCAAATGTGATGCCATTTTATATTAGGGGCTTGAGCTTCTGTGGATTTTGGAATCCATGAGAAAGTCTTGAAACCAATCTCTAACAGGTACTGAGAGACAACTGTACTCTCCTATCATCAATACAGAAGAGAGGTGGCACAGAGAAGAAATGCATGGGCAGAAAAATTTCAAAGCATAGATGAGTAATCTTCTAGAAAATGATTTTGTGTAGTTATTTGGAAGCATAAATAAAACATAAGTATCAATATATTTGTCTTTCAAATTTTTTATAGACATTAAAAAATAAGTGCAATATTAGAAAAATCCAGTAACAGGCTGGGCATGGTGGCTCACACGTGTAATTCCAGCACTCTGGGAGACCGAGACAGGAGGATCACTTGAGCCCAGGAGTTTGAGACCAACCTGGGCAACATAGTGAGACCCTGTCTCTATTAAAAAAAAAAAAAAAAGAATTAAAAATAAAAGAAAAATTCAGTAACAATTTTACAAAGAAATTGTATACATTTTTAAGCATTAAGTTGAATACCTCTTTTTATTTTTATCTATTTGTTTTTTTTGAGACAGAGTCTCACTCTGTTTCCCAGGTTGGAGTGCAGTAGTGCGATCTCCGCTTACTATAGCCTCTGCCTCCTGGGTTCAAGCCATTCTTCTACCTCAGCCTCCTGAGTAGCTGGGATTACAGGTGCACACCAGGCATTGTATTATTAGTAGAGACAGGGTTTCGCCACGTTGGCAAGGCTGGTCTTGAACTCCTGACCTCAGGTGATCTGCTTGCTTTGGCTTCCCTAAGTGCTAGGATTACAGATGTGAGCCACTGTGCCTGGCTAGAATTGCTCTCTTTAATTAAGTTAACCTATTAGCTGATGTCACGGATTTTTTTTTTTTTTTTGACATGAAAATTCCTCTGTCACCCAGGCTAGAGTGCGATCTCGGCTCACTGTAACCTCTGCCTCCCAGGTTCAAGCAATTCTCCTGCCTCAGCCTCCCAAGTAGCTGGGATTACAGGCATCTGCCACCATTCCTGGCTAATTTTTTGTACTTTATTAGTAGAGATGGGGATTCACCATGTTGGCCAGGCTGGTCTCAAACTCTTGACCTCAAATGATCCACCCGCCTTGGCCTCCCAAAGTGCTGGGATTATAGGCGTGAGCCACCGTGCCAGGCCATGATGTCACAGGTGATTTTAATAAACAATGGGCTATTTCAGATAAATATGTCATAAAAATGACCTGCAGAAATGACTTGCTAAGGGGCAGTGGGTAGCTTGTGTCATCAGTATATTGCCAGTGTCCCACACAGTACCTGATCTACTACAGACAGTGCAATGTGTTAAATGAATGACCCATATCATTTATTTTTTAAAATGTTTGTCCTTGGAAGGAAATAGCAATTTCTTTAATAAAAAAGTGAAGCATTCTAGCTAAAGTCTTTATACAATCTGAAGAGAAAAGAGTTTGTGAGTTATAGCCAAAAGGAGTAGCAGATTAGTAGTTTTCAAAGAGAAAACATAGAAAGATCTACCCATGCATCATATGACTAATATAAAAGTCCTAACCTAATGCACCACATATTACCTGACTTTAGAGTAGAAGAGCTACAGATTGAGTCAATGGTCGTTTTATAAAACCCATTCCTATTTTTTCCAGTTATAATCTCCTTATGACAGAAAAACAATTACTTCTGACAATAATTCAAGGCAAATTCAAAACACAAGTTCAAATTTTTTTCTTTTTTCTTTTTTTTTTGAGACAGAATCTGCTCTGTTGCCCAGGCTGTAGTGCAGTGGCACGATCTTGGCTCACTGCAACCTCCACCTCCTGAGTTCAAGTGATTCTTGTGTCTCAGCCTCCCAAGTAGCTGGGATTACAGGCATGCACCGCCACGCTCAGCTATTTTTTGTATTTTTAGTAGATATGGGGTTTCACTATGTTGGCCAGGCTGGTCTTGAACTCCTGGCCTCAGGTGATCCACCCACCTCAGCCTCCCAAAGTGCTAGGATTACAGGTATACGCCACTGTGCCCAGCCCAAAACATAAATTTCTTAAGAAAAAATATCGTAGGTACATAGGCAGTTTTTGAACAATTTTGCTATAAACAGAAAATATTGGCCAGGCGCAGTGGTATAAGCCACCAGGAGTTCGAGACCTGCCTGGCCAACATGGTGAAACCCCGTCTCTACTAAAAAAACAAAAATTAGCCAGGCGTGGTGGCGTGTGCCTGTAATCCCAGCTACTCAGAGGCTGAGGCAGGAGGGTAGCTTGAACCCGGGAGGGAGAGGCTGCAGTGAGCCAAAATCAATCACACCGCTGCACTCCAGTTGGGCGACAGAGTAAGACTCCATCACAAAAAAAAAAAAAAAAAAAAAAAAAAAGGATATATTGCCAATTACCTGTTTTTCTTGTTATATATTGTTATTTAAGCACTAACAAGTCACATGCATTTCAAGACATGCAGGGTTGTTCTGTGACATGAGACAAGGATATTTTACAGAAGAAAGACTTCTTCAAGTACTACCTAAAATAAAGTTATAGCTAATGTCACGTCTTAATAACAACTTACTTTTAAATGCTTATTTAATCAAGAGGTTGTTAAACAGTTACTTAAGGTCTACACTGCAACTTTTAAAATAATGTAATCCAAGGTATTGCAATGCAGGCAAGGCCAGTATTAACTATGGTCCAATTAACACACTTTTTTGGGCCTCAGTTTCCTTTCCTGTAAAATGAGGGTGCTGGTGGTATTACTAGTGAGATTAATCACTTTAATGTTTGCTAGAGATACCTCCAATTGAATATGAACTAGTTTCATGTCAAACTTCTATATCTCTGCAGCAAGTTTCTGATTTATTAAGAGCTTAGGCAGCCTGGGTAGTCATTCATATCTAAGCATAAATTACTTTATGAAAAGGATAAGCTAAGTGGTCCTTTGCCTGAGGGTGGTGAACCCTGGATGAGCACCTGATGATAACAGATACGTGTGCTCCAGGCAGATAGGAGAGTGGGTGCTCTAGTGGTAGGCAGAATGTGGAGGCATCTGAAGACACAACACAAGACAGAAAGGAAAACTTTGAAAATGAGAAAGAGACTGAAAGGCAAACTCTTCCTCCATCATTTTGCCTAGAAGTGGCCTTAACTTTTGACAGATTTTTAGCACAAGTATTGCATTTGACTTAATTTATTTTCAGTTTTCCTTCTCTTTCTCCCAGGTTCCTATACAAATAAAAACAGGATATATAAATTATGGTACCATGGAGCCATTCTGATGGGATCAAATTATTGGCAAAAAGCATTAAAAATAAAGCTGAAGTTATCTGGAAATTGTCTCTTTAGGAGTTTTAAGCCTGACTGGGTCTGACTCGAAGCACTGACAACCCCCCACCACCCGCCAATCCAATGTGGGGCACTGATGCCCCCATTTTGCTGGAAAGAACTCTTAATGACTAATAAAACTGCCTCAAAGAAGGCATGCCACTTCCATGAAATATTTGGGAGCAATGCCAATATCTCATTGTGGAAAATTGATCTTTACTATTTCAAACAGGTGGAGTTAGCAGTGGCTCTAAATAGGGTAAGGAGGCAAAGATTCTTTCTGTACAGCCTTCAAGCAGCAACGTGGAGCAAGAACCTAACAAAGGATGCAACGTGCAGCCCATCTGTCAGGCTGCCCATCCTCCCTGCCTGCTTTAAAAATTTTCTTCTCTGTTCTGCTACACTCAATTTTTGTAATTTAAAAATTTAATTTTGGAAAAATTAATACATGCACTATAAAACTTTCAAATGGTACAAAATATTAGAATGAAAATAAATCTTCTCATCCTTGACCCTGAGGCCTCCTTCCCAGGAACACTTAATGTCATCAGATGACTGCATATTCTTCCAGATGTATTTTTGTGTAGATACAGGCATATGTGAAACTCCTCCTCTGAAATACAAGCTCATAGAGGATCGGGAGTAGTGTCTACTTTGGTCACTGCTTTATGCCCAGTGCCTACAAAGCCTGGCACTGATGCTCAATACATATCCCAAAAGTGGAATATAGTCTAGTCCACAGGTTGGAGTGCAGTGGCACAAACACAGCTCACCGCAGCCTCGACCTCCCAGGCTCAAGGGATCCCCCCACCTCAGCACCCTGAGTAGTTGGGACCACAGGCGGATACCGCCACACCTGGCTAACTTTTTAATTTTCTGTAGCGATTGGGTCTCCCTGCATTGCCCAGGTTGCTTTCAGACTCCTGGGCTCAAGTGATCCTCCCACCTTAGCCTCTCAAAGTGCTAGGATTATAGGCATGAAGCCACCATGCCTGGCCTCCACTTTATTTTTAACATATTAATAAGTATAGCTCTACTTAATTCTTTTTACTGGCTACACAGTAATTCATTGTGTAGATATATTATATTTAACTAATTTCCCACTGATGGATAGGAGGTGGTTTCCAGCCTTTTGCTACCCTCCCCCACAAAAATGCCTGCAGTGAATGTTCTTTTACACATACCTTTGTGCATATTCCTGGAAATGGAACTACTGGAATAAGAAGGCATGTGCATTTTCACTTTTTTTTTTTGAGATGGAGTCTCACTCTGTTGCCCAGGCTGGAGTACAGTGGCACAATCTCGGCTCACCGCAACTTCTGCCTCCCAGGTTCAAGTGATTCTCCTGCCTCAGCCTTCCAAGTAGCTGGGATTACAGACACACTCTACCACAACCAGCTAATTTTTGTATTTTTAGTAGAGGCGGGGTTTCACCATGTTGGCCAGACTGGTCTCGAACTCCTGACCTGAAGTGATCTGTCCACCTCAGCCTCCAAAAGTGCTGGAATTACAGGCATCAGCCACCACACCTGGGCCTGCATTTTCACTTTTGATAACAATTGTTAGAGAAGTTGAATGATTTCCATTCCCAGCAATAATGCTGATTTTTCCATGCTTTTGCCAAGTTGTTTTGTCTTTGCTAATCTGATGAGTGAAATATGGTGTCTCATTTTAAATTTCTTTAATTATGAATAAAATTAAGTATTCTCACAGACTTAAAGGCCATTTGTAATTTTTTGCTAGTGGGTGCTTATTTATGAATTTGGCCCATTTCTAGGGATATGTCATTTTCATTATTGGTTAGTATAAGTCAGTCTTCATATATGATACAAACATTTTTCCCATTTATTTGCTTTACCTAGGTTTTCAGATCTTTTTGCTCTACGATTTTAAAAATAGGCAAGATATTGAAAGAATAAGATCATTTCTTACACATTTGAAGGCTTGTCCTGTATTGGGGTAATAATGACTGACAGCTTATTATATCTCAGATGTTCCCATTACAATGTGCCCGTCCTGTCCTTTTACTCTAAACCCACATGTTCCAGTTTCTGAGTTTTATGAATTTAACTTTGGTACTGCTTACCAAAGATCTGTTATAAATATTTATGTAATAATGACATATGCTGAAAACAATAAAAATGCTTGGCCAGGCACAGTGGCTCAGCCTCTAATCCCAGCACTTTGGGAGACTGAGGCGGGCAGATCACGAGGTCAGGAGATCGAGACCATCCTGGCTAACACAGTGAAACCCCGTCTCTACTAAAAATACAAAAAATTAGCCAGGCATGGTGGCGGACACCTGTAGTCCCAGCTACTCAGGAGGCTGAGGCAGGAGAATGGCGTGAACCCAGGAGGCAGAGCTTGCAGTGAGCCGAGATCGTGCCACTACACTCCAGCCTGGGCCACAGAGCGAGACTCCGTCTCAAAAAAAATGCTTAAGATAGAGCTTATAGAATATATAGAATCATCATGAGTGTTGCCACAATGTAGAAGAACGAACTCTGGCCAGATATCTATATTCAAACAATGTCGTGTTATCTTTATAAACAAAAAGAGGGGACTGGACTGAACTAGATAGAGCTTAAGGTCATTGGACTCAACTGTTCTCTTTATTTCATCTATCATTTTTTATTTATTTTACTTTTTTTGTTTTTAATTGTGGTAAAATTCACATAACATAAAATTTGCCATCATAACGATTTTCAAGTGTGTTGTTCAGTAAAGTACATTTATGCTGCCATGCAACCAATCTCCAGAACTCTTCCTCTGGCAAAACTGAAACTCTATACCCATTGGTCAACACTCCCCCTTTTCCCCCTCACTTCAGCCTCTGGCAATCACCCTTCTACTTTGTCTCTATTAATTTGACTACTCTAGGTACCTCATATAAGTGGAATTATACAGTATTTATCTTTTTGTGACTGGTTTATTTCATTTAGCAAAATGTCCTCAAGGCTGATACATGTTGGTGAATGTCTCAGAATTTTCTTCCTTTTTAAGGCTAAATAATATTCCATTTCATGTGGGTTTTTTTTTTTTTTTTTTTTTTTTTTTTGTAGAGCAGGGTCTTGCTGTTGCTCAGGCTGGTCCTGGCCTCAAGCGATCCTACCAACTTGGCCTCCCAAACTGTTGGGATTACAGGCGTGAGCCACTGTGCCTGGCTTCCATATACGCATATATTCATTTTGTTTATCCATTTCTCTATCATCTATGGACATGTGGCTTGCTTCCATCTCTTGTTTACTGTACATGGCTGCTATGAGCATGGCTGTACAAATATTTCTTTTTGAGACTGGGCTTTCAATTCTTTCAGACCTACATACCCAGAAATCTACTAATCATTTTTTAAATATAACTAAAACAAGAAATTAAAATTAAACATCTTACCATGGCCTTCCTTTCCGTATGCAAATGAAGGGGGTATAACTACTTTTCGCTTTTCTCCAGGGCACATATCCATCATAGCAATATCTAGGCCTTTTATCACTTGCCCAACACCAAGAACAAACCATTTGGGGTGGCCTTCATTTTGTGTCCGGCTATAATAAAAAACAATACTTAAGTAAACTGATTTCAAGAAATCAAACTTGAAAATACAGCTGGGCATTTAAAATTGGAGTCCTCTCTAACCATCATTCCTGTATAAGCACTCTTTCTAAAACCCCTAACGGGGTGTTTGACTCAAACTTCCCTATAATCACCAGAAAGAAGTATGATTTGCCCAAAGCTAATCATTAAGAGCCATCTCATTTTTAAAAATTGTTATCTTTACAAAACCTATTCAACAGTTAACTTTTTAATGGGTCTCCAGCCCCTAACTAGCTGCATGGCTTGTACAAAGAACTCATTTAACTCCCCTGTGTGTGTTGTAAAAAATGATGAGGCAGGTTTAGCCTCAAAAAGTCATTTTAAAAGTAATTTAAAATGGTATATTTTCTTATTAAATTCTAGTAATATAGTCTATATTCTTATTAAATCCTAATATAATATTAAATTTAAAAACTGTATAAATTCTTATTAAATTTCTCTATTTTATTCTAAATGGATGGAACTATCTTACCCAGTCCTATCTTTACAGGATGAAGAAAAGATTCTCCCTCTGAGTAATAAGCCATCAATTAAATCAGAGTAGGCACCAGGTGGAATGGGGGAGCAGGGCCCACCAGAAGTCACCAGGGAAGTAATGGTTTTTCTTGATAGAAAGTGGCCACAACCTATAAAAATCGTGCTTCTGAAGGCCAGAGTTAAATCTCGTTATTCCATGTATTCCTCCGTAAAGACTCAATACTTCCGGCAAGGGAAAAATGTGAACATCCTTACAGGCAGAACCTTGATTTAATTCTGGAGGTCCCAGAATTAAAGGTAATGGTAGTGGTTGGTGTGTGTGTGGATGTACTGTATTTTCGATAATTTATTGGACCAACATTTTCAATACTTTAAATAGAAATATTCAGTTTATTAGAGAACCACACATATATATATTATATATATATATTTAATGAATAAAGGGCTCAACTTTTACTGTTAAAAAATAAAACCCCAACCAACCAACCAACCAACCAACCAACCAACCAGTAAGGCTTACGCTTGGTGGAGGCAGGCAAGATTTTGTGCAACTGGACGCGTGGGCAGCTCGCAGCATTTCCTACCTGCAGTAGAATTTCGACCCGTCTTTAGCCAGGTAGCCGTCATAATGGGCATTTAGTAGGTCTCCCTTCTTGCTTGTCTTAGAGCAGTTTTCTGGACGATGCAAAACTTCTATTTTCACTTCTTCGGTGCTCTCCTCTTTCTTTTGTCTCTGAGCAGTAAAAAGGCCCCATAGATAAAAGAAAACAATGAATCTGAATAAGAAATGCATGGTTACTGGCATCGGCTCCAGCAGAACAGCGCTCTCCCTCCCGCGTGTCACTCGCGCCCCTTGGATGCCCCGCGCCGAGTTCCGACGCGTGGCAGGCGTTGTACACTGTCACAAAGGGCCGGGGCTGGGCCATAGACGCGGCCCTGCCCTCTCACAGGCCCAACCCCTCCTCCTCGGGCAGCGGGCTCAGCGCGGTTAACGCTGTTTCTAGGCCCCCGGGCTGGCTGTTCTCAGTCTCTAAGATTGCACCGCACACTCGCTCTGCTTCTCGCTAAACCCGCATATTTTACAGCCGGTTTCCTCAGGGTTCGGGTGACAACACTGGCATTTCTAAAATGGAACTGGCATAAGACGAAATAAACAGCCAGGGATGTCGTAGAGTCAGGGAATATGGTTGTCATTTGTGGAAGCAAAAGACTTCTAAGACCCCTACGGAACGAGCAGATAGATACTGGGGGGAGGAAGAAGCATGCTGGAAAAGGAGCGTAAAAAATAGGCTGGCGGTGGCTTCCTGGGTGCTTCTGGGGTGTCCTTGAAGCGAATCCTCAGGTCGGAGTCTTGCATTCAGAAGTTCCAGGCTGAGTCGCACAACCTGTAGGCCAGCCCGACGCGAAGAAACTGCGGTGCAGCAGCTCCTCCGCCTGGCTGCAGGCATTTCCGAGAGCCGACCTCCAGGATTCAGCGACCGCCGCTGGCTTGCATTTCTTTCCCCCTCCACTAGGGGCCGCCCTTGATTCGAGGGCCTCTGGTAGTGCGGGGAATGGTCTTTTGACTTTTTTGTACCAATCCCATGGGATACGTAATTTTCCACATCAGTCAAGAAAACTTGAGTATTGGGCATTTTTTCCTAATCTCACAGCTAATACGCAGCCAGATTTTTGGTCAAATCTGTGTGACCACACCTCCCCACCACCAATTTTAGTATGAAAACCTTTAAAATACACAGAAAAGTTGAATTTTACAGTAAACACTCGTACACCCACCGCCTAGATCCTGTCATTAAATTATATTTATTATATATCCATCCATCACTCTTTCCTCCATCAATTCGCCTTGTTTCCGAGTGAATACCTAAAGACTATCCAAACCAGAAAACCAGCAAAGGCCTTTTGCATTCGCCTGGATTAAGTTCTGGGAGTGGAGGTGCTATTCCACCTGGGTGATGCGAAGAAAAGCCGCAGCACTGAGCCCGATTGATGTGCTTTGCTTAAAGTTTGCAAAATTCCATAAACCTGAAAATTACTGTCGATTATGCAAGATGACGATTGCGTCCAAGCAGGAGTTTCAAAAATCATAAAAGCTAGGGGGAAGTCCTCCTTTCTAGAATAAAATTCCAAAGTCAAGTTCAATGTTTTATATTCTAAATAAAATTGTGGCTATCCAAGGTTAATTATCGGCGTGATGACAGTTCCTTGGGGGGCCCTCGCCATTCCTTGTCAGAGGACCCCGTCTGTTGCACATTGCCTTCATAGGAGATAATTTCAGACCCCTTGAATATGAGGAAAATACGAAGCAAACAGAAATAGGAAGGCTTTTATTTATTTTTTCAGGAAAAAAAAAAACAAACAAACCAGGAAAACCCGAGAGAACTAAGTGCCCGAGGGATGAGTGTGTGGGGAGCTCCTCCTCGGGTGGGCACGGGGGCTGCGCGCGCAGTGGAGCCCGAAGGCCTCGGCCCCCGGGGGCGGCCGGCCTGGGCCTTGGCGGCCAGGGGGAGACTAGGGAGCCTCGGGACTGTTGGCCCTGGGCCCGTGAGAGGAGAAGAGCTGCCCTAGCTGGCAGGCCGAGGGTGCGACGCGCAGGTCCGCCCTCCTCACGCAGCCTCCGGCTAGGCGGCGAGGCCGCAGGCCGCGCCCGCTCCTTCAGCCCCGCCGCCGGGGAGGGGTTTCCCGGGACGATCCAGCCCCTTTCATCCAGGAAGTGAAAGCGACGTCGGGGTCAATGAAAACAAACGGGGAGCCCGGGGGGAAGGAAGGCAGGCGAGGAGGAGGCAGCGCCGGGCCGCGGAAGCGCGAGCAGGAGGCCGGTCGCGGTCGCATTTTTGTCGTTGTCGCGGCCCCCGCCGCCGAGGCTTACTCCGGGATGTCTGGGCCCGCGCCTCGCGGCCCCCAAGCTCCACGCGGCGCCCGCTGTTCCGGCCTCTAAGGGCCGCCACGTCCCGGCGGCGCGCGCAGGCAGAGGGCGGCTTCGTGCCGGCGGCGGGCTCCAGGGGAGGGGGCCCGGGCGGGCCGGGAGTGGCTGCCCCAGGCCCCGCGCCTACCCCATCACCGCGGCTGGCGCCGGGCCGGGAGGATGCGCGGTGTGGGGCTCTGAAGCATGGAGGGGGTTTTGTACAAGTGGACCAACTATCTCACAGGTATGGGGGCTCGCGTGATGAGGGAAGAGGGGAGAGGCGGGGGGCTTGGAGGGGCTTAGGCAGTAGGCTGCGGAGAAGGCGGGTCCGGGGCTTCTCTTCCTCCGTCTGGCCTCTGCGGACCCTCAGAGCGAATTCGCTGTACTCGATTCCAGGGCTTATTGAGTCCTTCTGGCCTCTTCAGGGGAGGGTTTAAGGCTGCGCACCTTCTAGAGGGTGGGAAATGCACCTGCCACTTACTTGCTAGTGTGATAATACCAATCTTTGCCTCCTGTAGCCTCCGGAACAATTCTCAGTCACCCTACATGTGTTGTTGCGATCTCCGTCCTTATTCACACTTAGTATTCATACTTTAAGAGCATTTTGTTAATAACTGAGTTGTCAGAGTATTGGACTGGAAAGGACCCTTTAATTGTTTCAACTACAAGATTTAATTTTAAGAACTCTTTTCTGTATTTCTTCTAGTTTCCTTAACATTTTATTTTAAAAAGTTGTCTTGTTGAGGTTGTTCGAGCTTAGCGAACATGATTTTGGAAGCTGTCCCCAGATAATATTCTTTTAGGGATTGTCAATGAAGTATCCTTACGTTGGGGAATTCTGTTAACTGTGTGGGAAATAGTGGAAGACAGTGCCAATACACAGAAAGGGAGCAGGCAAGTCACTTTCACCTGTGAAGTGGGTGGAAGGGAGAACTTTGAAGAAATCAGAGGCCAGCAGGAAAGGGCTCCTTTCCATGACATTGGCAGTCTGGCTTATTTAAAAGCTCCTTAAATTTGAGTTGTAGTCCAATCTCTGCCATCAACCAACAATCAAGGCAAGTCAGTTATTCTTTCAGGACCTCAGTCTGGTAAGGCCAGGGTGATTAGCTATTTTGTCCTGGACATGCCTTCCAACTCCAGAATTCCATGACCTCACTAAGTGAGAGGATGGTTTTAACATAAATTTGAACAGTAAACAGATTTTTTTGGGGGGTCTAGCATAGGCAAATCATGACTTGCTGCCCACTTATTCCCTCTGCCAAAAGTATCGAATCCCTCAGTAATTGTGTGGTACTCTCAACTTGTGTCCACCTGATCTTGTGCAAAATGTGCACATAAACTTTTTCAGGCAAAAGCACTGGGCTACAGTTATACCTGCTTTTTGATTTCTTAGAATGCTAAAGCCAGATTGATAGCAGCAAATGCTTTTAACATTTATGATACACAGATGTTTTATTTTGTTCAAACTAAAAAGTCAATTTATTTCTATAAGTGACATGTTTTAATGGGAAACATTTAAAAGTTAGATAAATATTTTTTATTGGGCATTTTCATTTGGGCCCTTGTGAGAGCAGTTATACTGTTTGGTTGAGGTATAGTGTTAACTGTTAAAGACAGTAGAGTGCTTCACCCCTGTAGTCCCAGCACTTTGGGGGGCGGACGTGGGAGGATTGCTTGAGCTCAAGACCAACCTGTGCCACACAGGGAGATGTGGTCTCTACTAAACAAACAAACAAACAAACAAACAAAAAAATTAGCTAGGTGTGGTGGTGCACGCCTGTAGTCCCAGCTACTGAGGAGGCGGAGGCGAGAGGATTACTTGAGCTAGAGAAATGGAGGCTGCAGTGAGCTAGGATCAGTGAGCTATGATTGTACCCACACATTCCAGCCTGGCTGACAGAACGAGATCCTGTCTCAAAAAGCAAAATAAAACAAAAAGACAGTAGCTTGTATGCTTTGAGATGCAAATGCTCATCTCATTGCAAGTATTCCTAAGCATGGTGTTGTGGAGGTCATGCAGGAGGAACCATTGGGTCATTACTGAGATGAGTCATAATTTAAGAACCGAGGTGAAACCTGGTCTTGGTGGCCATTTCCTCATCTCCTATGGTACTAAATAACCAGTGGTTGAGCTTTTCACCGCATGTGATTTAGATTGTAGTCTTTGCAGGGCATTTAGTCAACTTCTAGTATGCATTGTAGAAGCTGGTTGAAAAGAAATCTTTTGGTTGGAAGAATTTCATTTTTAAGAGTTAAATTTGAGTCAACAGTGTGCTGATGATTAATTTTAGTTCATCATAGGTCATTAGGATGAGCAGCTGTTCATACTAAGTGATCTTTCAGTGTAATGATAGTGTTGTTCAGGCACAGTGGCTCATGCCTGTAATCTTAGCACATTGGGAGGCTGAGATGGGCAGATAGCTTGAGGTAAGGAGTTTGAGACCAACCTGGCCAACATGGCGAAACCCCGTCCCTACAAAAAATACAAAAAATTAGCCAGGCATGATGGTGTGCACCTGTAGTCCTAGTTACTTGGGAGGCTGAGGCATGAGAATTACTTGAGCCTGGGAGGCAGAGGTTACAGTGAGCCCATATTGCACCACTGCACTCAAACCTTGGCAACAGAGTGAGACTCTATCTCAAAAAAAAAAAGATAGTGTTATTTGAGAATCCTTTGTGGAGAGTAAGAATTTCAGTAACATTTGGTAGTTTGAGATAAAAAGAATTAAAAAAAAAAAGAATTTTAAAAAGGGAATACCTGTGACTCTTTTTCACAGATATTACCCTCTGTTACTTGAGTGTGTGAATCAATTAGAAATTGTTTTATTAAATGTTTCTTCAAAAAGTGTGTAGAGATAATTAACAGGCTTGATTATATTAATATGTTCAACCACTCACCTTTCATGTTGCTGCAAATTCTAAATGAATCATTTTGCCCAATATTTGTTTTAAAGAGATATTGAATTGCAGTACTGCAGGCTTGCAAAATCATAATTTGTTCTATAGGCACACTAGACCTGGGTGGAGGAGTGTATTTTCACCACCCACTGCTTATAATTTGTTTGATAAGGTAAATTAGTGTTTGGAAAGATAGTTTTTATCATTTCCATGCATGATCAATACAATATACTCTCAAAGATATATTGTATGTCTATATTCTCATGGTTAATATGAAATATCTGCCAGGTGTGGTGGTCCACACCTGTAATCCTAGCACTTTGGAAGGCCAAGGTGGCAGGATTACTTGAGTCCAGGAATTTGAGACGAGCCTGGGCAACATGGTGAGACTTCATCTCTATAAAAAATTAAAAAATTAGCAAGTCTCGGTGGCGTGTCTATAGTCCTAACTACTTGGGAGGCTGAGGTGGGAGGACCTTTTGAGCCTAGGAGGTCGAGGCTGTGGTGAGCCATGTTCATGCCACTGCACTTCAGCCTGTGCAGCAGAGCAAGACCCTGTCTCAAAAAAACAAAACAACAACAGCAGCAGCAATCCATGAAATATCTCACTTTTGGGGGTATTTATTCATTCATTTATTTATTCAGTCACTTGAGAAATAGATTCTTTTGGTACCTCTTACGTGCCAGGCACCATTCTAGTTGCTGGGAATGCAGTGTTGAGCAAGATAAAGTCCATATACCAAAATAACTTACTTTCTAATTTGTTTAGGTCTCACTAGGGAATACTCTGTTGTTTCACAGAAAGGAATCTTCCAGGAACCTGAAAATTGCTGGTTTTTAATTGCTTTAGATATCCATCTTTCTGAACTATATTACTGCATTCCCTGCCTTCCTAAACAAGGTTACAAAGTAAAATTTAATCTTTTATGATGACTCAGTGTTGTCATTTCAAAAGTGTTAGAGATAAATCCTTTTGGGGAATTAAGTCCTGGATCTGTATTAAAGTGTAAGGATGATTGACCCATCTCCCCTCTCGGCACTATCTGACTCTGGAAAGATCAGATTAATCATGTGGCAGGCTATGGCAAAAGTGACCAGGATTTGAACACCCACGGTTTAAAATGTACGTTTTAGCCATGAACACTTGTGCTGAATTGTTATTTAATAGTCACGGAAAGAACAAGGACAGTCACGCTGCCCCCAGCATGGTCACCATGTTAATAGTCAGTGAACTGTTGTAAATTAGTAGCATGCTTGATAAGACTCCAGGGAACACCAAGTTTGGCTTCAAAGAGGAGTGGGAATTGGATGCCAAGGAAAGCCATCATCATCCTTGTCACCAGCTTTGGCATGGAGCCAAGTCTGTGATAGATGCGAGCTCTGGTCACTGAATAAATATCAGTTGAACAACTGCAGTTTCTAGGATTTCTGCCCTAGCTGTGCAACTGCAGACAAGGGAAGAGGGGATCACATGGGGAATCTATGTTCTCACCATAGGGTATGTAGCTTCTATTTAAGAGACTGGAATTCATTTAGCACTCACTGTGTTTAAGGGAGTTTGCTTAGAAGTATGTATTTCATAAGAGTCACATTGCAGAATTAGAGGGCCAGGTGGCACCTGAGAGGTCATCTTGTTCAACCTATACATTTTAGAGACTGGGAATTTTAGAGATTTATTGAAATGAAAAGATTCGCCCCCAGGGTATGATTATCCAATTAAAGAATGATACTATAGGTAAGGCTAGAATCTCTGTCTTCCATGGCTTTTCCCTTAATATCATAACCCCAACTCAGTTCCTTTTTAGGAAAAGAGGGCAGTTATGCTATACCTGGTTTAGGGCTATTACTAAGGATGGGCCTTATGGGTTGTTAATGAGAACACTGTGAGCTAGAATTAGAAGTATTACTCCCTGTGTTTTTGCTGCTCTGGAGATTGCTCCAGAAATCTCTCCCAGTAAAGTGGAGACTGATGCAAAAACATTTTTGGTAAGCCTTGGTGATTAAAAATTTCATTGTCAGAATGTTATTTGAGAGCCAAGAAATAATGTGGATAGCAAGTTTTGAAATCACAGTTTTCTACGTGGTAAAAGTAATGTCTTTCCAATTGACCTTTTGTTATTTATGATCTTTTTAGGTTGGCAGCCTCGTTGGTTTGTTTTAGATAATGGAATCTTATCCTACTATGATTCACAGGATGATGTTTGCAAAGGGAGCAAAGGAAGCATAAAGATGGCAGTTTGTGAAATTAAAGGTAAGTGAATATATGGAATTAGAGGAACTGGAGGTTAGTCAAGGGTTCTTCAGCATACTCCAGACAAGAGTAAAAAAGGCATTTCTAACCATGTAGGGATCTTCTAATACCATTTATATCCTTAGCAGTCAGGAGTGGTATTTCATCACAGTTAACACAGTTAAACACAGTTTTTGATAATGCTCCCTCTACAAATGTATTTTGAATGGAAATAACTTTTGCTAGTCTTCCAATTTGGATTTGACAAACAATTTCTTGTGGATACTACTTTAGTGTCCACCTTCAGTCTATAAGCATTCTATTTCATTATTGTTGGAATTAATAGAAAGATATTGTAAAAATTGGAAGCTTTACTCCAAAGATAATGGGGCCAGCTCTGTAGGGTTTTGATGAAGTATGAAGTTGGAGTTGTAAACTCTGGTTCTTTGCTGAATTTGGAGGTAAGTTCCTCTGGGTGATAGAGATGGTTTCCTTTTCTTCCAAAAGGGGAGAAATAAAGCGATAGGTCCTGCTGTAATTTTTGTGAAGGAAGATTTTATGGACCATTGATTCATTTGTGTGTGTGGTTGGGGGGTGTGGGGTGGAGGCGAAATCAGATAAAATGGCAGTGAAAAGTACTGAATTCTTCAAAGAGAATGAAGGAAAAACTAGAGTGCCAGGGGAGTGACTGTTCGACTTCCCCCTGGTCGTTTTCATTTCTCCACTCTAGCTTAAATACTTGTCCTTCATGAAGTGTGTTTCTTTTGATGTGGTGAGCTCTGGGTCATAGCTATCAAATAGTCTTCCTGAAAGGTAGCCATTAATCTGACTTTAATTGCCATATATAAGTGTTATCTCCGTTTGAACATTTTATAAATGGAATAATTCACTATTTTCTTTTGTGTCTTGCTTTTTTTTTACTCAACATCGTGTTTGTGAAATTTATCTATGTTGTTGTATGTAACAGTAGTTCAGTCATTCTTATTGTATAGTATTCCATTGTGTGAATATCTCACAATTTTGGTATCCATTCTAGTACTGAAGGATTTTTGGGTTATTTCCATTTTGGGACTACAGTGACTAAAGCTGCCATAAACATTCTTACACATTTATTGAACATATATGTGTATTTCTGTTTAGTGTATCTCTGGAAGTGGAGTGGAATGCTAAGGCATTGAATATTCATACATTCAGCTTTAATAGCAGTTAAAGAAAAAAGTATTCTTGACACTTGTTGAAATGGTATGGCAAACTTTATTTAGGACTATTGTGATAGATATAGGGAGTATTGCATTGGAGGAGAGAAATTGGGCTCAACTCCAAGTACAAGGAAAAGTGGGAATGTATAGCCAAGGAGCAGGGTTAGGCGGAGAGGGTATCAGTGGAGGGAAAGTTACTAAGAGGTAAGTGGGGATTCTGGCTAAATTGACCTAACAGGATTCTTGCTGAAGGCAGGCCAAAGCCAGGGTGATCAGACATTGCTGGGAGATGGTAGGGAATGAAGAATGTGGTCAGATAGCAAGGGCGGGTGATGAAATATGGTGTTAGGGGATTCTGGCTAAACTGACTTAGTAGGATTCTTACTAAAACTGGATTCTACAAGGATGGAGAAGGAAACTTAGGTGAGTACAGGACTCAAATGAGCCTGACTAAAATTTGGTCAAGAAGACAATCTTTTTCTTTTTTTCTTTTCTTTTCTTTTTTTTTTTTTTGAGACAGGGTCTCACTCTGTTGCTCAGGCTGGAATGCAGTGGTGTGATCATGGCTCACTGCAGCCTCCACCTCCTGGGCTCAGGTGATCCTCCTACCTCAGCCTCCTGAGTAGCTGGGACCAGAGGCACACGTCACTATGCCCAGCTAATTTTTGTGTTTTTTGTAGAGACGGGGTTTCAAAAACCAGGCTGGTCTTGAACTCCTGAGCTTAACCAATCTGCCCGCTTTGGCCTCCCAAAGTGTTGAAATTACTGGCGTTAGCCACTGTGCCTAGCCAATAATCTTTTTCAGAGATAATGCCAGATGTTTTCCAAAGTGATTATATCAATTTTTTCTGCAATCAGTCAGAGTATTAGAGTTCCAGTTGTTCTGCATCTTTGCTAAAACTTGGTATTATCCATTTTAAAAATTCAGACTATTCCTGGTGTTTGTAGTGGTATCTCATGGTGGTTTTCACTTGCATTTCTTCAATAACTAATGGTGTTGAATGCTTTTTTAGATGTTAGCCATTTGAATGTCCTCTTGTCGGGCGCGTTAGCTCATGTTTGTAATCCCAGCAGTTTGGGAGGCCAAGGCAGGCAGATCTCTTGTGCTCAGGAGTTCGCGATCAGCTTGGGCAACAAAATGAGACTCCTGTCTCCACAAAAAGGAAAAAAAAGGTTGAATGTTCTCTTCTTTTGAAGTCCTCTTCAAGTCTTTGGCCCATTTTCTAACCTTGGCTATCTTTCATGTTGATTTGTAGGAGTTCTTTGTATAGTCTGGATGAGTCTGTGTTGCAGATATTTTCTTCTACTCTGTAGTTTATGTTTTCATTTTGTTAATGATACCTTTTGAGGAACAGAAGTTCTTAATTTCAATGAAGTCCAGTTTGTTAATTTCTTTGATTGGATCCCTTTATGACCCACTGAAAACATCTTCTGTGTTGCTTTCTGGAATGTTTATAGTTTTCCCTTTTATATTTAATTCCATATTAGGTCTGTACTTGACTTAGTAACAAGCTTTCCCCCACTGCATCATGGAGATATCTTTGTCACAAAGCAAGTGACCATGTATGTGTGGGTCTTTTTCTAGACTGTCTATTCTGTTCTGTGGCCCTGTTTTTTGTTGTTGTTGTTGTTAATCCTTGTGCCAATATTACATTGCCTTAATTTCTTTAGCTTTATTCTCTTTGTATCTGATAGCCAAAGTCTCCTAACTTTAGTTCTTTTTCAGTACTGTATTGGTTGTTAGCCCTTTGCATTTCCTTATACATTTTAGAATTTGCTTATAAATTTCCACAGCTATCTGCTGGAATGTTTGAAATTGTGTTGACTCTACAGAACAATTTGAGGAGAATTATATTCTTGATGATAATTGAGTCTTCTGTTCCATTAACTCTGTTTAATTAGATATTTAATTTCTCTCAGTAATGTTTTGTAGTTTTGTGTTTAGAGGTCTCGTCCATCTTTTCTGATGTTTTGGAAGCATCGTTTTTAAGTTTGTTGCCTTTTCAGGTGACAACTTTGGAGGGGACCCCCCTTGATTGGATACATAAATTCTGGTATGTTTAAAAATGAGTCGTCTTATTTTAGTTTCATCTTGTAGCAACATCATTAGAAATTAGAGCATTGCTTTCTTTTAAAGTAGGTATTACTGGTGCTTTCGCTAGTATTGACAAGTAGCAAGGAAGAGTTACTCTTATAGCTTTAGGAGTTCAGTAGTTTTACCCTAGCCTAGAAATCTTTTGCATTCATAATTGCCTGTTGCATGGTTGTATGTTTCAGTGTCTGCAACTAAGAATGGCCCATGTAAGTAGAATAATAAGATAGCAATGTTTTTGTGGCACTTACTCACCATAATAGACTAAACATCTGGTCAATATTTATAGCAATTAATTATATAAGTTGGGGCTTCTGCCAGAGTTTGCTGGGACCCTCATAATTTGGCTCCTCCCAACTTATCCATTCATGAATATACATTTTTTTCTTTTTCTTTTTTTCTTTTCTTTTCTTTTTGAGACCGAGGCTCACTCTGTCGCCCAGGTTGGAGTGCAGTGGCGCGATCTCAGTTCACTGCAAGCTCTGCCTCTTGGGCTCACGCCATTCTCCTGCCTCAGCCTCCCGAGTAGCTGGGAATACAGGCGCCGGCCACTACTAATTAGCCCGCCCGGCTAATCTTTTGTATTTTTAGTAGAGATGGGGCTTCACCGTGTTAGCCAGGATGGTCTCGATCTCCTGACCTCGTGATCCGCCTGCCTCAGCCTCCCAAAGTGCCGGGATTACAGGCGTGAGCCACGGCCCGGCCTTTTTTCTTTTCTTTTCTTTTCCTTTTTTTTTTTTTTTTTTTTGAGACAGGGTCTTGCTCTGTCACCCGGTCTGGAGTGCAGTGGTGTGATTGTAGCTCACCACAGCCTGTACTGGGCTCCAGTGATCTCTTGCCTCAGCCTTCTCCCTCCCAAGTTGCTGGGTCTACAGGTGCTGGGAGTGCATGCTTGCACCACTGTGCTGGCTAAACAAATATCAATATTACTTTGCACTACAATGGAAGCCTCTATTTTTGCTTGTTTCCTAATATTCTCAGTACATTCTGTGTTTATTTTCTCATTTAAGCTTTTTCTCATTCATTTTCTTAACTAAATCCTGCTTTCATCAAATCCTTCTTCTTGAAGCCTTTTAAATTTCCTGTCTTAAATTACTTTCTCTCATAATTACACAAGAAATCTCTGCACCAAAGAGTTAAACATATACGTATTCTGATTGTTTTTGGTGTGTCCGTTTGTATCTTGGTTAAATAGTCAACTGTATAGAAGCAAAGACATCTTTTTTTTTCCCCCTCTATCTTGCCTTCTACTAGCACTGCTCTGAGCTGAGTAAATATTTATTGATGAATGACAGCTTAACACAAATTTTGTTTTACAACAAAGACTTGGGATTGGCTCATCATAATTCCTGATTAGCTTTCTTTTCTCAGAGCATCAAAGGAGGTGTGTGTGTGTGTGTGTGTAGGAGAAGAGGTAGAAAGAGGCAAAGAGATGAATGTCTTCAAAATATACATGGCTTCCATGTGTTATGCTATGATCCATAATTAAGGGCATATCATAGAGTTACTCTTCGGATAGATGGTGGCTGTAGTTGTCATTTATTACATTCCTTCCATGTGTCAGGCACTATCCTAGCCTTGGGGGATATGAAAACAAAGACTTTACTTTCAAGGAAATCAGTAAAAAATGTGTGATAGTGTAACATTCATTGCAGTTGTATTTAATATGATAAGTGGCCCCAAGGTGGGTGAGGGGGTCTCACTTCTCAGTAGTTAGTATGTCCCTGTTTTCTTTTTCATACTCTGTCATCGCTTTGGCACCATTATCACCCTGGGTCTATATGAGAATGTTGGTTTGGGGAGTGCCACTGATGCACTGGCTGCATCATGAATGATAGTTCATTGTTTTAGGTGTATGAAGCATCTGATACTGTGTGATTAGATGATTATTTGATTCCCCTTAAATTACTTAAGTCTATAACTGTATTTCCTCTTTGTTTTTCATCATAGTTCATTCAGCAGACAACACAAGAATGGAATTAATCATTCCCGGAGAGCAGCATTTCTACATGAAGGCAGTGAATGCAGCTGAAAGACAGAGGTGGCTGGTCGCTCTGGGGAGCTCCAAAGCATGTTTGACTGACACAAGGACTAAAAAAGAAAAAGGTAACTATAAACTTTTCCCTTGTGGTGAGAGTACTTTCTTAAATATAAATATAAATATAAATAAAATAGCCTGTTCACTTTTAGTATCTATCCCAAGGAAATAATTAGAAATGTAGATTTACATGTATCTTTATCATAGTAAACATTTTGTAAAAGCTATAAATTTAGGGGAATGTCTCAATAAACTTTTTCTTTCTTGTTTTTTTTTTTTTTTTTTTTTTTTTAAATGGAGCCACGTTCTGTTGCCCAGGCTGGAGTGCAATGGCGCTTTCTCGGCTCACTGCAACCTCTGCCTCCCAGGTTCAAGCGATTCTCCAGCCTCAGCTTGCCAAGTAGCTGGGATTACAGGCACTTGCTACCATGCCCGGCTAATTTTTGTATTTTTGTAATTTTGTGTGCTGGCCAAGCTAGTCTTGAATTCCTGACGTCAGGTGATCCGCCCGCCTTGGCCTCCCAAAGTGTTGGGATTACAGGCGTGAGCCACTGCGCCCAGCCTAAACTCGTGCTTTCATTGGCTGATATATAGATAGTAAGATGTTTAAAACGAATTTCAGTGTGAGAAAATGCCCAAGGTTAAATGATCATTGAAAAAAGCAGGATTCATAATTATATATAGTGTTAGTATTCATTGGCTGGCTTAGGAAAGGTATGTAAGAATTGGTCAGATGGTTACCTTTGGAAGTGGAATTTGTGGGAAGGAGACTCACTTGTCACTGTATACCCTTTGGTATCTTTTGACTTTACCATGTATGCATATTGCCAATTCAAAAAGATTTTTAGAAACTGAAAGCAAAGCAAATGATTTATGTTATCAGTTCAACTATATACAGATATAATGTGAAAATGACAGTTTCTTGATAGTGAGATTATAGTTTGTCTTAGTTCATTTTCTGTTGCTTTGACACAATACTTGAGACTGTGTAATTTCTAAAGAAAAGAGGTATGACTCATGGCCCTAGAGGCTGGAAGTTCAAGACTGGGCAGCTGTATCTAGTTGGCTTCTGGTGAGGGCCTCATGCTGCATCATAGCATGGTGGAGGAAGCAAGGGAATGCGGGCGTGTGCAGAAAGAGATCAAACACAAGAGGCAGCCTCAATTTATAACAACCTGCTCTCATAGTAACTATAACTGTATTTCCCATAATGTAGTTCCAAGAGGTTGAGAACTCACTCACTCCTTTGAGGAAGGTATGGAATCTCTTTAATGACCTAAGCACTTCTTAGAGGTACTACTTTCCTAACACTGCCACACTGGGGACCTAGCCTCAACATGAATTTTGCTGGAAACTAACCATATTCGAACCGTAGTACAGTTGTTTGATTTTTCTTTTCTATATTTTTTATATTTTTCAAAATTTTTTATTAAGTATGTGTTACTTTTATAATTAAATACACATTACATTAGTGAAAGCAGGTAAATTACAGGTATTGAGAAATGAAGGCTGAGGATTGAATTTATAACAATTTTGAAATATATGAAAACATTACAGAATATGGCTACAGGTAGGATAAGAAGGAATGGATATTCACAATAGCTAAAAGATGGAAATAACCCAAATGTTCATTGGTAGATGAATGGATAAACAAAATATACGATAGAATGTTACTCAGCCTTAGAAAGGAAGGGAAATGTGACACATGCTACACTGTGGATGAACCTTATAGACATTACAGTAAGTGAAATAAGCTAATCACAGAAAGACATATAGTCTATGATTCCACTTATATGAAATACCCAGGGCAGTCAAATTTATACAGACAGAAAATAGAATGTTGGTTCCCAGGGCCCGGGGGGAGGTGGAAATAGGGTTAATGTTTAGTGGGTACAGGCCTTCAGCTGGGGAAGATGAAGATGTTCTGGAGATGGATGGTGGTAATGATTTTACAAATACGAATGTACTTAGTGCCACATTTTGAAATGAATACTTAAAAGTGGTTAAAATAGTAAATGTTACGTTTATGTATATTTTACCACAGTTGTTTTTTTTTTTAAAAGGAGAAAGAACAGGCTTAAATGTGAGCAGGAATTTATTTAGGTTAGATTAAATGGGCAGATAGAGCTGCTTTGTCCACTCTGGCAAAAGTGGCTTTGTGGCTAGGATCAGAGAGCAAGGCCAGTGGGACCTGGCCCAGGGAGTGTGGAGAATCACCAGAAATTTACTCTACGAATTTTTCTCCTATGTAGCTTATACTTCTAGTTTAAAAGGTATTGGCTTGTGAGTGGCTGAGATTATGGCTGGATGTTTAGTTTGTCTGGAGATACTAAGGAAGAAAGTATGCTCTTAATAAAAAATGTTGAAAATAGTATAATGTGAAAATGAAACTGAAAGGATCAGAAGAAAATAAATGAATGTTTATATATAATAGTTTTAATTACATAAAAATTTAAAACTTCTGTAAGCCAAAATAAAGAGAACTGAAAGGAAGCTAACAGATCTGGATAAGGTATTTGCAGTATATAAGATAGAGGAAAGATTACTATCTTTAATTTGTAAGAACTTTTACAAACTATCAGTTTATATTGCTAAGAGAAAAATCAACATCAGAGCTGGAAAAAAATGTATAAAGGACAAAATAAAAAAGCAATTCACAAAAGAAAACTAAGCACTATTTAAATGGAAGATGAGTAATGGAATGGAAATATCCTGTATAAAATATCCAGTGGTCATCATCCTATCTCTGGAAATCACCTAAATGTGGCAGGCATGTAACTGTCAGCTTTTTCCCAATTATCTAAAGAGAAGATGTTTCCTTAGGGCTCTGGTATCCTATTCCCAAGTTCTCACATTTCTTGAGCTATAGGTATTTATATTCATTGCTTTTTTAAATGATTACATTTTGTTGCATTGCCCAAAGAATATGAAAATGATCTAACTGGATATTTATATATGTTCTTTTCAGAAATAAGTGAAACCAGTGAATCGCTGAAAACCAAAATGTCTGAACTTCGCCTCTACTGTGATCTCTTAATGCAGCAAGTTCATACGATACAGGAATTTGTTCACCATGATGAGAATCATTCATCTCCTAGTGCAGAGGTAGAGCAAAGAGGATCTCTTCATGTGCGGTGATGCTTTGGAGTGCTCTGGGGAGATCCTCAGTCATTCCATAAGATGATAGGCATTTTCACATTGAGTTATTTTCCGCTTTTCTGGGTTCTGCCTACTGTAGACTATCTGGAAATCTGTAGCATCTTCTAGGTTTTGTCTGTGTGGCCAGAGAAGAACATGAAGTAGCATATTTCTCCGGGGATCAAGGCTTGTCTTTGCAGCCACTCTAATAATTTGGAGGTTGGAGTGGGGAAGAAGCATTCCAGGCTTTGTTCTCTAGGCTAGCGGCATAAATTCACTGGACAGCTGCCCTGCTTCAACTGTGAGAGTTGATAACTTATCTTTATAGAATAACTTAAAACAAATCCTTCTCAGAACAGTGACTTAGGAATCAAAACTCAGATTAGTAGGATCGGGCTATAATAGGCTCATTCTTTATGGTAAAATAGGACCAGTGAGCTATACCACTCTCTGGGTGAAAGGCCGGCATGTTGCCTGTCCCTTTTTGCCTAACTTGATAGAAGTGCAGCAGGAAATCTTCCTTCTTCTTCTGTGACTTTCTCCTGTTGGGGAGGAATCTTGTGTAAGAAGCGCAAGGACAAACTGACCACAAGCTCCCTGGAGGTGGGTGCTCTCACACTTGCTACAGCAGCTCGGTGACAGTATTAGGGACCCAGGCTTGTTGCATTTTCCACTCTGCCATTCTTGATGTGTTGAGTTTTTCTCCTAATGCCCCAGGTGTCAAGATGACTGTCAAGCTCACAAAGAGGCAGGAGGCAGTGGGGTTGCCAGGGTGGAGAGAGTCCTTCTCAACTTGCTGTGCTTGGTTTTGAATCAGGGAAAAAAATCCCAGAAATTCTCCAGCAGACTTCTCATCTTTGTTTTTTTCTGGCTCAAGGGAAACCAGGAAAAAAATGAGCATTTGGTAAAGAGTCTTGGAATAGCCATGACTAGCTTAGATCAGTCTCTATTCATCCCCCAGGATCAGGGCACTTTGCGATCCTGAACAAAATTGGGGTTTTTACTCTGTCAAGGAAGAAGTGGGAGAACAGATAGAGGGTAGACATGAATTGTACTGCCACTAAGTAATTCTAAGGGTATTCCATGTCTGTGACCACTTTTGGGAAAATGAAAATTACTGTTTAGGTTAGATTTCTCTAAGATAAATTTTTGTACATGATTTTTCAATATGATAATTCAATGCAAAACTTAGTTTTTCTTAGAATCTAGTTTCATACATTGTTTAGGAGACAGGCATTTCTTATTCATAGATTTTTAAATTTTCTTCTTTTTTTTTTGCCCCAGCTTAATTTTCTAAGGTACTGTATTTTAAATAAATTTGAACATAGTAATGGGTCTGTTGGAGATGTCTTTTTATTTAGTGATAAGGTTGTATATGATTCCATGTCGTTGTATGCAAATCTGTTCAAGTCTTTGTGTAATTTTTCAGAACATGAATGAAGCCTCTTCTCTGCTTAGTGCCACGTGTAACACGTTCATCACAACGCTCGAGGAATGTGTGAAGATAGCGAATGCCAAGTTTAAACCTGAGATGTTTCAACTGCCCCATCCGGATCCCTTAGTTTCTCCTGTATCACCTTCTCCTGTTCAAATGGTTTGAACTTCTTGTTTTGTTTTTTTCCTTCAGTAGTAATGTTGCATGTGGTTTTTGTTTCATTTTGGTATTTATTTTTAAGGGCTTAAACAGGCAGTGGCAGGGAAACAGCTAACAAGTTGAATTTTTTTGTTTGTACTGTTTCATATTAGAGCTTCTCAGCTGATGAGCTCAGCATTTGTGCTAGTGTCCTCATCTCCTTCCGCTTGGAGGGGCTGTGCATGGCCTGCCCACAGGCTGCTTCATCCATTTCCCCCAGTATCTAGGACAATATTACAAAGTGCTGTGACAGAGAAAAAATTGGGAGGCTCTATTCTGCTTGGTAAGAATTACACAACGGAATGAGGTTTTAGTCACAATGGGGTACAATTAAGTAAATCTTTAAAGGAGTTAGAAGGAATTTGAAACATAGTCTAGTGGGAACGGTGTTTTGTACTCACTATTTGGATCTGAACCCTCAGAGTAGCTGATCTTCAGTTTCTTCATGTGTAAAAATACAGTGTATATCAGAGAGTCACTGCAAACGATCTGACCTGCTTACTGTTAGGTGCTCAGTGTTAGTTTCTTACTTCCTCATTACTCAGAACAACAAGTCCTCTTTTTGCCAGGGGTGGCAGATCCGTTGTCCTTTCTGAGCTAATAAATTTGCTCTAGCATGCTGTGAGAAACTTGTAGGTGACATAAGCTTTAATGAGACTTTATTTCATCAAAGTGTTTTCAGGAGTCCATTTATAGGAGTAAGAATGCCACCTTGTTGCTGTTTCAGCAATTACCTGAAGATCTGTTTGTTAGGAGAATAGGGTCTAATTTATTCCTAGGTTCTCTTACCTATCCCAGCAAATTTAGTTATATGAGAGTTAGGAAAGATTATTGCCTAGATTTATTTAGATAATTGTTTTCTAATCAGTGTTTGATGGGCTAATAATTTCCTCTGAGACAAGTGTACCATGAAAATGAGTTTTATGGCCAGATTAATTTGGGAATTGCTAGGTTAACTTAAATGATATGAATTGGGTTTCTCTAATCTGACAAGGACAGTTTGATAGGACTTGTCACAGCCTTTTTATTTATTTATTTTTTTAGAGACAGGATCTCACTCTGTCACCCAGGCTGACCCTCATAACTCACTGCAGCCTCAAACTCCTGAGCTCAAGTGATCATCGCACCTCAGCTTCCTGAGGAGCTGGGACTACAGGCGCATACCACTATGCCTGGCTACTTTTTTTTAACTTATTATTTGTAGAGATGATCTCATTTTGTTGCCTAAGCTGGTCTCAAACTCCTGGCTTCAAGCTAAGTTTTTCAGTTTATTTTTTGTAGGGATGGGGTCTCATTTTGTTGCCCAGGCTGGTCTCAAACTCCTAGCTTCAAGCAGTCTTCCCGCTTCAGGCTCCCAAAGTGTTGGGATTACAGGCATAAGCCACCATGCCCAGCTTTTATGCTTTTCACACCCTCTTTTATGCTGAAGTGTATTATGAATCTCTGAGAGGTGGAGGTGTAGTGTACAGTGTTTCTGAAATTTATTTGACAATTGAGCCCATTATATATATATATATATATTTTTTTTTTTTTTTTTTTTTTTTTTTTTTTTTTTTTTTTGAGATGGAGTCTCACTCTGTCACTCAGGCAGGAGTGCAGTGGCGCAATCTTGGCTCACTGCAAGCTCTGCCTCCCGGGTTCATGCCATTCTTCTGCCTCAGCCTCCTGAGCAGCTGGGACCACAGGTGCCCTCCACCACGCCTGGCTAATTTTTTGTATTTTTAGTAGAGACAGGGTTTCACCATGTTAGCCAGGATGGTCTGGATCTCCTGACCTCGTGATCTGCCCGCCTCAGTCTCCCAAAGTGCTGGGATTACAGGCGTGAGCCACTGTGCCTGACCCTTTTTATGTATTTTTTAATACCATTTTACAGGACTGTGGTGTTGAGTAAAACATAGTTTGACAATGTTGCTTTTTAGGACAATTGTAGATATGCTATAAACTGTTAATTAACGTGTATATGTGAACAAAGAAACCAGTCTTTTGAGATGGATGTATAGTGCTGTGTTCCTGAGGTTGATTATGCAAAGGGTACACTTTTTTGTTTTTACAGCTGTACTTTTTAGAGTCAAATGCAGTAAAACCTCAGAGTTGCCTTGCTTCCGCGTTGAACTTCTCAGGAAATCCCTTATGTTACAAATGCTCTCTAGTCCAGAGTAGTCATATGTGTATTTTACATATAAGAAACTAAAATAATTGTCTTTTTAAAGCTAAAACCTTCAATAGAAAAATTACAGGAACTCTAATACATTAATTTAGGAAATATTAGATTAGAAGCTGCTTATTTTTGCTAGCTATGCCATTTTACTTGATAAAAAGAGCAAGAATTGTGGCTTATGTAATAGTTCTAGAGACAAATAGCATGGAAAGTGAGGTCAGACAGTCTTCATGGTTTTTTTTTTTTTTTAAATAACATTATTTATTTATTTATATGAAAAACTTACATTTATTTATATGAAAAATAAAGCTGAAAATTTGAGTATTCCAAAACAGTTTAATCTGATCTTTATGAGCGCTTTATATAGTTAATCTCAATGAATTCATCTTAGAGTAAACTTGCATTTAACTTTATTTCAAGTTATCATAAAAGTTCAGACAACTGTCATTGGACCTACAGACTGAGTGATTATTATAGTGGGGATGTCCTTGGGTTAGTAAGCCTAAAGGAAGTAATTTCTGTTAAAGGAGATATTAATGTCCATTTGCATCTTAATGTCAGTCTTATCAGATGTTCCCAGACTACAGATTGGGTGGGTCATATCTCTTATCATTTCAACTGGTATTTCTCAGAGCAACTAGTGGCTCATGTTCCAAATATAGAAGGCATTTACATAACATAAATGTTAGACCTGGGCTTGTTAGACTCTTGGGCTCATGTATACAAAAGCAATCACCCTAAACCTTTAGTTTAATCTTTGTTTTTCTGCTACCGTGTTAAACTTTGAAATAATCAATTTTACTTGACTGCCTCCCTTCATATTTTGATGGAGTAGTTGGATCTTCCAAATTATGTTTAGTATTTATCATATTTTTTAAATGCTCTGCCTAATTAGGTATTTTTTTATTTTTTTAAATATATGTTTTGGAAATCCATTGAGACTTAGGGCTCTTCTGAGTTCTTTAAAGTCTTAAATTATTAATGCTGTCTTCCATGAAAACCACACTTCAGAACATTTGTATATCAGCTACCTAAATAATTAATAGTAAAGAGAAGCTTTGCTACCTGACTCTTCTACTACTTCCCTTTAAAAAGAGATATTTATTAGAATATTTTCTGGCTTGCTAGATACTCCTTTTTATCACATTTATATCCTATTTATAGTTATATACCCTGTTTTTTATATTTGTGTACACACTCATATATATATATTATGTATAAAATTTGGTTTTTACTTTTGAAAAAGAATCCAGCATGTTTTGGGTGTGTGTTGAAAAAGATTCCAGTTAACGGTTATTAGAGAGAAAGCTTTATGTTGTGCTAATTATGTTACTCGAGTCTGTGAAAGATAAATTTTGTTTTGCCAGGTATCTTTTTCTCTGAGTAAATTTATGTTTATTATGATAATAGTAAATTAGAGCTGCATGATTCTACTTGACATGTGGATTATGGCAATTTTTTTTTTTTTTTTTTCAAAATTTCTAGATGAAGCGTTCTGTCAGCCACCCTGGTTCTTGCAGTTCAGAGAGGTAAAAGAACCTTTTCTTTTGATTAAGTTCTCTCAAACTATACCCATTTAGGGAAGTTCTCTGGGCCTTTAACAAGTGGTGTGGAATGTAAACTCTGTATGGGTTAGGTCTGATTCTGAAACCAGCATTTTATCTCTCTGTATTTATCTCCTAGTATTTAGTATAAGGGCCTGGCCTCAGTAGGTAGTCATAAAAAAAAAAATGAATTAATTAATTAACCAGCAAGGTAAGCACCTTGCCAGCCATTTTACCTTTTTTAGATGTTTGAAATACAGTCATATATTGAAGAATGACTTTTCCATCAATGATAGACTGCATATGTGACAGTGGCCTCATAAGATTATAATACCATATTTTTACTGTACTTTTTCCATGTTTAGGTATGTTTAGATACACATGTACCATTGTGTTACAGTCACCCACAGCATTCAGTACAGTAACATGCAGTACAAGTTTGTAGCCTAGGAATAATAGGCTATATCACATTGCCTACGTGTGTAGTAGGCTATACTAGCTAGCTTTGTGTAAGCACACTCTGTGATGTTTGCACAGTGACAGAATCACCTAGTGATACATTTCTCAGAATGCATCCTTGTCATTAAGAGACGCATGACTGTATATCAAGTTATAGTTAGACAGAAGTACATTTTTGATGTATTAAGACTCCACAGCTGGGGCTCATTTTACCTCAACTGTTTATAGCATCATCTATTCATGCTGAGCTGTTATTTCATTAAGAGAAAAAGATCTTGCTGAAAAGAGAAACCACTTGATATTTTAAAGTACCTATTCATATCAATACATTAAAAAATCTTACCTTCTGGATAGATCTTACCAAAATGCTAAGTTGTTAAACTATTATTTTGTTAGGTAATAGTCCTTTAAGTTGCTATGATTGTCTTATTTGGTTCTTTGGAAAGTGATTTAATTATAGTGACATTAGCATTTATTTCTCTATATTTGCACTGTTAAATGCTGGGCCCTTATTGTTTTGTCATGTTTTATTTTTTTCCCCTGATGATTATATAATCTTTGATTAAACCATCAAATACTCAGAGGAGTCCAATGATGTATATGCCCAACTTTGTCAGGGAATCAAGAGTCCCACCAACTGAATTTTCCAGAAAAATGGAAGCTTAATCAACTTTTATTTTTATGAAAGAAAGTTTTCTATCCTTTCTACTTCACAAAATAATAATTTTAAAATCTTATTTGTTTCCTGATGAATCAAGGTTGTCATTAAGTACAGTAATGTTGGGCTGTTACAAAAATAGTAGTGGAGGTGCTATTACGTGGTGGTGATTTGCTTCTCTGTTTAATTTTTTGAGACAGATTTTTAAAAAAGTTTTTCTAGGCCCCTTTTTGCCATCTTTATCTTCTCTTGCTGTTGTGAGTGAGTCTACCTCTAGCTCTATGAACTCCTTGCCCATTTCTTTCAGTCTCCTGGTTTTGGTCAGATATGGATTGACTTGAAATACATGCACTAATGAAACCTATAACTTTTAGTTTTCAAACATTTGTAAACCGACTGATATGTCTGCTCTCTGGAGTCTCCCCTACAGAAGTTACTACTTCTTCATTATACCCCTCTTCCTTTTATTTCAGCTCAGAAGCCATATTCTTCAGGTTACCAGCTGTCTTCTAAATGGGTTCACTTGTTTTTGACTTCTGAGTAGAATGTTGCTAACATGGGACATTGAGCATAAAAATAATTCTTTTTTCACTTAAAGAGAAGTCATTTAAAATTCCAGTTGAAGGTGTTTTTATTTATATAAGGCCTTACAATTTAATGCTTTTTATTTAATTTGCAGGAGTAGCCACTCTATAAAAGAACCAGTATCTACACTTCACCGACTCTCCCAGCGACGCCGAAGAACCTACTCAGATACAGATTCTTGTAATGATATTCCTCTTGAAGACCCAGATAGTAAGTGGCATAGGTTCTGTCTCTTTCTTTGGCATATTCAGCAAAATTACTGTGGGACTCTGTAATTTCTGAAAATGAAGTATACTGACATTGAACATTGTACTTTGTTTCTTTGATTGATTCCTTCATTCAGAGGTAAGCAAACAGCGCTCAATCAATGAAAACTCATATATCCTCTTACAAACAGGTTTGTTATTAACTAAGGAGTGCTGAGGATTGCTTTGTAAATATCGTATCTTAGATATATATTTATAGAATATCATGATCTTTTACCACCACTATACTTGCACTTAAAAAACATTTCAGAAGAAGGCATGAATTGTTAGCAGGATTCTAGGGGAAAATAAAGGCAAGTTCCAAGTTCATATAAAAGTCAGCATTGTTACTTTACTAAAATACCTTGAAATGGCTAAGGAAAAGAATTTTGTCTGGTAGTCATGGTGAATTATAGTAGCATTCATTCCTGTACCTTTTTCTTATTAAAGAGGCAGCATACTGTGATTGAATGTTTTTGGGAAAGGTTTTGTGATTTATGTTAAAATTTTTAAATTTTTCTCTTCAGAGAAGAAGCTTTGAAAGTGTGTCAGAATATCTAGTAAGATAGTAGTGACCATGATTTGCAGTGAACACAAATATAGTCTTATTATTACATCTCTATTAATAGACTTCTACTCTCCAAGTCTTTACTATTTCTCAGGAAAAATGTGGGATAGAAACTATGTACACTTTCCAATTAAGGAACAGGTTGTGTTCCAGTAGTTCATTTGTAAGTCAGTTGTTTGGAAAACAGATTTTATTTTTCTTGTGGAACTGACATGATAAGTGGTGGTTAGCTCTTTGAATAGCCTAGAAGAACCCAGTGAATTCATAGTATGGCTGAAATGGGACAAAACAATGGTGTATTTCTAGCATTTGAGTGTATTGAAAACATTGATTAAGCTGGAGTTGTTTTATGTAACCAGAAAGTTAAACAGGTTTAGTTCACACACATGGCAATTTTAAAAAGGATTGCTGGTCATTTTTGGATTTTTAGGAGTGATAGCATCTGTGTTTTTGTTTTTTGTTTTAATGCTCACTTTTTTTTTAACCGAACTAATCATCTATTTATTAATATATGGCACTATTCTATGCTCATTAACATTTTGAATTTAAATTGAGATATGGGTAGAGAAATTAAGGAAGGAAACCGGGAAGGGGAAGGGAGAAAGAAACTTTCTTGGGCCAATCAAACAAGACCTGGAAGAGAAGAGGAGGAGAGAAGGAGGGTTAAAGAGGTTGAGTATGTGAAAAAAGTGTTATCTGAGGCAGGTAAGATAGATTCTGATTCTCTTTATTCTTTATGCCTTTTACACATGACTCTTAATCCAGAGTTCATGAAGGAGTTCTGTATGTTACCTTGTACTTTTCTTTAAGTGTGACTTTTTTTTTTTTTAAGAGGATCATTTGTGATTACTAAAATAGCTTTTTTAAAGTCATCCATTTTTCTTTAGAATTCTTTTCTTCTCGTTACCCTAGTCCTGAATATTTGAAAACAATTTTCAGGCCAGGCGCGGTGGCTCAAGCCTGTAATCCCAGCACTTTGGGAGGCCGAGACGGGTGGATCACGAGGTCAGGAGATCGAGACCATCCTGGCTAACACGGTGAAACCCCGTCTCTACTAAAAAGACAAAAAACTAGCTGGGTGAGGTGGCGGGCGCCTGTAGTCCCAGCTACTTGGGAGGCTGAGGCAGGAGAATGGCGTAAACCCGGGAGGCGGAGCTTGCCGTGAGCTGAGATCCGGCCACTGCACTCCAGCCTGGGCGACAGAGCGAGACTCCGTCTCAAAAAAAAAAAAAAGAAAACAATTTTCAAAAGATCTAGGTGTACATGCTCATTGTATTTAGCATCCCCCAGTTTAACTGTTATGGACTGTAACAAAACTAGTCACACACACACACGTATATACATGCATACATATAGTTCACTTCTCTAGAACATCTTTAAATTAGCAAGTATAGACTAGGTCAGAAATTTTATCCTTAGAGTTTTTCCTGTTTATACTAGTTTAGTGTTTCAGTTAGCTGACAAAGCAAAGATTGAGTTAGTGCTCCTTCTAGAAAGTATATATTTTGCAGTTGGCAGTTTTGGTTGAAAGTTGTTACTCAAAAATATTCTTCTTGTGAGATGCAACTGTTTCTATTTTTCTAAACAAGCTTTTTCAAAAAGTATGAAAGTAATAAATGATGATGGTAAACTCAAACAATGTGTATAAAGGTACAACTGCCTTAGAACAGGACTATGCCAGTGTAGTCAGCTGTGTTAACATGGAGCTGCAGTGATAGTTCTGTGAGCTGCATTACAAATGGAGAAATGGGATCTTTCAGAGTGAGGTATCTTGTCAGCTTTGCTCAGAAAGTCTTAGAATGAAAAGAGGAATACCTGAATTTAGTCCTCGTTCTGTTACCAATTGTGTGATGTTGGGTAAGGCATGTATCCTTTTATGGGTCTTGGTTTGTTTGCTTAGGAACAAGGAGGATATTAACAGCATTAAAATAGGCTGAAAGAGCAATATTTAATTAATAAAGATTAAATTCAATTCAGCAGATATTTATTGACTGCTTGTTATGTGCCAACCGTGATTCTAGCAATGAACAAAACAAAAATCTCTACTTCAGGCAGTTTTGTCATTTATCCCATGAATTCTGATGTTTTTCCTTTTGACTGTTGATACTCTTCTCTAAAAGTTAAGTTTTCCTGTATGAAACAAACAAGGAAATAAAAAATTAGCAGGAAGCTAAAGGAATTTCATGTCCCTGAATAGGAAATTTAAAATGTTCTTTCACGGAGGACTGGAGTTAATATTGACAGGATGTTTAATGTTTTTACCAATGTCTTCATAGGACCTGTTCACTGTTCAAAAAATACACTTAATGGAGATTTGGCATCAGCAACCATTCCTGAAGAAAGCAGACTTATGGCCAAAAAAAAATCTGAATCGGAAGATACTCTTCCATCCTTCTCTTCCTGAAGAAACTGAAGTGTCCAACTTCCTCTAAGTATTGCTATGCAAAAGCTGCTGTAATTAAACTATTGTTATAGGGAGTAGTTTTTTCCCTTAGGACTCTGCACTTTATAGAATATTGTAAAACAGACAAGAAAACAAACCACATACTTTTGAAGTGTGTTTTATCTTTATATAGTTTGTTTGCAAGAGTATTTTCCTAATAACTCACAGTATGAATGTGCATCTTTTTTTTTTTTTTTTTAAACGAATGATGGTGTAACATTTTGACATCCATAAGGACAAATGTAGATATTTTTCTAAAAAACTGTGAGAGGACTGACAGCTTGGTCAGGGTGTATTGTAGCTTATAAACATGAAATCTTATAAGGTTTCAGTTTGACAGAAGTGTGATATATGTAACTTGTGCCATGGACCAAATGGTCACTTTACCACAGCTAAAAATGAGTTACGATAGCAGCTTGATGGTGATTGTATTATATTCCTTTAATCAAAAAGGAAACACAATATTTTAAGTATCTTTAGCCCAATTACCATGACATATTGAGCATCTTTAACCAGACTGTATTGTCCTTCATATGTGAAGTTGACACTACTGATTTGTCATTCCAAATGTTGGGTTAAAGTGTTTAATTTTTATTTATTTTCTTGTTGCCTCAAAAGATGATTGCATTCTAACTTTTGTGACCTACCAAATTTAAGATGTGTATACGTTGTTCTTTACATTGTTCTAGAAAAGAGATTTTAATGCTGTAGTGACTTTGCTCACTTACACCAGAGAAATAAACAACTTTCAATGGAAGAGGATTTTAGTGCTTTTTTTTTCCTAAAATAGACATTAAGCTGCTGTTGTAAAGTATTGTTTGCAGCTCTTTCCAATGTCTAGAGACATTTTTATTTATGAATATTTATACAAAAAGGAATTCTGCCAAGATGACTGCTCTATATCACTTGAGAATGGCATTATTTAATTAAAGAACAAATAGCATTTTTTGGTAGTGCCTGTCTATACCTATTGTCATTGTTTGCCTTGTAATCGGTTGTTTTGAATTCACTTTGGGTTAATAGTTTTTTTTAAGGTTTTGGTGAAGGAGCACTTTAAAACAAACTGGTGTGTTGTTTTTAAGTTAATCATATGTTTAATAAATGTGTGGTTTTTGCATTCAAACACATCATATAATACATTGTATTTTTTATATTCATTGATATTCTGTCTAATCTTTATTAGGCACTAATATAATTCTAATGGATTTGAGTTTGTATATTTAGGCCTGCTGGTGAAGACACAAATGATTGCTTTTAGTTTTTGTTGCCTGTGAGCTTAGAATGGTGTGGCCTATTTCATTTTATTTCAATTCCTCTTGTAAGTTTATGTGGGATATTTAAAAATAATTAATATTTGGTATTTATTTAAAAAACTGTAATTATAGGCCTTCCATCTTAAGTTTAAAATGGACATAAACAGTCTATACATTAATATGTGTTTGGGTAAACTCTATGCTACTTAAAGTGTTTGTAATTTTAAATAGCACACAGGTCATCAGACTACTTTATATTCAGTGGTGTCTTTTCCTGCTCGTGAGTTGTACTTCATATGTCTAATTTGAAAAAAAAAGTTTGATAATGTAGTAAGTTATAATGTTGAGCAGGTAATCAAGTTTATTATTATTATTATTATTATTTTTTATTTTGTAGTAAGAACTTGCACAGTGTTAAGACCATGAAGGTCAGGGTGCTATTGATCGGGAGTTTTTTCTGGTAGTGAGTTTTTTTGAAGTAATAGGTTTATAATGAAAACACCATAACAAGCTTTTGAACTGATAGAAAACAGTCACAGCCATTTTCTATTGCTTTATCCAAATAGATGGGTTCGTGAAGAGTTTTCTGTAAATATTTTAAAAATACAATGCAATTATTTCTTGTTTGTATCATTTTTTCCCCCTTGAAACAGGTCCTTGAACAGGTTTGCAGTATCCCTAAGTATGTCTTTTGTTATGAGTTGGAGCCACTTTTTGTTGTTATTGTTAGGAACCAAAAACATATGTGAAATCATTTATTTTGTGGGAGTATAAATATATCTTGAATTATATCCAGGTTTTGATCAGTGAATTAGTAGCATGAAGAAACCTATAAAGCTTAAGGGAACCTTGCATTTTGAGGAGTCCTTTATTTTTCAGTGTGCCTTTTTTGAACTTTAAGAAAAAGATGAACCAAATAACAATTCTGTAAAAATTTTAGCTTGTCAAGTTGTTCTATACTTTATAGAACAATTATTGGTTATTATTAGTTATTAGTAGTCCCTTTTTTGCTTTGTCTAGGTCATGGGGTTATTGAAAAACATGAAAAGTTGTTGAGAAATTTGGAGGTTCTCCTGGCAGCGTATCAGTGATCTTCTAAGCAAAAGCAGTGCTTGTTTTTCATTTCAAGTGCTTGCTCACTATTCTTTGGGAATCACAGGCCTCCATGACTAAAGGGATTTTGATACAATTCTTTTATAAATGAGCTGAATTTGAATTTTCTTACATCATACGGGATTATGGCATGATCTTCAGTCAGGAAGAGTCCAGAAATGGATGCTATTGCTTAAACTTAAATTCCAAGGCAGGAGATAGAGTATCTTTATTTCCACAGATGCCCTGGAACCTTTGACCTTTGACCTTGAATTGTAGTTTTTCAGTATGTATTATCACGTTTAGAAATTTAAAAATCATAACAAGATCTCAGGAAATATGTCCTTGTAATATGTTAATACCAGACTGCTGTTTAGACTAGTTCCATATACATGATAATACCATTAATTTGGACTCCGCTAGTTCTTTTATTTAATGAGGTCTGTACTTTGAGCCTTGCTCTGGCTACTTGGTGCAGAGGGAGTGTCCTGGCCTGAAAGAAAGCCACATGAGGCTGCAGGAGCTCCTTTGAGGAGGTCTCTCTTTTAATAACCCTGGCGGGTAAATGAATGGTAGGTAGCTGGTAGATAGGCCTTCTTGTTCATGTCTTTCTGTCTCCTCAATCCTCTCTTTGAATTCATGTTGAATTATTAACTTGAAATTCTATTTTTTTTTCCATTTTAGCTTTCTTTTTATTAAACTAATTAATGTACATAGTTTGAAAAAATCAAATAGAACTAAAAGGTTTATAGTGAAAAAGTTTAGTTCCCTCTTCCCCAATTTAGCATTCCAAAGACAAACACTTGGAACTCTTAGTGATTTGTGTTAGTATTTACCTTCCTGTTTGAAAATGTTATACCACTTTTTCTTGATTTACCAATTTCAGAAATAGTTTCTCGAATGCCTTTTATGGTAGACAGGATTTACTTAACTTAAAATCTCCACCTCCCCATTTTTCTTCCCCCACCCCTCCCAAAATAGATTTATATTCACACAACTTCTTGTTAGAACAAACTTTTTGTTAAATAGACATAAATGTAGTTCACTAATGTACCACATGATTAACTATCATTATTTCCTTTTTACTAGAATGTTATTTTTTCTGGGGTTGGTATTGCCTGATTTTCAAATTTGCTTAGTTTTTAATGTACCCGTCACAATGACTATCCAAAAGACTTAAATGCTGAAAAATATCAGATAATCTATCAATTCCCTTTATTTAAAAAAGTTTTAAAAAATATTTTGTCATCCTTTAGGGACATTTCTTCCACAGTCCTTCATCTTCTGCCATTTGTACTGTTGCCCTCCAGGACTGTTCCATGGTTCAGCTGTCATTCTGAAACTCCCTTTGTTTTTTAGTCTCACATTAGATCTTCCATTGTGGATCTTGTAACTTCTTTCTAGATTTACTGCCTTTTTCCTTTTTTTTTTTTTTTGGCAAAGCTCCTTCACCAGTAACTTCCCAAGAAAAGGTGCATAGAAAGTAAAGATTTTAAGGCTTTACAGGTCTGAAAATGTCTCTACTCTTGATTGGTAGTTTGGAGTCTGAAAAATAACATTCCCTCAGAATTGTAAAGGCAACACTTCATTCTCTTAAGGCATTTAATTTTTCTGTGGGAATTCTGATACCGTTCCTTTCCCTGGGATCTGTTTTTACACTCTGCAAGCTTTTAGGAACTTCTCATTACTTCTGATGTTTCATAATGATATGTGAATCTTTATTCATTCATCTTGATGGGCACGTGGTGGAATCTTTCAATTTAGAGATTTGTCTGCTTCAGTTTTGGGTTTGTGTGTGTGTGTGTGTATTATCTTTTTGACAATTTTCTCTCTTTCATTTTGTTTGTTCTATCTTTCTAGAATTTCTGTTATTTGAATGCTGGACCTCCTCTAAATTAAAAAAGCTTTTTCTCTCTAGTTGTTCCTTAAGTTATATTATCTTTGTTCTTTGTTATCCTCCAGCTCTTCTGTTGAATTTTCTTTATATATATTTTAATTTCTAAGAGGTCTTTTTTCTGTTTCATTTCATAAAAACCTATTTTTATTTTATAGATTAAATGTTTCCCCGTATCTCCCTGAGGATAAAATTAAGATTTTTTTCTTACATCTTTCCTGTTTCTTGAATGGTTCTCCTCCTCCCCCGCCATGTTTCTATTTTCTCTTTGTTTTGGGCTCTTTCATTCTGAAGCCTTTCTTAGAGATCATCTATTCATATTAGTCATGTATTAAAAAGCTAATGTCATAGGTCTTTATGTGTGGGCAGGGTTTATAAGTTGTCTAAAGGGCCATCAGGTAGAGAGTTGTTGGCCTTTTCTGTTGAGGTCCCCTAAATTTCAGTGGAGGTCTTCTCTTTGGGGCCAGTTTCTCTAGAAAACTGGGTCCTGGTAGTAGGGTAAGAAAAGGACAGCTGAGGTTTGTATGATGACTTTTGCTTAATCCTTCTATCTTCAGCCTCTCTCAGGCCCATCCGGCCCCACCCCGCAAATCCTCCTCTGGCTGCTGACCCTCAGGTTCAGTTTTTCCTGTCAGTGGAGGTTGAGGGTGGCGGGTAGGCTGGCTGTGGAGAGCCAGGGAGAGGACCTGGGTTCCAGTTGTTCTTTATACAGACTTCTAGTCCTGATTTCAGCTCTATACCTCACTCTCATCTTCTACAATACCTACTGCTTCCAACTCCTGAACTTAGTAGAGGTTTGGTGGAGTGTGTTTTTTGGTTTCTCCCTTTTGGGTACTTACGCTTTAACTTCCTCCACTCTGCTAGGTTAGGTATCACACTTCCTCCTGGTTTTTATCTGTATAAACTTTGTTAAAATCTCATGGCTTTGTAGTCTGTTCTCTTTATGGTTTAATACCATTTATATTCCTTTAATGTCTTTTTGGTGGTTTGGAGGTAGAGGAAATAAATTCATGTGGTTGGTTTGTGTGTTTCACTGGAGTCTAGATTTAAATTCTAATAGTATATAGAAAATAAAAATTCTTTAGTATTAATTTATAACTCTTTCTAGTTATTTTTAATTCATATGGTTTTACTGTACTACCTACCTCATAGGGTTGTGAGGATTAGAAGAATCAATTCATAAAAAGCAGTTAGAAAAGTGCCAGGCACATAGTGTATTGAGTAAGTGTTAGCTATTAATATTGTTTACTATCATTATTATTATTACTACTATCACATTTTTTTTTTCTGAGACAGAGTCTCACTCTTTCACCCAAGCTGGAGTGTAGTGGCGTGATCTCAGCTCACTGCAGTCTCCACCTCCCAGGCTTAAACAATCCTCTTATCTCAGCCTCCTGAATAACTAGGACTACAGGCATGCACCACCACTCCTGGCTAATTTTTGTATTTTTTTGTAGCAGCAGGGTTTTGCCATGCTGTCCAGGCTGGTCTCAAACTCCTGGGCTTAAGGGATCTGCCTGCCTTGACTTTTCAAAGTTCTAGGATTACAGGCATGAGCCACTGCACTCTGCTATCTCTCTCAATTCAGGAACCTGTTTATTCTTGAGTGAAAATGTTTCACCATAAGAAGAATTATTAATATATGGGAAAATCTAGTGTTCAATAATGTTGACCCTACATTTTTTTTTTTGAACAGTCTCACTCTGTCGCCCAGGCTGGAGTGCAGTGGCGTGATCTCGGCTCACTGCAACTTCCACCTCCTGGGTTCAAGCAATTCTCTTGTCTCAGCCTCCTAGGCTACAGGCTAGGTCTACAGGTGCACGCTACCACGCCTAGCTAATTTTTGTATTTTTAGTAGAGATGGGGTTTCATCATATTAGGCTGGTCTTGAACTCCTGACCTCAGGTGATCTACCTGCCTTGGCCTCCCAAAGTGTTGGGATTACAGGTGTGAGCCACCGTGCCCAGCAGGCCCTGCATTTAAATAGACTTCATATGAAATGTTCAAGTGTTAGGTGTTATCTTTCTGAGAAACATTCAAGCCTTAAGAAATCTAATCAGTAATAGTTACTTTAAAAGTTTTAAAAAGAGTCTAACAATTTTGATGTGCTTTTAAGCTTTATTAGTATTATATTTTGTTTTTATCATATAAATATGAAGTATAGGAGATAATGCAGATGATGTTTGTTACGCCTTACCTACCGCCAGTAGATGTAATACTCTTAATATATGGAGTACAGAAATAGTAGATTCCCTTCATCCCCAATGCAACAGTGTTGGGAGTGGGGCCTACCAGGAGGTGTTTAGGTCATGTGGGCACCACCCTCATAATGGATTAATGCCGCCATGTAAAGGGCTTGTGGGAGTGGGTGAACACTCTCCTGCTCTTCTGCCGAATGTCTCTCCCTTCCAAAGGACGTAGTGTTCTACGTAGTGTTGGAAGCAGAGAGACTGAGCCCTAACGTGCCAGCGCCTTATCTTGGATTTCTCAGCCTCCAAAACTGTGAAAAAATAAATTTTCATTCTTTATAGTAAATTCCCATCACTGTGTCCATAACCTCTTATAAGTAGTTGTACACCTTTCAGAAAATGTTGTGGACTTACATAAGCAAAATGCCTGCATTTATTTCATAGGTAAAATTTTAATCTATTTTCTATTCAAAGTGTTTTGGGGAACATTTAATTTAAATACTATATTCAATTTTTTTAATGGTCTGCTTCAGATTGTTTTTTATAGGTTAATGTTTTAAAACAAAATAATTATGTTCTAGGTAGAAGCTACTCTGAGTCTAGGTTTTTAAATCTCTTTCAGATATTTTAAGTATCTTTTTTGTGTCTGGATTCAGAGAGGTATGATAACAAGATTCTCTTCTAGAGGTGAAGTGGGAGTAGGTGATCATACTACTCTTTCTACGGCTATAGAGCTGCATACTTGAAGAAGGGAGATTTTTATTTGTAAGGACATTTGTATTAACTTTCATTAAAGTAGAGTCCCGTGGGTGTGGCAAATGGCTGTAAATAAAGTAAAAGTGGCTAAAGAAACCACTGCCTGCTATTAGCTTGATGCTGGCATTTTCTTCTTTCCCTGATGTGACTTTTATTATCTTTATTGGGTCTGCTTATTATCCCTTATTATCTGTTTTGATATCCCATCTCTGGAACTTTGACCTCTCTCTTTTTTTTTTATTTTTGACAGAGTCTCACTCTGTAGCCTAAGTTGGAGTGCAGTGACACGATCTTGGCTCACTGCAACCTCTGCCTCCAGGGCTCAAGCAATTCTCGTGCCTCATCGTCCCAAATAGCTGGGACTATAGGCACACACCACCATGCCCAGCTGATTTTTTGTATCTTTAGAGAAGGAGTTTCACCATGTTGGCCAGGGTGGTCTCGAACTCCTGAGCTTAGGAGATCCTCCTGCCTCCGCCTCCCAAAGTGCTGGGATTACAGGTGTGAGCCACTGTGCCCGACCTGACCTCTCCATCTTTGGCGTCCTTATGCTGCCTCTCCTCCAAATGCAATAACTAATCTAGCATATTTTCATAGGATAGAATTTGTCCTTTCTGTCCCATGATATGTTCCTCTTCCCCCAAAAAGTTTTTTGTTGGTCTCTTTGGTAATAAAACATTTTAGAGCATTTACTGTGGGCCAGGTGCTTTACCTCATGTTAGCCTTATAACAGAGATGCAGAAGTACAGGACTACCAGTGCAGCCAAGATGCACAGCACCAGGATTAACTCATGAGATTGATTAGAATGATGAATATCTTATTGTATCCTGAAACATTAAGCCTTTAAGTTACCTCTTCATTTAGTATTTAAATTCACATGCTTCTTGATTTTTTTGGACTAGCATTAGTTGTTGAATAAATAATTCAGAATGTATCCACAAAACCTAGAATATATGACAGGGTGGATTCAGTTTTGCTTAGTTACTGTAGATCAACCAAATAAATTAATGTAAAGGAATATTAATGCATTAAGCAATTTTTTGACATAAATGAGGGGTTGTTTCCATGGGTAATATATTCAGAGTATTAAAGATGAGTAAAATGTATGACTATAATGAATTCCTTCTTCAGTTTTACTCTGACAAGGTGGGAGGATGGTGCTGTTGATAATCTCTGTGCTTTTGCAAGTTTGGCATAAAGACTTTTACCCACTTAAATCTCAATATAAAGTATATTGCCAGATCTGGCAGCATGGGGACAGTTAGGAACAAAGGAGAGAGAATAGAATCAGCCATCAGGGGCTATAACTACACTCTTCTTTCCCAACCTTTTCTGGTATTAGTAGGCAGAAGTCCTTTTGGATGCGATGAAGCATTTTAGGAGTGAACAAGGGTGAGTCATGTAATGAAACGAGATGTTGTAGGAAAACTTTTCAGTCCCACTCAGTGCTGCCATCTTTTTCTCCCAGCACTCTGGACTTAAAATTCTGAGAGAACAGAGTATTTCCTACCCTTCCTCTTACTTGAAAGCAATACCTGAGTTATTAAACAATCATTTAGACAATATGAATAAACCAAAGTTCACCTTGACACTCCATCCCCTAGAGGTAACCATTCTTTTCTAGTATATATTCTTCCAGACCTTTTTCCTGTGTATTGACTTTTATATAGATGTACATTCCAATAGTTTGGATTAGCTCATCCATAGCAGGGTGGTTAAATAAACAGTGGCACTTTTTTTTTTTTTTTTGGAGAGTCTCGCCATGTCGCCCAGTCTGGAGTGCAATGGTGCGATCTCGGCTCACTGCAAGTTTTGCCTTCCAGGTTTAAGTGATTCTCCTGCCTCAGCCTCCCGAGTAGCTGGGATTACAGGTGCTCATCACCACGCCTGGCTAATTTTTGTATTTTTGGTAGAGACAAGGTTTTACCATGTTGGTCAGGCTGGTCTTGAACACCTGGCCTCGTGATCTGCGTGCCTTGGCCTTCCAAAGTGCTGGGATCCTGGCCCCAGTGGCACATTTTTATGATGCATCTGGTACCAGAAAAGGAGCTGGCTTTATGACCTTTACTTGAGTATTTTTTGTGTGTGTGACAGTTCAACAATTCTGACTCCTATCATTGTTGGCTGGACAGGCGTTTTCTTTTTAATTCTTCTATGCAAGAAACTGTGGATTGTTTTTTTCTGGCTAGCTGGGGCCATTTTCTTTCAAAAGACAGTCCTAGAGTTTCTAGTGGTTTTCTTTAATTGTATATGCATGAGTGTGAGAGTGTGTGTGCCTGTATCTGTATCTGTGAATGCATCTGTATGCATAGTTTCTTAGTTGTGGACAATGCAACTTGGAATCATTTTAGTTTTCCAATTGATTTTAAAAGTTTGTCTATAAAAGACGAGACAAATTTGCTGTAGAAGTTACCACTACTTGGTCAAAATAGAGAGTTCTGGGGTTTTTTTTGTTTGACAGCAATCAAAAGTATGGCCCACAGATAGTAAGGGTTAACCACCCAGATTTTTGTCAGATAATATATACATGTCCATGTAATTAAAAGTCTTCATTTGACAAATTCATATGGTAAATGAGCATAAAATGAATATCTTTTAAGTATTAGAACATTTCTATTTATGCCTATTCCAGTGGTATTTGTGGTCACTAGGGGTTGCTGGGTTATCCAAGTGATTCAGCATGCTTTCAGAATTGGCATCCTCAGGTGATTGTCCATAGCCTCTTGCAATGGTGCCTCATCTTGGGGAGGCTTTAGAACACAACTTTCATTTAGCTTATTATTAATTTTTTTTCTTGTTTTGCAGTGGTTGGCTAGAGAAGGGGTGTGTAGCAATAAGTACACACACTTACTGTGGTTTACCATAATTACCATGGATAGCAAACTGCTTTTTTTTTTTTTTTTTTTTTTTAAAAAAAACTCCTGTGTCATCTCTGATGTTGTGGCTAATTTTAAGACTTTGATTTTGCAGCTAGGATTAGCAGAGAATGACCTACCTACTTGATTAATGATGTCTGCATGGGCTTACTAAAAGGGTGTGGGGAATGGGGGCAGGAGTAACTATCATCGAGAATATAGGGAAATGGGTGTATTCTGACTTTACATAACTTTGCTACTCACAATAAGCAAAGCTGAACAACTTAAAATTGATTCCCTGTTTTCTGTTTTCACTATCCAACTAGGATGAACTTTAAGTTCGTACATATACTTTAAAATGGGAACAAACATAGCCTGTCATGTCTTTATTTAGGCTAAGTGCATATGTATGTATAAGTAATGCGTATCCTTCACTTATTAGTAGTGCCTTCATGAATTCAAAGACACTTGTCACATGGTGCTCAGGGAAAAAAAAGTGCCAATACTCTTTTTTTTTTTTTTAAGAAGTACTAGTTTAGGTAAGTGAAATTCAATAGCATATCAGTGCTTTACCTTAGTCACCTTTTGTGTTTTGATCACCCTTAGTCATTACTGGAGAGAAGAGTTTGAATTCATTTGTGGTTTTGCTTTAGTGGCAAACCTCCTCACAGAGATGAGTTGCCCTTCTTTCCCCTTGCGATATTTGGTTAATATAAGCCATGACCTTTGAGGGGAAAAGGCACAGATTGCAACTTTTCTTTCCTGCTTTTGTGAATCAGGCCATGTTCACACAGGGTCCTTGAAGGTGACTGGAGTGAGGAAGCCATGTACTGATAACTTATCAATTTTTGGTCTTATAACATTCTCTCTCTCTCTCTTTTTTTTTTTGTAGCATATGGTTTCCTCTACTGTATGTTGGCATTTGCCACTTTTGGTGATTTGACTCCTGCTGGTTTTTTTTCTTTTGGGGGAGTGTGATGGCAGTGGATATAGTCTTACATGATGTTACTAATAGATCAAGTCCATTAGTGTCTTGCTCTAGAGAAAATGAAAGACTCACTGTGTGAGTTTTCTTGCCCTCTGGTTTTCAGAATTCTGTGTAGTTTCTCAACATTTGCTTTCTACCTGCCTTGAAGAGCTTTTATGGAAATCATGGTTGAATGTTAGTAAATTTCTAAGAGCTTTCCAATATTATGTATAATTAGCTAAAAAAAGTCATATGAACTTTTCTCATTCTACCTTTTTTAAAATTTTATTCACTTTATCTTTTTCTTCAGTTTTGATAGATGATTATAGAGTTCCCCAAAATGGCCTTGTTACTATTTCTATATTAGGTATATTATTTCAGAAAAGAAAATAATCACTTGAGAATGGTGGAGAGTTCAGAGGGGCTGTTAACCATTTAATTTAGGATTGTTTATACATTTATTTACCTCTTTAAAAAATTTTCTTCAGTTAATATTCATTGACCACTCACTAAGTGCTGTGTTGCTAGTATTTATCTTTGCTTTCTTTTTTTTTTTTTTTTTTTTTTTTGAGTCGGAGTCTCGCTCTGTTGCCCACGCTGGAGTGCAGTGGCACAATCTCGGCTCACTGCAAGCTCCGCCTCCCGGGTTCACGCCATTCTCCTGCCTCAGCCTCCTGAGTAGCTGGGACTACAGGCGCCCGCCACCGCGCCCGGCTAATTTTTTGTATTTTTAGTAGAAACGGGGTTTCACCGTGGTCTCGATCTCCTGACCTTGTGATCCGCCCGCCTCGGCCTCCCAAAGTGCTGGGATTACAGGCGTGAGCCACCGCGCCCGGCCTTATCTTTGCTTTCTAATTATTTTTTTGTAATTTCTTTGCTTTCTAATTTTTGAGTGAATTTAAAACTCACTGCTTTATTATTTAATAGCTTAGATACACTGACTGTCTTAATTATAATTGACTTTCCAAAATTTTAACTTTTTTCAGTTAACTAGTTGAATAGTATTTATCTTTCACATTTGCACCCCAACTATTGTTTTAACCTAAACATAAATAAGCAAGCATTAGAAAGTAGCATGATTGCTATTAAAATAGCCTTTTCTTTGTGTGTTTAAATATTATTAGAAACATAAGCACACGAATTTTTTTTTGGTCTTTTAAATGTCTTTTTTGTAGCTAGTTATAAGATGTATATATAGCTTATATATGTGTATATACATATATATACGTTCATACATATATATACATAAAATGATTCTTGCAACAGTAGTTATGGGTATTTAAGTGAAAAACTTGTAACTTTAGAAGTTAAGAAATTGGAAATAATGGAATTGGTTTAAAAAGCTAGTCTCTAAATTAACTTAGAAACCTAATAGCAAGTACGGATTTTGATTGGTATAACTAAACACTTTAATTTGAAAAAGTTTCAGAATAGGATTTCTATACCCAGGGGAAAATAAACTTCATTTAAAAATATATGTATACTTATTTTGTGAATATTTTTTTCTTTTCCAAATTCCAAAAGGTGTATACTCTATATTTTTGTCATAAAAATTCTGCTTGTTGAAAATATTGTAGTAATTTTATAAATTCAATAAAAGTGAGTGATGTGAACAGTGTGGGGGAAAATGTTTAATAAATTTGCCATGCCACTGAGAAAAACTTAAATACAGCATGTTTTGAAAGTTCGAGGAAGAATAACACTTTGCTTTTTACAAAGATGACTGGTTTGCTGCACATTTAAATGTAAAAGCTAGTTGGCTATTTTAAGATTAGTGCTGTGATGTGAGAAAAGATAGTAAGATGATAGCTAACCTTTAAACGAGAGCGTACAGTGCATCACCCTATTTGTTTAGATCAGGAGTTCTCCACCTTGGCTGCACATCAGAAACCACTAGGGTGCAGCCAGGCACAGTGATTCACGCTTGTAATCCCAGCACTTTGGGAGGCAGAGTTGGGCAGATTGCTTGAGCTCAGGAGTTCAAAACCAGCCTGGGCAACATAGTGAAACCTCATCTCTCCAAAAAAAAAAAAAAGTGCTGGACGTGGTGTTGTGTGCCTGTAGGCCCAGCTACTCGGGAGGCTGAGATGCAGGGATTGCTTGAGGCCATGAGGTTGAGGCTGAGTGAACTGTAATTGCACGACTGCACTCCAGCCTGGGCAACAGAGTGAGACCCTGTCTCAAAAAAAAAACAAACCAAAAAAACAAAAACAAAAACCCCGCCCCCCGGGATGCATTTAAATTTCCTAGGTTGATGGGTAGGTTGACGCAGACCAATTATAGCAACAACTCTGGGGGCAGGATGGGGCCCAATCATCAGTATTTTTTGAAAGCTTTTCAGTAATTCCAGTGGGTAGCCAACTTGGCAAACCATTGAGCTGGATGGAAATTCTCAATTCTGATTGTTGTATTTTAGAAGAAGTGAGGGGTGTGTGTTTGTATGTGTGTATAGATAGATATAGATCTATCTCTTTTTTATATCTGTCTCACTAAAGTTTGTGGCCATCGTCTAGCAGTCAGAAAGGCCAAACAGGTCCTTATTAGCATGGTCTGAGGGTCAGCATCGGCCTTACTTTGGGGGGTTGTTAGAATGCAGAATCTCATCCTCCCCACCCCAGGTGTGCTGAACTAGATTCTGCATTTTCAAAAGTTCCTGCAGTGATTCCCACACACTTTAAAGTTTGAGAATCTCTACTGGAGGTGATACTAGGGTAAATGTAGATCTCCATACACCCTGCCTTTTGCTTCTCTCTGGTTTTCTGACTAAAGTTGTGACATTTTTATGTGGGGTTGGAAGATGAAGATCGTACTATGTGCTCACATCAGCAGATTAATAGCTGTGGTGAGTTTCTGATCTGGAGCAGATGTGAAGGAGATGACTGCCATCACCACAAAACTCCACTCTTCCCTGAGATGGGGAAAGACAAAACAGCTCAAAGAATGGTCACTGAGCTGAAGGCAGTACTCTTTCAGTCTCTTCTCTCAAATACCCTATGTGTTAAGGAAAAATAAGAAGTACAGTACCTGCAAGGATACTGCTTTATACATACCTTTGAGAATTCTTCTCTGAAAGAGAAAGCTATTTCCCTTTAAGTAAGAAATGTACTCATCCCAGTGTCAAACCACAATGAATAAAGCCAAATCCTTCAAGTTCTCTGAAATAATTTCTGTATAATGCCCTGCACTCAGAAACCTTTCTTATAGTGGCTACAATCCCATATCTTAAATATTTCAAGAACTTTCAGTCTGCTTCCCTCTGTCTCAACCCCTACCAAGAAATAGGCAGATTATTTTGCTAGGATGCTTTCTTTCTGCAATGATGGAAAGATTCTTTTCTATGAATACTGTAGGGTCCAGTAGTGTAGTTTCAGGGAAGCTCTCCCACTGCTGTCCCTTCACGTGACACGCTGGGTCAGGTAAGCACCCTATTTCCTGATTGTATTTCAGCATCTCTGGCCTGAGCTTTCTGAGAAGAGGAATTCCCTACACTAGAAATGAAAGGCTTTTTTTATAGGAAGCAACCTGATGGCATTTTGCTGTGGACTCTATCCTGGAACTACAGTGATTCTCAAAGTGGAAAAGAGCCCTGTTCTCCTTAAACAAGCACTCTCTTGCCTGCTCACCCTCTAGCAGGTTTGGTTCTTGGTGTTGTGAAGGGGTGGAAAGACAACACTGATAAACAGAGACCTGGCCTCTGGCTCCAGCTCTGTTGCTAACCATGTGACTCTGGGCATGTTATTCAAAGACCTGGATCTCAATATTCTCCATTTTGAGCTTTCCTTCTGGTGGTTATCTCCATCAGGGGTCTCATTCTCTTCCCCTTAGTAGTCCTTCAGGTTTTTAGGACAGAGCATCTCAGCCTCCCACCTTGTCTTGGCCTGATGGGCCTGGTGGTGTCCCTTCTCTCTGGCTGCTTTGGGTTGTGGCAGGGACATGGAAGTGAAGGGGAAACAGCTGGCCTGATGCATGTGGGCTGAATTTCTTGGCAAGTTGGAGAACAAGGAATACCTGTGTCCTTCATCTGACCAAAAGCTAAAAGTTGATTATGGTGGTCTCGGAACTGGCAGCTGACAACAAAAAACGGCATTCATTCATGTGCTACATCCCTTCATAAGGCTGAGACTGGTGTCTGACAGAGGCCCCTCAGCATCCCTGGAGACTTCTGTAACTCAGGGAATTCATATCTATTGCATATAGCAAGAAGTATTCATCCTTGAGGCTCTGCTTGTTCAGGAAACACAAGGTTCATTGGCAGCAGCCTCTCTTGGATGCAGAAGGAAAGGAAATTCTGAGCATCGAGCCTTTGTAGGGGTTTCAAAAGTGGAGTTCGTCACTGCCTCTTTTTAGGGGGAACTATGTGTAGGTATTTCTCAGGTGGCTTAGACATCCCAAGGAAAAGAGTTGGGGAAATGCTGACCCAGAGATACCAAAAAGCACAAATCCAAACTCTCACTTTTTATAACTTCAAATAAAAACCCATGGGCCAATCTATTTTCATAAATCCTATCTAGGCTGCCACCTCTTAGACACATGTAGGACAGCATTTCTTAAACTTTTAAAGTCACTGGCATCTTTGTAAATGAAACCTAAAAAATATACATAGACACAGTCTCAGGGACCTTGTGGATCACTAACAATCTCAGGATAAGCGTGAGTTTCATGTTTGGAATTCCGACTTTTAGGACATGCTATCTTTTGGAGGGAATTCCTACAAGATTGAGAAGCATTGGCATAGCTGCCCATTCCTCTTACCTGCTTCCCATCTCTTTTGAAATAGAGCAGGAGTGGATGGGAATCATCTCCATCGGCTGTATTCCTGACACAACATCCTCAGTGTAACTTGGCTTGCTGGGCGGGACTCTTCTACCTCTTCACTGCCAATGCCATAGCAGTGGCCTCTGTCACTTAGAAGGTTTGGGGCAGTAAGGTGCCCTCCTATATCCACCCCTTGCTGCCACTTTTCCTATGCCTGGGAAGTCATTAACAGATTGACTTCATTTATGTGCACCCCCAAGTCCCACGAAAATCTTAGGAAAGACCTTTCCATGATTGACTATAACCTCCCAGTGCTATAATTACAAGCGACACCATGGGTTAGAAATTTGGTGGTAGGTAAAGTCTTCCTGTGAGTGGAATTCTATAGGAGAAAATAAGCTCTTTGATGTAGAAAGCAAACAAATGTCATAGCTTTCTCAGAACAGCTAAAGACTTGGTAAAAATAAAATTTTATCAAGTCTCTAGTTGACTTAAATCTCTAGTGATTCCCTTACCTCTTAGGGAAAAGTCCAAACTCTATTATATGGTGTATGAGGCTTTCTGCAAGGTGGCCTTGCCTCTTGCACCGAGCCCTTCAAAGTTTGTTCCACTATAATATTTTTTCTACTAAACAAAAAATAAAAAAATTTAAAACTTTTTTGGATGTATTGTGCTGTCCTTTGCCCCAAGGTCTCTGCAGGTGCAAAGGTTGTCTGCCTGGAAAGCGAGGCATGCCCCTTCTTATCCCACATTTTAGGTTGCAGCTTTTGCCTGTTTGGCCCTTTCTCTGACTGGATAAGATGACTTAGCAATGTGCTCTCAAACACTCTGGATTTCTTCGATCATAGCACTTAACTTCATTTCTTAGGGGATATTCAGTTGCCCCTTCAACCAAGATCTATTCCCTTCCACACCTTCAGTGTTTCCACCTTATATAGCCTGTCTTGACATGCTATGCACCTGCATTGTGCATAGCACCAATGAAAAGCAAATTCTGTCTTCAAATAAATTTGGGGAGCACTGTGCCACCTCCTGGAAACATAATTCATAGCTCATCAAAGACTCCGAGAAATCCTGTATAGAGAAGAACAGTTACCCAAATCCTAAGTTTATTAGGCTGTGGAACAGTTTTTCCACAACATCTTGAGGAGCAGAGTTTGGGAAACATTGACTCAGGGGTACCAAAATGCGTAAAACAAAGTTTTCACATTTTATAACCTTAAAATAAAAACCCATGGGCCAGTCTATTTTCAAAAGTCCTACTTAAGTAGCAGACACTATTTTCTCCTATTACAAGGAAATGACTTTCTCTACCGAATTTCTCAAAATTACATTTGCGGCACAGTAAACAAAATTGAAAATCACTTTTTCTTTCTGGAGCACAATCATAAAACATTCTTCTTGAATCAGTCACCACGGAGATACAAATTTAACTTGTTATTTTATGGACTGTTTCTGGTTTAACAACCTCTACAACCGTCTACATAATCAGGTACTATTGGATAGAGAGAATAAATCTCTCTTTTCAGAAATTCCAGAGGTGCTGTTCTAAGTCCGTCACATCTAGGGTGATAGATGTGTATTATGTCCCTCCCTAAGAGATGTTGGACTCCTAACCTCAAGTACCTCAGGATGCGAACTTATTTGGTGATAGGCTTTATAGAGGTAATTAAGTTGAAGTGGGGTAACTAGGATGAGCCTCAGTAGTATGACTGGTATTCCAAAATGGAGAAATTTGGACACAGACATGCAGGGAAAATGTCGTGTGAACATGAAGGTAGCTATCTACAGACAAGGAGAGAGGCTTAGGAGAGAGTCTTCCCTCAGAGTTCTCAGAAGGAACCAACCCTGCCAACACCTTGATTTTAGACTTCCAACCTCCAGAGCTGCGAGACAATACATTTCTGTTGTGTCTGCCACTCTGTTTGTTGTACTTTATTCCAGCAGTGCTAGATAACGAATACACTAGTCCCCTCTAATCTGTGGTTTCACTTTCTGCTGTTTTGTGTTACCTGCAGTACAGTACAATAAGATATTTAGACAGAGAGAGATCACATTCATATAACTTTTATTATAGTACATTGTTCTATTATTGTTGTTAATCTCTTACTGTGTCTAATTTGCCTAATTTATAAATTAAACTTTCATAGGTATGTGTATTAGTCCATTTTCACGCTGCTGATAAAGACGTACCTGAGACTGGGTCGTTTATAAAGGAAAGAGGTTTAATTGACTTACAGTTCCACGTAGCTGGGGAGGCCTCACAATCACGGCAAAGGCAAGGAGGAGCAAGTCACATCTTACATAGTGTCAGGGAAGAGAGAAATGAGAACCAAGCAAAAGGGGTTTCCCCTTACAAAACCATCAGATCTCGTGAGACTTACTCACTACCATGATAACAGTATGGGGGAAACCGCTCCCATGATTCAATTATCTCCTACCGGGTCCCTCTCACAAGGTGGGAATTATGGGAGCTACCATTCAAGATGAGATTTGGGTGGGAACACAGCCAAACCATATCAGTATGTATGTGTAAGAAAAATCATAGTATATGTAGGATTCAGTATAATCCAGTTTCAGGATTCCACTGGGGGATCTTGGGATAGGTTCCCCAAGAACGAAGGTGGCCTGCTGTACATCTAATGAGTACCAGTGAGACCTAGGCTAGGTCCCCTCTAAAATGCTGCCTCTCTAGTCCCTAGCTTCAATATTCTGTACAGTGGTCCCTAACAGAATAATGATTGCTGGTATTTATTGGGTGCTCTGCTAAGCACTGTTCTGAGTTTTACATGTAGTAACTTGTCTAATCCTCAGAATACTGTGAGGTTGCTGCTGTTATTCTCATTTTATGGACGAGAATGTCAAAGAACGAGGTTCGGTAATCTGACCCAGGTGAAGTAAGTTAGTAAACAGCAGGTCTTAGATTTGAGCGGGTTTTGAATGCAGGGTTTTGAATGCAGATGTGTAATTGCAACATTATTCGGCTGATCATGTAGCCAGGTGTGGGGTTTATAAAACAGACGTGAAGGATTTAAGAAAAAGGGGCAGGATGACCGTGAAGCTTGCCCATGCGTTTTGTGGAGGGGGTAGATTGGAACCAAAAAGCACGCATTGGCTTGGTGCTCCCTGTCGCCCTCTGTTGACAGGGGGAGAGAAGAGCGGATCTGACTCGGAAATGACGCCATGATGCTGAGGAACCACTCCTGGCGTTGCGGAAGGTGGGGTATAGGGCAGGAAGACCCTCCCCCCGCGTCTTCGGAGTAGCGCTGTTTTTGGAGGAATTAGGGGAAAGAGGCTGCCCGGTAAGCCAGGAAAGGGGCTTCTGGCCGTTCTTTTGGAGCGCAGTGGGCTTTCGCTAAGGGATAAACAGAAATAAAACCTTGCCTTTAGCGCAGCTGTCCTTCACTGGGCAGATTGCTCTCCCTCCCCACTCTCCCAGGCCCAAATTGGATCTCAGCGCCTGCGAGCCGCAACTGCAGCAAGTGCGAAATCCTGTCCTCGGTTTTGGAATTTTCATCAGCACAGACTATATCAGCCACGGATAGGATATGTAAGAATACTAGCATATCAAGGCTGGGAATCATCCTTAGGCATCACCTAGCCAGTCCTGCCTCTCATATTAAGGTAAGAATAGGCATTTAACATTGTAAGATGATGCAGTGGTTTATGTTGGCGTCACTCAGATATCGAGGGAATGTGTATTCTTCCATCGATTTCTTGATTGTTCACTGTTTGGCTGCCCTAGTCCGTGGAGAATTGACCTGGCCAACAGGCACCCCTCTTCACTTGGGAAGGTTATTTCCCTCTTCCATGCCTCCTCAGCCCCTCAGCTTATAGCCTGTAGCCATTGACTGGTTGGTAAGGGAGTACAAAATGTCAGCCCCCTTGCTCCTAGATGGTACCAACTCTGTGGTATAATTGATGCTCCCTGTTAGATCTGGCTGAGGCTTTTGCCGAGGCCCCATTCTTGCTGAGCTTTCTTCCTCTGCCCTATCTGCTGGTTGCCCCATTCCCTTTTTCCCTGAGAGTAATAATCCCTCAAAGAACTACTGAGACAAGAATCCCCGTCTCAGGCTCCGCTTTTAGGGAATCTGACTTCAGACAGAAAACTTGCTGAATAAATTGGTGAAAATCCAGGATCTTCCTCTGGAGAATGAAAACTGACAGTACATTTGCTTCAACTTTGGTCACCTGTACTTACATTAAGGCGGTCAATTTAGGCAAATAACATCATAGGCTTATGGTTAGCAAATTGAAGTGGACAAATACAGATATTTTTCGCACTATTTTATTACCAAGTCTAGATCAGTTGTTTAAAAAGCGTAGTAGAATGACACTATTTAAAATAGTGTCAATCTTGCATATACTGTCATTCTACCATGCTTTTAAAACAACTGATCTAGACTTGGTAATAAAATAGTTCTTTTTTTTTTTTTTTTGAGACGGAGTCTCGCTCTGCCGCCCAGGCTGGAGTGCAGTGGCCGGATCTCAGCTCACTGCAAGCTCCGCCTCCCGGGTTCATGCCATTCTCCTGCCTCAGCCTCCCGAGTGGCTGGGACTACAGGTGCCCACCACCTCGCCCGGCTAGTTTTTTGTATTTATTAGTAGAGACGGGGTTTCACCGTGTCAGCCAGGATGGTCTCGATCTCCTGACCTCGTGATCCGCCCGTCTCGGCCTCCCAAAGTGCTGGGATTACAGGCTTGAGCCACCGCGCCCGGCCGGTAATAAAATAGTTCTTTAGTTCTGAGGTCCTTTATTTGTTTTGTCTCGATTTGGAGCTGCAGTAGCCAATATGGACTCAGATGCACAACTGATCATTTTCCCTGAAATTGTCCTTTTCCGTTCACTATGCTCTTTGAGGGACTGTATCTATACCGTGTTAATCATCTTTGTATTGTTCCCTGTGGTGTTTAGCACAAAAGATTGTGAAATTGTAGATGGTCAAAATCCATCAAAGATATTGAATCACAGCTGATTCTGAGTTGAATCAGCTCTCCTAAAAATATTTTTCTTGATATATTTAGAAGATAAATTTTTGGGGATAAATATATCCATGAGAACTATATCTAGGCTTTTTAAACAAAATTGCTGAATACATCTAACACGATAATTTAAACATTTGCTTAAAAGAACTTATAGTATGGGCTGTTTTGAACTTGAGTTGCCTTATCTATGATTGTTTTTGTGATACTTGAAGGTGCATACTTCCCCACCCCAGAATTTCACAGAAAACAACCAGCCACACATTTTGAGGTGCAGATAGCTTGCTTTATTTTGTTGTTACTATCTCAAGGAGGTCCAACAATTATAACTAACAATTGAATTTATACTTGCATGAAAAGAACTACATCAAATTGACATTTTGGGCAATTAGTAATATTGTTGTTTAAAATTTAACGACAGCTTTATTTTGTTGTTGTTCTTTAGTTTTTGCTGTGGCTCATTGCTTAGGTGCCCAGGTTTTTCAGGTGCAATTAAAATTTAGAACTACCACACAAAGGCATTGGCTGCACCCTGGGACCTCCAAGAGTTGGCACTGCTCTGGCATAGGAATACTTGAATAGCTTGGTTAAATGAAGGGATGGCCAGGAGATGTTATTTTTCCAAGCTATTCAGGCACTCCTTATGTCAGAGACAGTGTAAAATGAGCGAACAAAGTGTTGGCCGTTACACTTTGCTCTGGTAATATTTGTCATGATAATTTTGTGTGACATCATCAGAGAAAATGTAAGACATTAAAGTGTTGCTTACAGGAGGGTAAATGCAAACATCACCAATGCCTTACATTTCTGATTCAATAGGTATTGGTGCACATATCAAGTGATGTGCACAGCATCATTCTCTTTTAGGTGGACAGGACATCTTCAGTGGGGAATTTCTCAACCCACTGAGGCATACTTAGACATCAACAGTATGTTGAGGCACAAAGATTGATTAAATGTTGAGCAGGGTATTCGTTCCATAAGAAACTTTCTCCTACCAACAGTTAGTTTCAAAAGTTACATTGTAAAATGTCATAAAATAAATGGTACAAAACTTTATAACCGTTAATCCGGCTATATACAGTATGTACATGTCATTAGCAAATGTATAATATTCTTAGGTCAACAATTATGAAAAGATTGAAATGAATATTTTTGAACTTTGACTCATTTAGGTTGATACAAAACTACTTTTTTTCTCTTTAAATATTTACAGATCAGAAAGATTAGTCCATGTGAAACGTTTGCAGAAAGTTAAGAATGAGTGTAGAGTATAAGGGCACAGGCCCTCTTAAATGGATCGAATATGTATATTCACAGTGGCAGAGTCAGATCCAAATTCATTCCCTAAACTCAGGGTGTAAAGTCCACCATCTTGTTTCTGTACGTCCATGATGATCAGCGTTGTCAGGTCATCTGTGTTTTCAATGTGGAACCTCCCCTGTTGTTCTTGATTGTGAATTTTTCTTCCACCACAGGACCATGTTACTTCTGGGGTAGGCTCACCCGTGAAAGCACAGGCTACTGTTAGAACTTTGCCTTCATCAATGCTGATATCAGATGGAAGAGCTTCAATTTTAGGCGGAATTCCTTTATGGAACAATGACAAAAAAAGTCTTAGAATGACTGAAAAAAATAAAGATTTGCTTTCTACTGAATTGTGTGTACTAAAGACTACACCATGTTACTTGGCTTGTCTACCTCTACCGGTAATTTTATTGCTCACCTCTTATGCCTGCTTTAAGCATTTTACTAGTTGAACTTTCCAGTTGTGTCATACTAGATTTTCCCATAAAGCTGCTGGAACTCATTTCTACAAAGGACTCTTGCATGGAGGACATGCTTTGGGCAGACATGCTTGCAAATTTCATCTCAGTCATGCTGCTAGCACTGCTGCTGCTGAAACTGCTGAAGGAGGCCTCCTGCTTGGAGGCAGACATTTGGACTGACTGAGACGAGAAGCTTCCTTGCAAGCTTGTGTCACCACTTGTTCTCAATACTACCTCTCTGGAAGGTTCTTCAACTAGAGCTGTGGAGCATAGCAGATACACAGTGAACATCAATGACATCTGGTTAATTGGTGACATATGACGCTGACTTACAGAAATGGAAACTTCAACACACGCACAGCAGCATAACCCAAACAATTTGCTGTTGAAGCATAAGCAAATACATATATACATACATTTGTCAAGAGCTAGCTCAATGTCTCCAAAACATGAATCCTTATATTTCTATCATTACATTACATGCAGGTGCTAGGAATCACCAGGAAAAAAATGATTAGTCATATAGAAAGTAATTGACATATTGTGTGTCCTGAAAATAAATGTTACAGGGCAGTTGGTAGCTTTACTTTGAAATGTAATCTATCCAAGTTTCTGTGTAACTATAAAGAAAGTTTGACTGCAAGAATGAATTCACATCGGATGGCTGTCGCTCTTTCACATGGAATTTAATAAGGCTTCTTAGAGTTTTCTGTGCTTGAAAGAGAGGCAAAAAAAAACATCTAAAGGCCTTAAGCATGTAAGGAAGAATGGTGAGGAGATACTTACGAAGGACCGTTAAGGAAGCTGTAGCTGAACACTGGCCACGGAAATTTTTGGCCTTAATTGTGTACTTTCCACTGTCGCTGACTGATGCATTTCGGATTTCAAGAGAGTATATGTTTCTGGAGCGACTTATGCTGACATTTGAAGAAACAGAAATCTAAGACGAAGGAAAAAGAAAGGAAATGTTGAAGTTCTTTAGATGTAGAAGACATGGTATTTTAGTTTTTTCTTCAATAATATATTCATAATTAAACTTACTGGCAGGTTGTTTTTAAACCATTCGATTTCAGGGGATGGCTCGCCACTGATTTCACAAGTAAAGAGAACATTTTGTCCTTCATTAATATTTTGAGATCTAGGCTGGGAGATGAAGGCTGGAGCATCTGAGAGTTCTTTGCTCAGCATCAAATCATATTGACACTTGACAATTCCTTCCTTGGTTTTGCCTATGCAGGTGAGGATTCCTTCGTCTCTGTGACTAGCTTGCTTGATGGTGAGGGTCTGATCGCTGCCTGAGACACCATATCGGTACTCCTCAGAGTTGGTAAGCTCTATGCCATTCAGTACCCATTTCACATCAGTGGCACCAGCAATGTTGGCTTTTAAAACCACTCTTTGACCTTCATTTATGCTCATCTGAGTAGAAAATGCTTTAATCTCAGCATGAGTTCTGATTTCTTCTGATGCCTGTGATGTTTTAGTGATTTCCTCATGGACAATGGATTTTTCCAGGGAGGTTGCTGCTGATTTCTTGACTTCTTCGGAAATAAAAACCTTTGAAGCTTCCTCTTTGAGGGCTAACTTTTCTTGAGATTTTGCCTCTGACATCTTAATTTCTTCAGACATTAGGGCTTTTTGGGAAATTTCCTCTTGGACAACAGCTTTCTTCTGAGATGTAATTTCAGAAGTCTTTTGTGTAGAGACTTTCTGTGCCTCAGTATCTTTTACAGCTAAAAAAGAAACCTCTGTAAGGCAAACTTAATTAGAAAGAGACCCCCACCTTTTACTCTTCTAGATTCTGCATGTGAAAAACATACAAAGAAAAAAGTCAACTTCATGCAGTCTAGGTAATACCTAATACTTTCTGAGTTACACTTTTGGAAAATTGTCATGTGTGACTTTTGAAATCAGTGTAATGAGTCCTTAAACTAAACTGAACCAAAGATGATTCCTATGACTTAAGGAAAAAAGTCTTGAAAAGAATAGTCAAAGGATTTAGGAGATAAGTGGATTTGGGAGATTTTGAGTAACCAAAACATTAAATTATCTTTCAGAAGATTGAAATGAAAGCAAACTAATTTTAATTGGTAAAACAGAAATAGTTCTTTAATTAACTTTGTACTGCTTTGGAAAATTAGCAACTGTGAAGGTTTAGGCAAGCAGTGCCATTTTGTATATTCACTGACTTTATTCTTAAATATTCCTGGGAGCAGGGGCTGACACTATATAATCTTATATAATACCATATATAATAAGGTACTTAATAACTGCTTTTTATGCTCATAGAAAAGCATATGCTAACTTCAAATGTGTGTTTCTACTTTGGTGTACAAATTGCATTCTGGAATTAGGAAAATAATTTTATTTTAATACTTTCTTATATGTGTATATAAGGGGGGATGTTTGAAAATATTTCCCTAATATTATCTTCTGAAAAAATGTAGGTAAAAACAAAAGCCAACCTACCTTTTATTGTTAATTTGCAGCTAGAGGACACAGATCCAGCTGAATTTTTTACCGTACAAGTATAAAGTCCACTGTCAGAAGTATCAGTCTTGTGAATTTCTAAGAGGAACCCTCCCTTGTCTTCAGAGAGTTTATATTTACCTCCTTGTGTAATAGCCTGTAGAATGCAAATGATTTGCGCTTTAAAAAGTGATTTCATTTTAAGTGTTTTTTGGGGAGCTGAATTTAGAAGATAAAATATTTTAGAAGATAAAAGTAAGAGACATTTAAGAACTGGTTACCTTTCCATCTTTTGTCCAGATGACAGTTGGCCGGGGTTCTCCAGTAGCCTTAACTGCAAATTTAGCAACACTGTCTGAAGAAACAGTTGTATCGTGCAACCCGGTAACAATTACTGGTTTTGAGGAAATTGGTTCAGGAGCTTTTGGTTCAGTTTTTCTGGTTTCTGTTGACTCAGTGGTTTTCTGATCTGATTTCTTAGTTTCTGATATTTTTGATACCTTCTCATGGATACTTTTAAAGGCTTGCCCCATAAATTGGAAGTTGGTTTTAGATGTTCCACCTTCACCAGAAATCTCACAAACATATTCTCCTTGATCAGATTCAGTGAGGTTATGGATTTTGAGCTCATAGGTACCATCTGCTGAATAATGAAACTGGAAATGCCCATTTTCCTTCAGTTTCTTGCCATCTTTATACCAGGTGACCTCTTTTACACTTAATACACTGCTTTCAACCACACAGGTCAGCTTTGCAATCTCTTTAGAAGCTTCTGCTTTCAGGAACTGAGTAATCTTTGGTGGGGCAGAGACTGGGAGGTGCTGAACTTTCTCTGTTGATGTTGTTTTTGTCTCTGTGGGTGATACGGCTTTGGGGTGAGAAGGTTCTGGAGATTTCACTCGTTTTGGAGATTTAACTGCTTCTGGGGATTTCACCCGAGGCTCTGGGGATTTGACTCTTGGTGGTGATGTCACAGCCTTTTCAGTTACCCTGGCCTTTTGAACAGTCAGAGTGAACTCTGCTTCTTGTTTCCCTTCACTGTTTTCTACCACCACGCTGTAATTGCCATCATCGGAAGCCTGAACTGAAGAGATCTCAAAGGTTGATTTGTACTTTGTGGTGGTCACTTGGTGGCGGGCAGAAGTACTTAGCACTTGTCCTTTACGCAGCCAGGTCACAGTTGGTACCGGCTCACCATCGGTGTCACAAGAAAACCTTGCAGACTCGCCCTCGTAGACAGTCATGGACCGTGGCTTTGTTAGAATCCTTGCCGCCAAAGTTGTCTTGATCTTTCTGGTTGTGGATTTTTCTTCCAGCGACTTTTCTTCTAATGCAGCACTTTTCATTTCTGCAGATGCATAGTGTTCATATGAGGAGAGACTTTCCCTTGTCTCTGTCATCTGTGATTTCACTTCCCTGACAGAAGACGAAGCTTCCATCTCAGATGTTTTCTTAAATGATGAAACAGCATACGCCTCTGTTCTTGTCAGCTCAGGGAAAACAGATCTGGGGACCTCTTCATCTCTGCGCCTGGAAGCATAGGTGGTATAATCCCCTCCTGTTACGTCCAATGTTGCATAGTCAGAAGCTTCGCCCTTGTAGTTGGTGCACACAGCACGGTAGGTTCCACTGTCATCAATATGACAGTCCAGAATTTCCAGGGTCAGAACTCCACTCATATTGGTGTAATGAATCTTACTGCTTTCTTGGAGTTCCACACCATTGTGGTACCATTTAACCTCAGCAGTTGGCTTAGACTGAACATTTAAAATAAAACGTGTATTTTGGCCACATGGTACCCTGTGTGAGCGCATTCTCAATGTGATTCGAGGGGCATGGTCCAGTGTGAAAGGCTGCTGACTCAAAACTTCATACTTCCTTTCTGATGTCTTCTGAGTTTTTAAAGCAGCTTTCATGGACTCATACCTGGAAAAGATATCAAATCTTGCAGACCTCTCAAATCTCGAGAGTGATCTCTCACTAGACACAGGGCTGGGGGATCGTGGGCGAGTTCTTTCTGGAGTAGGTGACCTTCTTTCTGTGTCATCTTCGTATTCCTCAGCCGGTTGTGGACGTGACCGGATCAGCTCAGACACCGGCCTCATTAACTCAATATAAGTTGGAGACAGGGAGCGCCGTCGTCTCAGTAGTCTAGATGCGGATGAGGATGATTCTCTTTGAGCACGTTTTGAGATTTCGTATTCTTCCTCAATTTCTGTTATTTCTGTCACTTCTCTTTGTCGCCTTGATTTCTTTCTAGACTTTTCCTCCTTTGACATGTAGTCAAGTTCGCTTTTGTATTCTGAGAGACGCTGGGTGGTCGTAACCGGGCGAAGCAACTCTTCATCCTCCTTCTCAGCCATGATTCTTTGCCGTTGCTTTGGCTGTCTGTACGCAGCCTGGGCATGCCGTTCCCTCAGTTCTGCATAACTTGTACTAGCTTCAGCCTTCGTTGGGATGTGATAGGTTGAATACCTGAAGTCTTTTCTTGTTTCCTCCACCTTGACATGAGCTTGTGGTGAAGAGTAACGTAGGCTAGAAAGCTCAAAGCGTGGAGGGCTTCGGCTTGGGGGTGAAGCTGAAAAACCTAATTCAAGCTCTTCTTCAAGACGCAGCCTCTCTTCCTCTGTTCTTTTCATTGCTAAGTAGTCATCAATGGGGAGGAGTAATTCTTCATCAGAGATGTCTCCAAGAGAACGTCTTCTAGGTCGGTAGTAAAAGTAATAATCAGGAGAAGGTGTACGCCGGCGGGCTGGTCTCACTATCTCAAGATCATCTTGGGACAGTTTAGGAATACGCCATTTAGGTCTGTATTGATCCGTAATGCGTGGAAGAGGCATCACATAGAACTGTTCCCATCTTGAAAGGCGGATGCGCTTGGGTCGTTTCTGTACAACTCTGTCAAGTTTCCCAGGCATTTCATACTGATCACGTATCTTTTTATACCACTTCATGTCAGACATGGGCACGAACTGCTTGATGCGTTGGTCTTCTTCTATGGTAGTCTGCTTGTACTTGCGTGGCTCTGGTACATCATAAGGCATCCGGAGTTTTCTCTCCTCTTTCTTTTCTTCTGTCTCAAGTCTGAATTCCCCTTTTACAGTCTTGGTGCTTACAGCTGGTTTGTAAAGGATGGAAGCTTCTCTCAGAGCCTCTTTAGCTACCTGTGTCAGTGGCACACTTTCAGTTCCAGAAAGAATTTCAGCCATTCTGAGGGTTTTGTCAATTTGTTTTTGTACGTGTCGCTCATGCTCCTCCCTACTCTTGAATTCCTGTTTCTTGTACCTCAGGCGTTCCACTTGTAGGTGAGCCTGGCAGCTGGTGGACCCAGCTGTGTTAGTGGCTGTGACTCTATAATAACCTGTGTCTTCAGGCAAAGTGTCCCTGATGTGCAGAGCGTAATAATCCAAGCCTTCATGGATAATTTCAATGTTAGGTCCAAGGGACAGTGGCTGACCATCTTTCTCCCATTTTAATGTTGGTGGGGGGATGCCAGACACTCTGATCTCAAAGCAGACACTTTGGCCTTCTTGGCATTCTGCATTTGCCAGTAACCTTTTGAACATGGGTCTTAAGGTACTGTCTGATGGAGGTGGGTGTAGGGTTACCGTCAGCTTTGCTTTACAGCTGTCTTCACCGTATTTGTTCCTTGCCACAACAGTATATTCAGCGTCATCATCTGTAGTGACACTGTTGATTGTTAATTGGTAAAGACCCTTGTCTGACTCAAATGTGTACTTCTTGTCATCGTCACCTGGTTTGATTTTCTGACCTGATTTATACCATGTTACACGAGGCTCTGGGTGGACAGTTATAGTTACTCCAAACCGGACATTTTCACCTACATAAGCTGTCTTATTATAGAGAGGCAGGGTAAATTCTGGTGGCCTTTCCAGGAGTCTCATTGTATCTGTTCTGCGCTTAATTTTCTTCATGGTTCTACGGCAGTAATAATCATAGACTTCTCTCACACCTTTAACAAATAACTCTGCATAAGAACTGTCTTCACCGTAGTCATTGACTACTTTGCATCGGTAGGTACCATCATCAAATTTGGTAATGTCTTTGACATAGAGGATGGCCACTCCATCTTCATAGGTGATTTCATATTTTTCACTGTTCTCCAGCTGTCGGACGCCGAAGTACCAAGTCACTTGGGTAGACTGATCATAATTTTCAATTTTGCATACATATTTGACATGTCCTCCTTCTTCACCAACTGTATGCATTATCTGCCCAGAAACTGGGCCAATTTCAATGGATGCTACTTTAACTTTAGCAACACTCACTCCCCTCTGAGATCGAATTGCACCACCACAGGAGATCCGGGCTGCTGACACAACCATGTTGAGGTCTTTCTTGATCAGGGTGTGGTAATAACGCCGGTGTTTTAATGTTCTGATAACTTTAGTACTGACTCTTTCTATCTTCTGCTTCAACCATGGGTGCTGGAGAGCCTCTGATGCTGTCATGCGAGATTTTCTCTCTTTCACTAACAACCGGTCAACAAAATCCATGGCTTCAAGGCTAATCTCTTTGAATGCTTCTTCATCGAAAGTATATTCAGCATTCATGATATTCTCAATGATCTGTTGGTTAGTTTCAGCCAGGAATGGGTTGATACCACTCAATAGCACATATACCAGTGTTCCAAGTGACCACATGTCTGTGGCTGTGCTGACAACATCATGCTGGTGGACTTCAGGTGCATAGTATTCTGGGGCAGTGAATAGAAGCCTGAAGTTGTCCCCTGGTTTCAGCTGACGGGCTTGACCAAATTCTATTATTTTAATGGTAGAGCTTCTTCTGGTTTGGTAAATGATATTTTCTGGTCTAATGTCAAAGTGTCCAATATTATGACTGTGTAAGAACTGAAGTGCTTCACAGACCTGGTGAACATAACTTACAATTTCTCTTTCATTAAGTTCAAAAGCACTTGTGTTAATGCGCTCAAATATGTCAAGTCCTGATATAAACTCAAAGATCATAACTAATTCTTCCATGCTTTCAAATGATTCATGGAGGTATAAGATGTTTCTATGCCTAGCAATATTCAGAATGGAAATTTCCTTCTTTACCAAAACCTGATCAGTCCCTTTGACTTTAACAAATTTGGCCATGTATGTCTTCTTTGAGGATGTTTCAACACAACGGTGGACAATTCCAAACTCACCACGCCCAAGATCTTCAGCAATCATATATTTCTCATAGAGTTCCTTGGTTGAAGAGTGAGATGCTTTAGTCATGGAGACTTCCCTGGTTTCATCTACCTCTTCATCATAGTTCATAGCTCTGGTCTTATCTTCTTTGGTTATGGTTGGTTCTGAAGGCTCAGAAGGCTTGCTCAGACCAAATTTATTTTCAGCTATTACCCGGAACTGGTAACTTGTTTTTCCAAATAAGTTGATCACGGTATAACGTGTTTCTCGGGCTTGTCCTACACGAAGCCATCTTTCTGCAGTAGTTGCACATTTTTCAACAATGTAGTTGGTGATTTTGCTGCCACCATCAGAGGCCGGCTCAGTCCATGTTAAGTTGACAGAATCTCGTGAGACATCACTAACTTTGACTCCTCTGGGTGGGTCAGGAACATCAGCCACATCCAGTTCAACTGTCTTCTGATCAATTCCAAATCTGTTTTTAGCACAGACCACATAGAAACCAGCATCTTTTCTCTCTACCCCATTGGGGAAAACAAGTGATGTGAAGGATCTTGTGACAATAACTTGGTAGTGGCCATTATTGTCAATGAGATCTTGTCCTTTCTGCCAGGTGATCACAGGATCTGGTTTGCCACTGAAAGGAATCTTGATGCTGACCACTTCACCTCGAAGAGCATGAACTGCTCCCATGCCTTCAAGAGTTTTAGGTAAGTGTATCTTAGCTGGAACTGTATCAGAAAAAAATAAGAATATAATTTAGCAACACCTAACAATATCTGTTTAAGTGCAATAACCTGCACCCCCCAAGTTAATAACTCATTTAGCCTCAAATTGATGATAATATATTTTTACCTTCCACTTCCAAGGAGGCAGTGCCAGACACAGATCCCCCTTGGTTGGTAGCTCTGACTTGGTAAACTGTGGCATCATCATCTGTGACACTTGCAATGATGAGCTGGTGATAGCCACCCTTAAATTCTTGAATCCTATATTTTAATCCATCTGCAATGATTTCTTTGCCTTGTCTGTACCATTTCACGATAGGTTTTGGATGACCAGTCACTTTGCAGACCAAAGTAGCATTGCTCTGATATCTGACATTTAGATTTCTCAGTTCCTCTTTAAAGTGTGGTGCCTGAATTGGAACATCAGATTTGGGAGTGATGGGTTCTGATATTTCACTCCATTCACTTTCCCCACCTAGGTTTTCACATTTCACACGGAACTCATATTCAAGACCTTCAATAAGGTTTTTCACCGAAAAGACAGTTTCTCGAATTTCTTCTGTTGTCACAGAAATCCATTTATTCTGCTTCTTCTCGCGCTTCTCAAGGTAGTAATTTCTAATCTTTGCACCTCCATCACTGACAGGTGGCTTCCAAGCCACAACACAAGAATCTTTTGTGACAGCAGTAATAGTTGGTTTGCCAGGAGCACCTGGCTTTTCTATTAAAAAAAACAAAAGATTTAAGTCATGAGATGAAACAGGCAGCTTTATTAAAGCTTATTTATTTAAGAAAAGAATGTTATGAGTCCAAAATTTTATTTAAAAATAGCTATTCCAGAAAAATGAAATTGGTTACTTTATACTAAGACGTATCAAAAACCAAAGTTGTATTTTTAAAAAGGGGTTAGGATATATATTTCTCCTTTTAGATATGCAAACATTCAATTAAAATGAAAGTAAAGGCACTTGTACTTTATCTGAATCTTTGCTATTTCCTTTCAAAATTTCTTTCTGTTTAAAAGAATTTCATGCAAAGATGGAACTTTACCATAGGAAGATATGGAAATCAGGTTGTACTCACCAAATGGACTCTTAATGATCACAACTGAGGACACTTCTAGAGGTTCACTGATGCCGAAAGTGTTCTGAGCTGAAACCCGGAAGTAATAGCCAGCATTTTCTGTGAGGTTCACGATTCTACAGGTTGTCACTGAGATGGCTGAAGACACCAATTGCCATTCAGCCCCCTCCTTGGCCTCACATTTTTCCACCACATAGTTGGTGATCCAGGAGCCTCCATCATCTGCGGGTGGTTTCCAGCTGATCACTGCAGAGTTCTTCAATAGAGCTTCGATCACAATTGGTCCTGTAGGTTTGTCTGGTTTATCTGTTGGGGGAAAATACAATTGTAGTGATTTTCATAGTGTGTTTTTGAGATTTTTTTTTCTTTAAAAATAAAAAGCACTGAAAATAAAAGTAAAATACCTTGTATTTCCACATCAAGGATGGCATCAACTGTTCCGAAAACATTGCTGAGCTGGACTTTGTATTTCCCAGCATGAGTCTTACGTTGGACGTTCTTCATGACAAGATGAGTATAGTGCTCAGTGTTTTCAATAGTAATGTTTTCTGAGTTTTGCAAAAGTTTCTGACCATGGAACCAAGTCATGGCAGGTACTGGACGACCAATGTACATAACATGAAGCCGAAGTGTAGAACCCACAGCTCCATAATACTTCTCTTTCAGTGGGTAACCAGGATGGAACTGTGGTGTTGCTTGCAGGAGAAGCTTACTACTGGTTTCTACTTCTCCAACCTCATTGGTGGCTATGCAGGTATAAACACCTTCATCTTCCTGTTCCTCTGTCATTACTGTAAGAGTGTGTGTGCGTCCATCTGAAGACATTTTGTATTTCCGGCTTTGTATGAGCTCTTTACCAAATCTGTACCATTTAATGTCAGGAAGAGGCCTTCCAACAATCTGGCATGAGAGTTGAGCAGCTTCACCCAATTTGGTGGTAACATCCTTCATTTCTTTGCGTATTCCTGGGGCCTCTCCAGCTGAACGATATGAAAGATAATATTAAGTGATTGTTACTACTCAATCTGTAATCCTTTGTCCTTGTACATCAGGAATGAATTTGCCTTATTTACTAACACATACCATGATTTACATATTAGCCTAATTCTTAAAAACTCTTTGAAGTGATTTTCTTAGGATCATATGGTAAATAGGGATTCAATGAGCACATTGTCACATTTTCTGTAGAATGACTTTTTCCCTTTATGATTGGAAGGGAATTAATAATGTATAGGCTTTTAAGGGACTATAAATTCTCTCTATAATTCTGTAGTATTCTTGCCCTTACTTAGGTTCATTGAAGTGGCATACAATTGTTGACCTTTCAAATCTTGTTGGGAAATATTTTAAAAAAGAAACCATTGCATTAGAGGGAATTGCTCAAGGAGAGTGCTCAGTTCACTGCATCTAACATCTCCTGCTGAAGTTATGTGCTTGGAACGGTTTCCTATAGAACTTATCATATTTCCTGTGTGTGCACTTGCTTTTCTTTCTAAACACTTGCTCTCCAATAAAGCTTTCCAGGGTTCTACTTAGTATAGAGGGGGAATTAGCCTTAATTTGTTTAGTTTGTAAATCATAAGTAGAGAACCAAAGGCTACTTACATGTGAGTTTAGTCTTTATAGACATAGCAGTCCTTCGAGGTCTGCTCAGCCCAGTCTCATTCTCAGCAAAAACCCTGAATTCATATTCAGTAGCTTCCAGCAAACCCCCTATTGTGAATTGCTTGTCCTTAATACGTTCCTTACTGCTCTTCTTCCAGGCACTGTCTCCAGACTGTCTATATTCAACCCAATATCCAAGAATTTCTTTGCCACCATCACATTCAGGTTTCTCCCACTGTAGAGTGACACTATCTTTGGATATTGAAAGAATCTCAAGTTCTCCTGGTTGGCTTGGTTTATCTGAAATATTGTAAAATAATGAAAAGGGAATCAGCTTTACTGGTGAAATAAAAGGACCAAACATGGCTTGCTTCTTTAGTTTAACCCCTTCTTCTGAATTCCTTACCAAATGGATCTTTGCAAACAACTGGTTCAGAAGCAGGGCTGGTCTCACTTAGGCCAACATCATTCTGTGCAATGATTCGGAACTGATACTCAGCATCGGGAACAAGCCCTGTGACAGTGTACATTGTGGTAGTGATCTGAGTCTTGTTGTGTCTGACCCACTTGTCAGTGGATGTCTCTTTGCGTTCAATGTAGTAGCCTGTGACTCGAGAACCACCATCATCTTTGGGCCGGGACCAGGACAAGCTAACAGAACTCTTGGTTACATCGAGTACTTCCGGAGGATTGCTTGGAGGTTCTGGAGGATCTATAAATATAAGTAGAAAGCACACATGTATTAGAGTACAGTCCCAAGTCTTATAAGCCGATGATTTTCATTTAAAAACAGAAAAGTGCTGAAATAATGTTTATAATTTTGTGGTTGAAAGGACACTTACTCAGTGGTGTTTTTGGTATGACTGGTTCCTCAGATTTCAAGGGCTTGCTTATGCCAAACTGGTTTTCTGCTGAAACACGGAAATGGTATTCTACATTCTCTTTAAGGCCTTTTACCACCAGAGATGTACCTCGGACTCTAGAATCAATGGTATACCAGGCGGCTTTAGGCACTTCTCGTCTCTCGAGGATGTAACCTAAGATGTCAGCACCACCATCATCAGCAGGAGGTCTCCAGCTGACCCTCACAGAGCGGGCTTGGATGTCATCATATTCCAGTGGCCCTTCCGGACTGTTGGGACTTCCTATCACCCTGACCTTGATGTAGACAGCCTTCTTGCCACATTTATTTTCCAGAACCAAGTCATAAGTGCCAGAATCACCCCTGTCTGCTTCTTTGATCACAAGCTCAGTGTGTGTTTCAGATGTTGCAATCATGGCACGCTTACTAATATCCTGGCCTTCCTTGGTCCATTTACATATTGGGAATGGTTTTCCTTTGATTGGTATGGTAAGTCTGATGACTCCACCTTGCCTTACAAAGATACCTTCCTGGTATCTTTCATCAAGTTCATAATCAGGATATTCTGGAAAAAAGAGTAGGGTTTCAATTTAGCATTTGTGGTAGGGGGAGTAAGAAATAAGTCTATGGCAATTATTGCAGAAAGTAAATGATCATATGTCTCACCAAGCATTTCAGTGACTTTGACTGTTCCTGGTACCTCAGCAGGCTCGCCAGGTCCACCAGCATTACAAGCTAGGATGCGGAACCTATATTCCGCACCCTGAGGTAGGTGTGTTAGAGTATACTCTCGAATCTTGGTTGGAGTGGTGTTACACTTGGTCCATTCATGTTGATCTACTTTTTGCATTTCAATCAAGTAGCCTGTGACTTTAGATCCTCCTTCATCTTCTGGAACGCTCCAGGCCAGGGAAACTGATGTCCTTGTTGTATCAGTAACTCTTGGGTTTTGTGGCTTTCCTGGAGGAGCTGGGAATAAGAATAAGACAATATACTGGTTAAAGTTGCTGCGAAGTTGAAAATTAGCTCTGCCACCTAACAAATTCAATGAGTTGTTGAAACAGGGACTGTTAACATTAGCCTGTTTTTTTGTCCTGTGAAAATTTTATTCATGGCCGGGTGTGGTGGTTCATGCCTATAATCACAGCACTTTGGGAGGCCGAGGTAGGCAGGTACTTGAGGTCAGGAGTTCAAGACCAGCCTGGCCAACATGGTGAAACCCCGTCTCTACTAAAAATATAAAAATTAGCCATGTGTGGTGGCAGACATCTGTAATCCCAGCTACTCAGAAGGCTGAGGCAGAAGAATTGCTTGAACCTGAGAGGCAGAGGTTGCAGTAAGCCAAGATCATGCCACTGCACTCCAGCCTGGGCGACAGAGTGAGACTCTGTCTCAGAAAAAAAAAAAAAAAGAAAAAGAAAATTTTATTCATTTTATCAGTTAAAAATACTTAACATTTTTTCACTTTCCTTTCTCTTAAATGTGCTTCATTTTTAATCACTATTATTATCTTACATTTATCATCAGTTTTTAAAGTGCTTCCAGAAATATTAACTTGTTTTAAAATATTAATTGTGATAGAAAGCATATATTATGAATCTTATCTTAAAGAGATGGAAATTGACTCCAGAGAAGAATATTAAAAATTATTTGCCAGAAATTGCTAGCAGCTGGGGTGGGGAAGGGACTGATTACAAATGGACACAAGGGAACTTTACGGGGTAATAAAAATATTCCACATTTTGATTGTGGTGGTGATTACAAAACAGTACATTTTTCAAAAGTCATAGAACTGTATACTTCAAAAAGGTGAATTTTCCCACATATAAATTATAACTCAAACTTGACTGATACAAAATGTACTTACCAATTGGATCCATGGCAACGATGGGTTTGGAAGGACGACTTGGTTTTCCAGACCCTCTTGCATTAATGGCTGTGACACGGTGTTCATATTCTAAGCCTTCAATAAGGCCAGTGGAGCGGTACCGTGTCATTGTCACAGGTACTTTATTTACACGGACCCATCGATCTGCTCTCACTTCTTTGCGCTCCACAATGTATCCAGTCACTTGGGAGCCACCGTCATCCTCTGGTGGGTACCAAGTAAGTGTCATACCATCACGGGAAACATCAAATATCTGTAATGTTTCTGGGGGTCCAGGAATACCTGTGACAAGACAGAGGTTAACAGGATATGGCAATATGGATAAATTGAAACAATGACTCATATATTTGTGTGTGCCTTAGGTTTTGATTGGTATTTTAAAAGATATATAAGACACATGACTATTTTTCCAATAGTTTCACTTTTGTACTATTCGTAAATTTTAATTTAAATCATTTAATTAATTATTTTTATTAAAAATTTTGACTTTTGTTTTAGGTTCAGGGGTACATGTGCAGGTTTGTTACATGGGTATATTGGGTGATGCTGAGGTTTAATTTTGTACTTTCCTTGCTGTTCCTCATTTTCTTCAATTCTACATTTATTAAGTATGGACTGTGTATTTTTTTCTCACTATAACATTGCCAGTCCTCCTTCCTTTCCTCTCTTCCTCCTACCCTTCTCTCTTTTCTTCCTTCCATTCCTTTCTTCCTAACTCCCTCCTCTTTCATAAGAGTGAAGATTTAAAAAAAAAATCAAGCCTAAGTGTGTTGAAAACCTCTGAGAAAAGGAGGTTTAGAAACCTTAGAAAGACCACAGGGTTAATTTTGTGACCTATTTTTATTTATATTAGGGCATATTAAAAACAAATTCTTTTTTGTTAACATTCAGAATCAGAGGTGGAGAGAGTGGTGGAAGGGTCTGTGGACTTACGGATGCTGCTGCGACACTCTATGACCTCAGACTGCAAGTAAGAGCCAATCCCAAAGCGGTTTGTTGCAGCCACACGGAACACATACTCATTTCCTTCAGTGAGTCTGGTAAACTTAAACGTGGACCTAGTCACTGATTCAGAAACGGGCAGCCATCCTGGACGATGAGCATCACGTTGTTCTACCACATAACCACTCAATGGAGCACCACCGTCCAATTCAGGTGGTTCCCAGGAAATGGTAATTGATGTAGCATCAATTTCATCAATCCTAATAGGTCCTGTTGGTGGACCAGGCTTGTCTATGAAAGAGAAGAAATACAAGAAATTAATTTTTACTTCAAATCAAAATTGGGTGACTGAACATCAACAACTTGCTTGTGTCTTTGTCACACATCCTTACCAAGAATGATAACTTTAATGGTTTCTGAAGTAGTTCCAGTAACATTCTTCAGTTCAAGTGTGTATTCTCCAGTATCTCTGATAGTGGTTTCACGGATGGTTAATTTAGCTACTTTAGTGTGAGTTTCAACTGTGACACGCTCTGATTCTCTCAGTTTAGAACCAGCAAAGAACCAGGAAGCAGCAGGAGGTGGACGGCCAGCAATAGGTATCACCAGCTCTACTGGTCTGCCAGCTGGGACATGGATGGTCTTCTGAGGCATCGTAGAAAGATCGATTGTTGGCAACACTATGGGAAAGAAATCAGGTATTTATTCTGAAGCATTATTTTTATGGTAAATTGTTACGAATTCTGAATTTTCATTTTACTTTACCATTATTATTATTTGGCTATTTGATACATACCTCTGAGGTCTTGTACAGTCACAGCTGTGACAATCTCTCTTGCTTCTGACACACCTTTCTCATTTTGTGCCCTCACTCTAAATAAGTATTGTTCACCTTCATTTAAGGAAGTCACAGTGTGCTCTAGGACTGTGGGTTTTAAGGTGACAACCTTCATCCATCTCTCTGTGCCAGCTTTGCAGGCCTCGAGAACATATCCAGTGAGTCGGCTACCGCCATCATAGAGTGGTTTTTCCCAGGCAAGGGTAACAGTGGATTTGGTGACATCGACCACTTCTAGCTTTGTAGGCACCAAAGGCACTTCTGAGACCAGTACTGCATCAGATGTTTCACAGGGTTCTCCAATGCCATAAATATTTTCTGGCAGCACTCTGAAGTAGTACATGGTTCCTTCTACAAGTCCAGAAATTCTGTAAAGTGTCTTGCTGCATTTGGTAGTTACTGTTTTGAATGCTCTCATGGCAGCTTCACGCTTCTCAACGATGTAATTGTTGACTGGAGCTCCACCATCAATTGTGGGAATTTCCCAAGTTATAGTCACAGAATCTCTTGATACTTCCTTAACTTTCACTGAAGGACAGGGACCAGGAGTATCTGAAAAACAGAATGAAAGATTAATATTTCCTATTTGCCTAATAGCTTTTTTTTCCTTGGGGAAATATAATCAACATAGTTCCTCTCTAGAGAGGTGATCAATCATAGGTCAAGCTATGTTGTTTTAGAGGATCTACTCATTGTATAGCCAATTTTAAGTAAAATGCTTACCATAGACTTTAACGAGGACTGTTGCTGATTTCTTGCCAGATTGGTTTTCAGCTTCAATTGTGTATTTTCCAGCATCATACCGATTAACTTTGTCCACTATTAGCAATGAGTAGCTCTCAGTGGTGTCAATAATTGCCCGACTTGCAAGGTCAATGCCCTGCTTGCTCCACGTGATGACAGGAGGTGGTCTTCCAGATACAGACACCATCAAGCGCAAGGAGGCCCCAGCCCTGATGGTCACAGTCTTCTTTAGATCATCTGCAAGCTCGAGATCTGGTATTTCTGGAAATTTAATGACAAAATTTAATTAATTCATGGACAGGTGTGAGAAGAAAATAATTCACCTAAAAGTTTCTATGATATATACCTATTCTTTCCACGGGCTCAATTTCAGCAATCGATTCACTGTATTCGCTCATACCCTTCACGTTCACGGCAGCAACTCTGAAGGAATATTTCTGACCCATTTTAAGATCTGGCACAGTGAATTCAGTATTTCTTATTGTGGCTTTGGTATGCACTCGGTACCACTGATCAGTGTCCTTCTCTTGCATTTCCAGAACATATCCTGTGATGTCAGCACCACCATCGTACATGGGTTTGGTCCATGCCAAACTAATGCTGTGTTTGGTGGTATCCACAACTCTTGGAGCAGAAGGTGGTCCAGGGGTATCTATGGAATTTAAAAAGTGAGATGCAGATATTAGGCAAATAAGGAAATGTTGAGATTTGTATTTTTTGTTTTCAAGACTCACAAAGGCATTATTGCTCTTTGTCCACACTCGCCAAAATAATCTTTATTAACTAGGCTCCTGATATTGTAGGACAGCACTGCATGCCACATTATAATTTAATATTATTATCTTAATAATTAAATTGCTTTAGGAAAGTGGATATTTCTTCCCCACTGCTTTGACTAGCTTCACTGTGTATTCTCCGTTAGCTAAGCTCATTACTTAAAGTACCCATTCTTAGGGACTTTTCTTTAGTTGCTTATCTTTCACTGGGTTAGTATCACTTGCCACCAATACATTTCTAATGAATACAGGAATTGGTTTCCTCAATGTAGGGAAAAGGGAGATCAGATTGTTACTGTGTCTATGTATAAAGGGAAGACATAAGAAACCCCATTTTGACCTGTATTCTGAACAATTGCTTTGCCCTGAGATTCTGTTAATCTGTAACTTTGCTCCAACCTTGAGCTCACAGAAACAAGGGTTGTATGGAATCAAGGTTAAAGGGATCTAGGGCTGTGCAGGATGTGCCTTGTTAACAAAATGTTTACAGGCAGTATGCTTGGTAAAAGTCATCGCCATTCTCCAGTCTTGATAAACCAGGGGCACAATGCATTGTGGAAAGCGGCAGGGACCTCTGCCCTGGAAAGGCGGGTATTGTCCAAGGTTTCTCCCCATGTGATAGTTTGAAATATGGCCTCGTGGGATGGGAAAGACTTGACCATCCCCCAGTCCAACACCTGTGAAGGGTCTGTGCTGAGGAGGATTAGTAAAAGAGGAAGGCCTCTTGCAGTTGAGATAGAGGAAGCCACTGTCTCCTGCTTGCCCCTGGGAACCGAATGTCTCGGTATAAAAGCCGGTTGTACATTTGTTCGCTTCTGAGATAGGAGAAAAACCACCCTATAGCGGGAGGCGAGACATGTTGGCAGCAGTGCTGCTTTGTTATTCTTTACTCCACTGAGATGTTTGGGCGGAGAAAAACAAATCGGACCTACGTGCACATC